>NW_004955484.1:5598519-5679409 GCF_000276665.1 Chinchilla lanigera
TTCTTATGGGCCATGATTATTCTAAGATTTTGTTATTATTTTTGGACTAGGAATCGAACTCAGGATCTTGGCACCTGCCAGGCAGGTGCTGTGCTGCTGAGCTATACCCCTAGCCCTGTCATTTTATTTCAAACATGCCCTTATAGCTAACCTCCCACTAGATGACAGAGAGAGACAAAATACAATTTTCACAGTATCCAACTGAACAGTACTCCTAAGGAATGTGTGTTTTCCCATCCCTGCTTCAGCCTCCCTCCCCTCTCCACACACACACACACACACACACACACACAGTCACTCTATCCTTCATTCCTAAGTAAATACTCGCCACATAAATTGATGGAAGAGGAAAAAGAAGGGATAGGCAACAACTTCACTTTCCAAACCCTTGTTTGTCTTAGAACGCCCCAAAAATGTGTTAAAACACAGAACCCAGTGAAAAACATGTTCAGCCGGTGTGGAAGTTACCAGTACTTTGTCACTGGACATGCCTCTCTGATCACCAGAACTTGGGTCCCTTCTTGCTTTTCATGTTACGTATAGTTCTAATTGCTTTACCATGGTCATTATTCACACATGAAACTGGAATTACTCAGCACGTGGGAAAAAGGTCTTGACCACCCATGGCCATTAAAGATCCCATGACATTTCTGTAAGTCAGCCAGATTCCGGCACCAACAGCAGGCTCAGCAGTTGCTCTATGCAGATGAGGGAAGATTACATGCCCCGGCCCTTGTGTGCAAGGCAGAGAACAACTTCTCAACTCCTAGAGAATCTACAGGGTCTAGCTGTTCTTAGTGTCCACCTCAGCCGACATCCTCTCCTCTCAGCACAGCGCAGCAGGCTTCAAAAGGGCTCAGTTCCCCTTCTTTTTTGTCTTTTTGAGACAGGGTCTCGCTATGCAGTTCAGACTGGCCTTGAGCACACTTTGTAGCCCAGGTTGGCCTTGAACTGGAAGTGATCCTCCTGCCTCAGCCTCCCAAGTGCTGGAATTATAGGCGTGCGCCACCACGCCTGGCTTTGGTCTCCCTTTCCTGAGCCCTGGTACCCTACACATAGGGCCCACTGAGACACCAACTGGCTCCTCCCAGGTCTAGACTTTACAGAAAAGGCTCAGATGAGGAGATCAGGAGGTAGAAATGGGGCTTAGCACAGAGAGCTGCAGGAGAGCCTGGCACAGGGGCTTCTCAGCTATTCTCACTAAAATGTCCCCTCCTAACATCTACTCAAGGGTTTCTTCCCTTGAATTTAACTTTTAACATCTGAACATGCAGCATCTCCAAGTTTCCACTCGTTCTCCAAAAAAAAAAATTAAGAAGTATTCCATTTCCTCCCATGAATGTTTTTCCCCCACTTGTACTGAGAATTGAACCCCAAGGCTTTCACACTGGGCTCCATCCTCAGTGTGTGTGTGTGTGTGTGTGTGTGTGTGTAAAGCTGTCCAGGCTGAGCTCCAACTCTAAATCCTCCTGCCTCAGCCTTCCAGTGTTAGAGGCATGCAATACCATTCCTGGCTCCTCCATGTATCTCAGTCTTTCCTCTCACCTCCCTTCTTTCTCAGCTTCTCCCTGACAGTCCTCCTCTGCTCATTCTCCCACGGGGACAACCAACTTCTTTTCAGAGAAACCCCTGCTCCAGCCAATACCCGCTGGCTTCCTGGTTTGGCCTGGAATCTAGAATGAGTCTGTTCTCCTCCAGGTGCTGGTGACATGGAAGGTGATTTCACATGTACAAAAAGAGGGACAGGGCTGCACAGCCAAATGCTGTCATCAATGCACCCAATTTTAAAAAAAAGAAAGAAACAAGGACGGTGGCATTCCCAGGACCCCAGGAGTGGCTGGGAGCCATGAGGTAGGGTGCAGGCTGGCAGCAGCCCCCGCCCCCCGCACCCCTCCGAGCTGCCCGGGGTGGCTGGGAAAGGCTCTCCACGCCAGGCACGCTCCCAGCATTGTGCTCTCTCCAGCACTCTCTCCCCCACCAAAAACCCTGAGGCCTCCGGAGTGTACACTAACCACAAGCCTTTGAGTGGCTCATGTATTTACAAACTGAGGCATGTCGAAATCAAAGGGGATACCACATGACATAATTCGCATTAAAATGTCAACAGGCTGACAATTTATAGAGTCAATCCACGGAAGGTGGGGAGGACTAAGACTTAGTAATTGTTTAATTCCTGCTGAAACCCACGGCCGCTGTGCCTTCGGGAAGCCTGGATGCGCTGGGGGCCTCCAGCCTGCTGCGCCCTGTGGGGCTGGCACAGCGCCAAGGCCAGGCAACAGGTTTAACCATTTAGGGCGCTCAGTGCAGACAGGGAGAGCAAGCTGGTGCCAGCAAAGGGAAGGAACGGGCCGGGGGAGGACAGAAGCAGGGAGGCAGGGGCGCACACCCTCCCCCAGTGCAGACGCAACGGACCAAAGGGCTCCGGAGAGTGCCTCAGAGGGACAGGCTCCCTCACCACGCCCTTGGCACTGCTTTCCACGCCGTGCACCCAGTCCCACTTCCCCGACTGCTCCAGGCAGCAGCCAGCTCACTCAGGAACCCGAAGACAGGGGACAGCAGTGTCTGCACCTCCAGGATGACCGGTCCCCAACCTCAGGCCCTGACTCCAAAATAAGCAGAAACCACACCACGACCTAGCCAGATCCTGGAAGTCTTTCCGACCTCTCTCATCAGCAACAGTGTTCTGGCCCACGGAACATAAAATACAAATTCCTTTTGCTTTTTTGTGGGGTTTTGTGGGGTTTTGGGGGGCACTGGGGGTTGAACCCAGGGCCTTCATACTGAGCTTTATGTTCCAGACAGGGTCTTGTTAGGTTGCTAAATTGCCCAGGCTGGGCTCAAATTTGCAGTCCTCCTGCCTCAGCCTTCCAGAGTGCTGGGATTATAAGCTTGCACCCTATGCCCACCTTCATAAAATGCAAATTCTTATGCCTGCTTCAGACTCAGAATCCCGCCCACAGACATGACTCTTCTTGAACTCTCGAAATTGGTCTTACTTGTGCTACTTCAAATTAACTGACCCTGATTGCAGGAGGGGTCCCTCTAGGGGTGAAGGGCTGGTAAAAGGAACAGAACTTGAAAAAGCTGGAGTGGGGTTGGATTAACTCTCGACTGCACCCCAAGCTCTAGGCCAGGTCATCTTTTTATCATTACATAAGAAAGACACATCTAGAAAAGAGAAAGGATGCAAGTACGATGGTTTTGTACTCCTCCTACAGGAAATAAACATTAATTTGCCTCAGCCGTGGAAAACCACGCTCTGAAAAGGTAGCTTCGCTCTGTGGGACTTCTTCCCCAAGGATGCCCGAGGCCAGGCGGGCTGCGACAGGGCCTCCACACAAGCTGTCTGTGTATAAACAGTGACACCTCATTCTCTCTTCTACCTCATTAACTGAAACACATTAGAACAGGCGTGCACCGGGAGCAGAAAATGAGGCTGCTAAAGCAAGCTGGTATAATCCCGGCAGCTGTGGGAGCCGAGACGGGCATGAACTAAGCAGTGGCAGCAACTGCAGGGGGGCGGGCACACGCTGGGCTCCCAGACCCTCCAGAGGGAAGAAGAGGCACTACACAGGAGAACGGAGGGAGGGAGGGAAGGAGGGGGAAAAAGAGGGAAGAAACAACAGATTTACACCTTACAAGAAGAGTTTCCTGCCATTCTTTATACCACTCCAAGGAAGAGAAGTGTATCTGATTTTAAAATAAAATACTCCCTTTTAATAAAAATTCTTCTGCACCTTAAAAAAAAAAATCTTTGCCATTTTTAAGAATTGGAAGGGAACTGGACATGGTGGTGCATACCTATAATCCCAGCACTTGAGAGGCTGAGGCAGGAGGATCGCCATGAGTTTGAGGCCAGCCTGGGCTACATAAGCCAGTTCAAGCTCAGCCTGCACTACATAGTGAGACCCTGTCTAAAACAAACAAACAAACAACAACAACAAAAAAAAAAACTTGGAAAAAAGACACGGAAGTAGGATTTTAAAAAGAACTCTTGTTCTTCTTAGAGATGAACATGGTCACAGCCTGCATACAGGCTTTGTGAAGCCAGGGGCCAGAGATACAGCTCAGCGGCATAAGCCCTTGCCTGGCAAGACTGAGGTCCCAGGAAGTTCGATTCCTGGTACAAAAAAAAAAAAAAAAGAAAAAGAAAGAAAAAGTATAAACAGGCTTTGTGAAGCCAAAGACAGACTAGAGGCAAAAAGACCTAAGCTCCAAAATGACCAGGATACAAGCTGCTCTTGAAGGGCCGGGGATGTAGCTCAGCGGCACAAGTCTGCCTGGCAAGTGTAAGGTCCTGAGTTCGATTCCCGGTACCAAAAAAAAAAAGCTGCTCTACAATGGCAAGAATGCCTCAAAAATTAAAGGGCTAAGGAGAAGACAAAGCTATAAGCCTACGAAACAAAACCTGCATTTGACTGTGTCAGCCACAGTTAACAGTGAGAAACGGATCAGATCTAGACACATTTAGAAAAATACAAGACCTCATAGGGAAGAAAACGAAAACAAGACCCGCACACTGCCAGAATAAGGGTTATGGTTCCATCAAGAATGAACGACAGATTCATTGCTTACAGGAGAGCACAGAATGCAAAAGACTTGAGTATAATAGCAATAAAATGTAAAACGGGGTGTGAGGAGTAATAATTGGGCCCTACCCTACATCCTGGACATTACCATATCATATTTGATAGTAATAATTACCAGCCGGGAAATGAGTGTTGCTATGCAAAACTTTCTTTTGCATTTCTTCATTTGTGTTCAAATTTGCAACCTTAATGTGTTATTGCCCTTACTTTGCATTGCACTGCATAGGTGCTTCCCAGCACACACAGTGGGCGCGCGCCCTCCAAAGCCCTTTACACCAGCGAGAAATACAGGCTGCCGAAACTCCGTCCCCGTCCCGCCCATTTAATACACCATCCAAGTTGCTACATGCGGCTCCTCTTTTCAAGCCCAATTTCCAAATCTGCTCGTCGTGATCTCATCGGCAGGCAGGCAGTGAACGTGGTGAGAGTTCTCTCTTGCACCTACTTTGTACACAGTTATAGATGTTAGAGACGACTGCTTCATATTAACTTTAGCGTCTTTTAAATCAAGGAGGGCGGCATCTCCTCCCACTTGTCGACTCACAGCTGTAATCGGAGAGCCTGGGTCAGCCATTTATTTCATTAAAACAAGAGGAGTGGGGGAAACATCACCTTTCAAAAGGGGTGCAGAGGGAGACCCATGGTTTAAATAGCCAAGCAGATTTACTTCCGATGTACAAATAGGGAAGAGGAGGGATGCAAGTGTTAAAAAAGAAAGAAAACACGGAAAGGGAAAGGAAAAGGGAATGGGGAGGGGAAAAGAAAAAAGAAGATGAGGAGAGTAGCGGGAAGAGGAGAGGAAGTTTCAGCTGAAGAAAGAATTTTGGAATATTTGAAAGTAATAGATCACCAAAGGTTGCCATGGAAACCGTTTTGCATACTTGACTGCAGGTGCTTGCTAAGGTGAGCAGAGCCTGAGCTGGTGCAGCCGCAAGCAGGCACACAGATGTAAACATTAAAGGAGGACTCCCCAGGCAATGTTAAGTCACCCGAGTCACTGACACTGTGGTTTTCAATGTAAATGAACTCACTTTGGGGACAGCGGCTTTGCGGTGCCAGCTAACACTCTGCTTCCATCCAGAGGCTGCCTCCCTACACCTGGACCATATTCTGTGATAAAGACAAGGTGACAGAATGCACATAAGACCAGAATGCAAAACCTAAGAAGACACTAGTGTCAAACGCACTCTAGTTTTAACTAGAGCTTAATTTTCTTTGCTTTGGTCTTTGTGCATGTCCGGATTATAGCTTTGATGCTTGTTAAATTTTATCTAGTTTTATTTCTTTAGCGTGAATATGCATTAGCTTTAATCTGAATATACATACGTGTGTACATAGGGGAATGATTTCTAAAAAGGAAATATAGCTCTCTGTGCTATGGACTGTATACCTACTTCTCAGCCTAAATTCTCACTTGCAACTAATTTTAGTCAAGTAAGGGAAGTATAAATATGGCTTGCATGATGCTTGCCAGGAGTTTGTTTACAAATAAAAGCTTGATACTCCAGGATATGCAGGTCAATGTTATAAAATTATGGCCATAAAAGTAACTTCATGGTGGCAGGTACTTCTCAGCAAAGGGGCTCAACAAAGAGCAGCAAAAGTAAAGCTGGACTTGGATGATTTTCTAAATTTTTTTTTTTTTTTTGGTTTTTCTCCGGTACCGGGAACCGAACTCACGACCTTGCGCTTGCCAGGCAGGCGCTTTTGCCGCTGAGCTAAATCCCCAGCCCCGATTTTCTAAATTTTACATGTGCTTTATACTTCTTACTCTAGAACTTAGGGTAGAGACAAAAGTATTTCTTTTTTTGGGGGGGTACTGGGAATTGAACTCAAGACCTTGCACCTGCCAGGCAGGCGCTTATACCACTGAGCTATATCCCCGGCCCCCAGTATCTCTTTTTTTAAAAGCCCTGCAAAGATATACGGTTGGTGGCACACGCTCAGAGGAACTCAGTGATATGTCCAAGCTCCTTGCCCTTCACAAAGTCACCACAGTCCTGTCAAGGTTAAATGACTGCTCAAGGTCATTTCAACAAATACCAGTCACCCTTCTCTTAACGCAAATACCTTCTCTCTGACCCACACAATTCAGAAGACTTGTGTTCTTAAAGAAAAACGTATTTTGTGCTACATGCAGACTCCATTGTAGACACGTTCCATCTATTATCTCATTTAACTCATTCAACAGTCCTATCAGGCAGGTAGTTCTAGTAGCCCGTGTTACAGACGATGAACACAGAGGGATTAGGTTATGTATGTCTCAGATGGCCCAATACCGGGGAATTTCTCCCTCTTTAAATCCCCAGGGACTACCCAGGTTCCTTGTGAGGTGGTGCTTAAGCAACCTACACTGAAGTGTTCTACCCTGTATCCTACTTCCCAAATGCCTGGCATTGAGCAGGCATCTAGATACCTTTCAAGTGGCTAAGAGACCTTTGCCACATATTGAACACGAACTAGCAAAAGTAAAACAGAACCTCCCGGCAAACATCAACAGACTCATGGTTTCCTTATGTTACCAAAATTAGATACAAGTGAGAATTTAGGTTTAGAAGCTGAAATCTAGTTGGCAAAAAAATACCTACTGAAGGGCCCAGAGCAGGCAGCCTCCCACTGCCCTTCCTGCAGTAGTTTGGGCGCTCCTAATTGGGGATGTGTCTGCTTCCGTTGAAATGTACACCTCTGTTCGCACAAACAGGAATAACGCATCTGAGCCCTGCATTTGGAGACGTGACAGACGATCCACACTGCTCTGTCTATGGAGCCGGAAGGCAGGGGAGGGGATGACAGCAGACCTTGCATCAAATGTAAAGTTCCCACGTGGTAGAGTCAGGCCGAGGAGACACCTGGCCATTAGGTTTGGGTATTTTATCCCCACATCATATCGTGAAAATGTTCAAAAGCAGAGAAGAGTTGAAAAGAAAACCATCCAGTATATTCCACCACCCAGAAATCAAAAGTAGTGCTTTGCTGCATATCTACACCCCTGTCTTTATCCAGCTATCCCTGCACCTTAGACTGTTGCATTCCACCTCAAGGGCAGCGGTCAGGACCCTCCACCCTTCTTCAAACCTGTATGCTGTATGTACAGCACGCCCTACAGCTTAATCACTGTTTATTGGGTTTTTACTTTGCAGCACGTTTACTATTTTACGGAACACCTGACCAGGCTTCCTTACTAGGAAAACACTAAAAATTCCGAAACCCCAGTGAAATGCTTAGCTCACCACTGACTTTCATTTGAAAGTTCTGTTAACCACACAGGCATGAGAGGAAGTCTGGGTACTGCAATCAGATTAGGAAGATGGCCTCAGGTTTGCTACACAGAAGGACAAATGTGTCTTTGTCCTCTGCGCAGCTCTGCGCAGCTCACCCATCTATGGCAGTACTCTCTTCAAAGCTCCTCAAACCCCCGGCCCTCTTCTGATGTCACAACTAGCTACAGTTTCTCCTTCCCTCGCCTCCCTGTCTACCAGGACAGCGCATGCGTTCAGAGCATGGCTTTTACTCAGTGGTAACTCCTCGCCGACTACGTAGCAAGGTTTTGCGCAAAGGGCATCCCGACCCATCAGTGCAGTGGCTCTCAATAAGGCTCTCTCAGAAAACAAAACCAGACCGTGGAGGGTTGGGCTGGGCGCACACATTTCTGTGAAACTCCCTGCCTGAGGGGATCATGGAATCCACTGTGAAACACAACAGAGGAGGGTAGAACACAAAGTACCCAGTTGTACACACACAGAAAGGATGAAATCAGTTTGTATACCATTTGTTTCAATCCTATATACAAAATATCTATGCATGTGCTTGTGCTCGGCGCCAGTGTAAACAGTACTGCTTTTTGCATCAGAGGCAACGCAGTTTAAAAGCCAGGGCCCGAGGTGCACGCTTCTGCTCACAGGAAGGGCTCCAAGGGGTGTGGCCTGATACAGGGCAGCAGGGGAGAAACAGAACGGGGCTTCTCTGCTACTGGGACTACGTCCTGCTCCCAACAGCATGGTTCTGAGTGCAGCTGAACAGCCAGATCTGGGACTAAGTAAGCGTCACTGAGACACAGACACTTGCCCAGGCAGAGGGAACAGCATGCACGACCCGGCGGACTGTCTGTATCATGCAAAGTTCTAAAAGGCTCATCACTGCTCTACAGGAACATACGGAATAGCTTTCTCAGGGCTGACGCTAATCTTTAAATTTCCAGGTTTAAGATGCCCTCTCCTAGCTGGGGACAGTGGTGCACACCTATAATCCTTGCACTCTGGGAAGCTGAAGCAGGCAGATGGCAAGTTCAAGCCCAGCTTGGGCAACTTAGCCTGACCGTGTCTCAAAATAAAACAGGAAAAGGGCTGGGGAGGTAGCTCAGTGTGAAGGCCCTAGGTTCAATCTCCAGTACAAGACAGGAATAAAAAGTACCATCTTTTAAAATCAAACCATCAGGTGCCACTTGCTGACAACCCTACCTGACATCCACGAGACGCAAGGATGCAAAGCTGGATGAGAAAAAGCAGATTCTGTTGCTGAAGGGCCCCACCGAGCTGTGGGGAAGGACCACTGAAATGGGAGCGCCAGTGTGAAGGAAAAGGGGCAGCGTGTCCCTAAGAGAGTGTTCAGGAGACAGAGACAGCGGTGAGAACAAAATGGTTCGGGCTGCCAGCACTTCAGGAGAGCGAGCCAAGGTCAGCTGCACGTGGCCATTTTCAAAGTGCCCTGACACAAGCTGTTTCTCAGCAGTCAACAGAGGGGTGGAGCTCCGTGCCAACGTCACGATGAAGACGCACAGCAGACAGCTCCGGGAGGCCCTGGTGCACACACGTAACATCCAGTTTACAACAACGTCAGCTCTTGGACACAGAATTGCGAAAAGCCAAGTGCTGAGACGGGGCTGCCGGACCAGACTCAAGAGTAGGGGAGAAACCAGGGGACCATTCTGCTGGTGCTTTGTCATTCAGTAAATACTTACTGGGCTGCTGTCAGGCCCCGTGTTAGCACTAGGGACCCAGTGATTAAAGGTTAACCATGGTCTCCGCAGTTTTGGGAGACAGAAAAGTAAATGAACAAACAAGATAAATAATGAATCACTACAGACACAAAGAAGTAAATTCTGGTAAGGGATGGTGTAGCTACTTGAGAGCAAGCGGTCAGAGAAGGCCTCTTTAAAAACTAGCCAGGCCAGGGATATAGCTCAGTGACATAGAGCCTGCCTTGCAAACATGAGGTCATGAGTTCAATTCCCAGTACACCAAAACAAAAAAAAGAACTAGCCATAATCTGAGCTGAATGTCAAAGTCAGAGAAGTGCATTCCAGACAGCAGAACAGCAGGTGCAAAGGCCCTGTGGCAGGAACAAGCTCCACATACTAAAAATTAAGGAAGCCAATGTGGCGAATGTGTAGGAGGTAAAGGGGAGAGGACTATAAGATGAGATCAGCACAGTGGGATGAGTGCAGATCACAAAGAGGTCTGGAAACCACAGCAAAACATCTGGCTTTTATCGTAAGTGGGACAGAAAGCCACTGTTGGGTCTTTCCAAGGGTGTGGTATGGCCTGATTTTCCTCTCCATAAAATCACTCAGTGCAGGGTAGGTAGTGAGGAGCAGGAGGAAAAGCAGGGAGGGAGCCCAGGCAGTGAGGGGTGACGGGGGCTTGCAGGGCAGGGTGGCAGAAACCAATCTCGAAGGTAGAGCTGACAGTACCAGCTGACAGATTGGCTGCAGGGGGGCAAAAGAGCTGCCCACAGGGTGTTCACAGCTTGAGTTTCAGCAAATGGTAGACCAGAGGCAGCCTGGGCCCTGACAGAGACGGCGGAGCCCAGGAGAGAACACAGTTTAGAGGCCATGGTCATTTAGGGTCCTCTCCAGGCCACGCTAATCTGAGAGATCAATTATCAGACAATCTCAATGCACACAGCCAGTAGGAAGCTGGACACAGGGAGCAGGCAGGGCTGGGGACAAAGACTCCAGTGTCACCAGAAGGTAGATGGTGTTTAAACCACTGAATTACTTAGGGGGGCTCTCAGGTGTGTGTGTGTGAGAGAGAGAGACAGACAGACAGACAGACAGAATGGGGTGTGGCCAAGCCCGCGGGCTTCCTGCCGCTTACTACTGTCCAGTAACAGAAAGGAAACCAGCAGAGACAAGAACGGGCCCAGGGACAAAGGCCACAAGGGGCTGGAATGTGGACAGCAGATTTGGCAGTGCTGAGGTCACTGGTGACCTTCCCCTCAATGGCGAAGTGTCACCTCCACATCCAGTGGCTGAGAGAGATCACAAGTTCACTTGCAGGGTGGGGGCGACTGACAGCCAGGAGCAGTCAGCCAGAGAGAACTCGGTCACTGCAGCCTCGGGCAGGTGCCACCAAGCCCAGAGGACCCGCTGACTGCAGGCACAGGCCGCTGAAGTGCTTCAGGTGGGCAGTCACTGTCTACCTGAGCCACACTTACGCCACCTGCAACACACGGTGCCCACACGCGGTCCCAGCGCTGAAGAAGGAAGCACCGGAAATGCCACCTCCCTCCTGCCTCCTAACCCACCCCCTCTGTGTCCAAGAACCTTTCTGTCCCAGGCGAGACCTGTTCGGCGTCACTAGCGAGTTACTGGCATCCCGTTCCTCTTAACGGTTGCTATCAAAAGGCATCTCTGAAACACACCTCAGTACTTTACTCACAAATAAACCTGCTTCCCTTAAAGACAAGACAGCAAGGGAAACCATGACCCCTCACTGGTGTCTCCCTGTGCTGTATCCTTCATAGAAACCCACAGCGCTGGTGGTACCCCATAACCTCCAGAGGCACCCCCAAAATCTTCAGAGGCTTACCAGCAAGCCATGGCATGACAAACACTGGGACTGAGGCAGAAAGCAGCCCAGTGACAAATGATATGACATGTGTTCAGGGCACTGAAATTGGCTGTGGGCAGGGTGCTGGAGAGAACTTTCTGGAAAACCATGGATGGGTCAGTGGAGCCTGAAGAAGGGGCGCGACAGAACATGCTCTTTCTTAAAGTGGGATCAAAAAGACATTTTTCAACAGCACCTAGAGCCTATCTCAGCAACATGGTGCACGTGCAACCAAATCACAAAAGAAATGAGCACTTAAAATGACATCTGTTGGATTAATTAGCTGTGTAATTAGTCTCGCCCCGGTGGAATGAAGCTTTGCTGCTGCTGTCAGGAACCTCCCCAGGTGAGACTTTACTTCAAATGCCACACTCCAAGAGGAACAAAGGGTGGGCCAGGCACAGAGAAAACGCATCTGGCTATGTGTGGGGAGACAGTGAGAAGGGAGGGCAGTTTCCAAAAAACTTTGGGGGTCTTTTGGGAGCTGGGATATCCGAGGGGAAAGTGATCGACAGACGAAAGACTCTGGGCAAACCTGCAGATGCGTGAATCAAAGCGAGGAAGGCCTGAGCCACAAACATGGCAGCAGGATGATGGAGGAGGAGTTCAGGGTCCAGATTCAAAGGAGGACACTGCACAATGAGACTGGACAGAGGTCAGGACTCCGGTCCCCGGAGAAGCCCTTTGGGCTTCCTATGCAGACAGCTGCAGCCATCACTAATAGGAACCAAGTCTGGGTAAAGAAATAATAATAAAAATGGCCAGAGCCTAATCCGAGAACCAGAAAGTGAACAAACACACACAAACAGGGGTATCCAGCCAAATCACTCCCACGGTGCTTCCTAAACCACAGCTGGCTTTGGAGTCACACTCGCTGACTAATGTCTAGGACAGCGAGGAAATCACAGTCCGGGGACCAACGCCACTTGGCTGGGCCAACTAGAAGAGCCAAGGAATGCTCCCTGAGCTCCTCTATCTTTAATTATTTTAGAAAACAAAGGGGATGGGAATGGAGGAGAAACACACCCTCGGAAGGCACAGCGCACTCTGGGAAGATTACCCTGAAATCTGCCTCAGAGGAGCAGACTCGTGGTTAGAGGCGAGCCTCTGGAGGCACACACTTGTCCCCATCCCAAAACAAAGCACAGAGCCTTCTCAACAGAGGGAAACCATCCGATGCTGCTCTGAGGAGCTTCCTGGGCCCGGGACAACCAGCAGTTCACACAGGGACCGGACGTGAAACCTTCGACCCACATGAGCCCCGTTACAATCGGCAGGACGCATGCCGAAGCTAGACGAGCCCTTTCTGCTAGAATGATCCCCACCATACACAAAGCAGGAGCTCCTCTAGGTCTTTAGGAGCACTGGCGTCCTTCTGCAGGGCCACCACACTGGCACAGGCTCCCTCTCCAGCCCCTTGCAAGGACCAAAGGAGATGGAGGAACACACAGCAAAACCTAACGCTGTCAGTCCACTGTCTCCAAGGCCCAAAGATGTAGCTACTAGGGAAAAGCAGAAAGTGAGCTGAGCAAACTCCGCACGTGTGCACCGAGATCCTGTAGCCAACCACAGCCACGGGAAACCAATACTTCTGTGACAACCACAGGGGACAGCTTCAGGTCTGAAAAGCCCTGAGGCCATTCATGATTCTGTCCCCTTCCTGGTCAGAGGACCACAGGCAGCACCATCACCATGCCATGACTACTGTGTGATCTTTCCAAGTTTTGGGGTGGCAGGAGGTGCAAGGGAAGTGAGGGTGTATGAGAAAGAAGGC
Organism: Chinchilla lanigera; assembly: GCF_000276665.1. Lineage (NCBI taxonomy): Eukaryota > Metazoa > Chordata > Mammalia > Rodentia > Chinchillidae > Chinchilla > Chinchilla lanigera. The sequence goes on from NW_004955484.1 coordinate 5,611,713, forward strand.
CCCAGTCCCCACGCGTATGACTTGTTTCTCGCGGCTCTGAGAAAACGCACAGCTCCTGATTCAGAAGCCCACACACCTGACACCTGCTCATCCCCCCTGCTCTTCCAACCAAATGAGGGTTCCTGTGAATGGGAAAGGAAAGCGGGAGCAGGGTGTGCAGGGATGGGGTGCCCACGACCGAGTGTATGGATAAGGATGGTGACTCACCCTCCTGGGAGCAGTTACTAACAAAGAGTTCCCAAACACAAGAGGCCTTTAGACAATAGGCTTCAGACTCAGGCACCCCGGCCTGCACAAAATACACAAATCCTACTCCAGTGCTCGGCACAAACATGGCACTTGGGAAGTGGCACGGACCCATGGGAAGAAATTCCTTTCTCATTTATTTGTTTTCCAGAGGCTCCACCAGAGAACAGTCAGGGAGACCCTGGAGTCTGACGAGCTTGGGTCCCAAGGGCTGAGGTGTGGACCAGCAGGGAGGCAGATGGGGGGCAGGTGAGGGCACTCTGCATCACAGAACCTGAGTGACAGATGTCACCCAGGGGAAGGCACAGAGATCAGCTCAGAAGTAGCTAAGAGGCCTGACAACCCCTAAGCAGGAGCCTACAGCCAGAGAGAGGAAGCAGACAGACGCCAAAGGGCCAGCAGAGGACGAGCAGTCCCTCCCATAATTCCAATGCACAGGCCGTCCTGGCAAAGAAAACACTGGAGCAACTGTTGACCTAAGAGACCAGGAACGCTTTGGAGGCCCCATCCCGAGTCTGGGAACATGCCCTGCTCATTAACAGTTACAAATCAAACACCACTGGTAGATAAACACTTCTAACCTTCTAACAAGAGTTTGCCTTTTACAGGCTGAGGATGCAGGCCCTAGAGAAAGTTCCCTAATTATTCCTGATGAGCAGTCCCAGTTCAAACCTACTCTGCGCTTCTTCTTAGCGAAACATGCGCTGCAGGCACTGGGGTCCTCTGCAGACAATGCCCAACGCTCAGGAGTGCTGGGATTTATACCTAAACAATGACAGAAGGAGCCTGGAGGAGGCCCAAGGTGCCCAAGGGCAGTAACGTGACTAGAAAAACCGGGGAAGATGGAATTGAGCGTCCTGCCATGCCCCTCCTCCAACGCATCTCCATAAAGGGAATAATGGGAAAAATCCTTGAAAAATAAAATTGAATAGCTCTGGAGAAACTTTCAGTTTTCACGATAGGAAGAGGTATTTTATTCAATGTAGAAAATGTGAAAATCTGGAAAATCTGATTTGACAGTTTTCTATAAATAACAATAACTGGAAATCATCCTTAGAGGTATCTGTGATTTTTTTTTTTTTTTTTTTTTTGCACCAGGCATCGAACTCAGGGCCTGGCACTTGCCAGGCAGGCACTGTACTGCTGAGCTGCATTGCCGGCTCTGTAATTCTGTTCTGGTGGGAACCACTTGGGTGAGGGCAGGACAAGTTTTTCAAACAAGACAGCCACTTACCTTTCTTTGGACTCCTATGGAGTCTACTGGCAGGTCACTTCCAAAGAATTTCTCCGCCCTCCAGAGGAAGATTTGCCAAGTAAAATACAAGATACCCACTTAAATGTGGATTTCAGATAAATATATATCTTTTATGGGACATACTTACACTAGAAAACTACTTCCTGTTCACCTAAAATTTATATTTAACTGCATGTTCCATGTTATTTGCTATAACTAGCAATCTGGATTTGAGGCCACTGCAGGAGCACTGTCACTCACTGGTTACCACCCTCATCTGGCTGGCTTCAATCATCTCCACCTCTTCTGCAAGTGACAGAATTTGGGTCATTAAACATTTTAAACTTTCATCTGATATCCAGGTTGCTTCCATACACACACACACACAAAAATCTAATTTTATTGAACTTGAAAATTACTTAGCACTATACCAAAATGGTTTCATATGAACAGCCTTTCCCAACCTACACTTAAATAGTATTTATAGTTTCGAGTTATGTTTAAAACAGAATAAAGAATATGGTTCGGGTGTATTATGTAATTATTTAAAAACTCTTGCCTTTTCCTGACAATGTTCTTGACAATGCCTAATTGTTCCCTTACAATTTCCCTTTCAAAACAAAAAACCAGAAACACCTGTTGGAACTGTATGTATTCAAATTTGCCCTTTGAGTCCAAGTTGTCAGCAAGCTAGAAGGATTCAAAATTGGGTTCACGCCTCTGCCCCTTGTGAGGCACCTGACACACAGGCTCTCCTGCTGGCCTGGGCTTGCCGAGTACCAGCTCAATGTGTGGTTATCCTCCAACGCAACCAACTGTCCACAGTGAAATTCTCTGAAGGGTCATAGAACACCCCCTAAGGAGGCAGGTGTCATGGGCACAAAGAATTCCCCCAGGTGGGAGTGGGGTGGAGGGAGCAGAAAGATCAAAAGACTCCTGTCTTACAAGATTCAGGGCCTTTAGCTTGAGGATTTGGGGAGGAGGGCTCTCAAGTACTCTATCAGAGCAGTAGTCAGTAGAGCTTCTGCAATTAGACCACCTTGCTACTCATCTCAGGGCCCAGGGTACAGCTTTGGAGGCCAAAAGGAGACTTGTGGCAGGTCCTGAAAACAGTCCTGGAAAAGGCAGACACACTCAGTGATCACCACACACTGCCTCCATGCAGGCTGCAGGGAAGGGAACTTCCACGACGCTTGGATTTGCTCCCAGGCCCTTTCTAAAAGGTGAATAGTCAGACCCACAGTTCTGTTATGGTACCAGAACACAAGCTGGTCCCTGTTCAGAGCCCCTGCTTTGCATAGGAAAAATCCCTCATCCCAGAGCTTGATGAAGGCAGTGAGTTCAAGAAACTCCCCTGGGGGGAATATGGCAGGGAAGGACAAGAAAAAGTGAGCGGCTGACACTTAATACCCCAAGACTTTAAATGTCTGAAAAGAGAACTGGGCTTTCTGCCCCTTCTTCCTCTTCTTCCTCTCCATCCCTCTGGTAAAGACAGCTCTGTGTGTGTGTGTGTGTGTGTGTGTGTGTGTGTTGTAGTGCTGGAGATTGAATTCAGGCCCTTACTCATGCTATGCAAGCTACATACTAAGACTTTCTAAAATTTTTATTTATAGATAGAGTCTTACTAAGTTGCCCAGGCTGGCCTCGAACTCGGCAATCCTCTAGCCTCAGCCTCCCATATACAAAATACACTCATCATGGGGGAGCTGCTGAAGAAATCAGTGAAGCAGTGTCACCTGCCTGAGCATGAACAGACTCCGGCAACGCTCCCTAGCTTGTGGCCTGTGACTCCCCTGTGCCTCAGGGTCCTCACTTGAAATGAGGCCAAATAGCAGAGGCTGAATCAGTTAATCTACATAAAGCAGCTAGTAAATGATAGGCACATCTTAGCAAAGAGAAAGCCTCCCTATGAAAAAAGTCTGAACCACACAGACTGACAAACTAGACCTCATAAAAATGTAAAGCATCTGTTTATCAAAAACTGCCATAAGCAAAATGAAAGACAGTGAAAGCCTGGGAGAAACTGTTGCTGCACGCACCGTACACCCAGGATTGCAGGCTCTCAGATAAACGAGGATTAGAAAAAGGAACAAACCAAGAAGACCAACAGGCAAAGGCTCTAATAAACAGGAAAGCCACAAAAAATGCAAATGGAAAATAAACACTTGGAAAAATGCTCACCCGATCTAATAATTAAAAAGATTCATGTCAGATCAACGCTGTCAATCTAACGGCGAAAACAGAAAATAACAAGATGGTGCTGGTCACTGTGTGGGGCTGGACATCATCTGTCAAGATGGAATGAAACAGTCACCATTCTTCTGAGAGACCAATGCAAAGTACAATTGCATTGTATCCTGGAACAGCAGGATACTGTTTCCTAGTTCATTACTAGGAATGGTGCAAATAACCTTATCAGGACAGTGCAAATAACTTCAATATGCATCAATAACCAAGTTAATATGCAGAATGCTATGCAGCCATTAAAAAAGAATAACTCAGAGCTATACTGTATGTGCTGACCTAAAATGATTCTCATGATAAAAGGTTACATGAAAAAGCTAAATGTATAGCATGCACTCACACTTAAGAGTTTTAAGTGTACAGTATATTATGTGCACACACACACACACACACACACACACACACACACACATTTGTACAGCAGCACAGAAAAAAAGTCCAAAAGAATACAAACTAAATAGAACAATGGTTGCTTTTAGAGAATGAAGTCAGAGTAGAAAAGGTCTTTCAACTTAATAGTGAAAAAAGTACACAAAGATATTTTATAGGGGTCTTCAGTATAATTATACACCACATCATTCCAGTTTTGTAAAATGCTTATATCACGTATAAAAAAAATGAAATAAAAATGTGTCACTGTGCGGTACACTTAGCCGAGAAGCTATTTTCTCTTCTGGATTCTTCAAGTGTTTTTGCAGTGAGCATGTGCCACTCACATTAACTTGACCATCAAGAACAAGCAATCCTACACTTCACACTTCAGGTAAACACGGAATGCTAACTATGTATGAAATAACTGAGAACACAGTAATAGTCTAACAGGATCTAATCTGTGTTTTACTATCTATGAAAGGATTGAAGGGAGGAGAAGGAAAGAGAGAGAACAAACACACTTTGCATTTAGAAAAAAAAAAAGAAGAAAAGGGCTCTGGTTAATGGTTGTAGAACTGGTTTTTCAACAAGTGGCATATTAAGTACAGGACTCTAAAAAAAAATCTAATACAATTTCACTTCCATTATGTGCTGTGTGAGGAGTGGAGCCGAAAGGTAACAGTGGCCCTGCTTTCTTGACCTGAGGGTGTGCACCATGCCATAGCCAGGGCGATCCGGCCAGGGCTTGCAGCCACAGCCAATGGACGAAGAAACACCTGTGGTAGGAGCGCTCCGATGAAGGTGGGTGGGATGCTACCGGCAGGAGGAACGGCAAGGAACCTCCACAGCAGTTGCCAGCTTTCCACAGCACAAGCCACTGGCAAGGAGCCCCACTCCCGCTGGCCCAGCCATTCGGGAAGGGCAAGGAACTTCAGAGTCCCAGCTGCTCAGAGAAGGCGCAGGCTAAACATGCTAAAATGGACCGACACGTCTGGCCTTTCACACCTTCTACATCACCTTGGGAAAAGCCTTCCCCTCCTTTCACTTTTGGTTGAAGGCACCAAAGTAGGGGAAGAAGTCAGCACTTGAAACAAACAGAAAAAGTCCACTTAGTGAGAAAGTGAGGCTGGACGAAACTCTGCTCCAGAGTCACGATGGAAACCAGGTGACACCTGCGCCCTTGCGGCAACCAAACAGCCACCCCAGGGTGAAGGGCACGGGAGGGAGGAGGGGAGGGAGGAGGGGAGGGAGGAGGGGAGGGAGGAGGGGAGACTCCCCAGGGGATTTCTGCGCTTTCCTGTCAGGACAAGACAAAGCCCGTGGTCACCACCTACAGGCATGATGTGTGCAGCTGTCTTTCCGAGCCCCTTGGCCCCCCAGTGCACCCATTAAGGAGATGAAGAATGCAGATTTCAAACCAAATCATCTGCTGCATTGTTCTCCGTCTTGATTTGTCCATCCACTGTACGACAATTTTATGGCCCTGCTGGGAGACTGGGCTCCAATGAGTTTCTGATGCATCAGGGAAAGAAGTGAGAAGGTGTTTAAATAAGTAATGCCGAGTCCCCTGGTGAGCCTCTTACTTCCTTCCGCACGGCAGACTCCTCAGAGGACAGCAAGAGTAAAAGGCCACCATCTGCAGAATCTGGCTCTGTGTGTATTTTAATACACTGGTGTCTCAGTCTGCCTCCAACTCTAAGCCAAGTAAAGGTGGCTTAGCCACTGGCTTCTCATCTGTTTACCTCGCTGGCCCAAAGCAGCTCACACACGGCCCAGACCCGGTGCATAGCAGACAACCCTCTTGGTGTATAATTGAAGAGGACCATGCAACCTTGGGTCCTGGCCTAATCAAAGGCACCTCAGCTGGGAACTGTTTGAGTAATGGATTCTGGTGGGGTCTTAATCTATCTGCTAAAGGTGATGGATTTCCATTCCAATGACTCACAGGTGAAGAAAGACATCAAAGGGAAAACCAGATTCTGATCGTTGACAGGTGTGCACAGATTGCCAATGGCCTTTCTGCACCCCTCCCCCAAGCTGCAAAGACCACAAATCTCAGGGAGCTCAGGACTGATGCCACAAGCCAGGAAGGCACAGTAAACACCGACAGCCCGCGCCAGCCCTGCCCCAGCAGACTCAGGATCTCTCTCAGAAGCTGGCCTCAGAAGACAGTGAGGCTGGGGAGGTATCAGTTGGTACTAGCTACTCCCCTACTCAAGAGAGGCAAGGGCACCCCGCATCTCTAGGTGGGAGGGGTGGCAAATGGGAAGATGGGAACTGGGGTGTACGTGTGAAAGCAGACCGATGTGGAACTGCAAGCGCCTTTCCCATGACACGCCTCCTTCCAAGCTGAGTTGGGTCCCTAAGTACGGAAACCAATAACCCAGTTTCAAAGCTGCCCTGGAGCCCTGGACATGAGGGCCCCATGAGGGCAGAACTTTGTGGACCTGTGACCCCAAGGGGCTGGACCACAGCCAAAACAACCCCAAGGAATTCCATCAAGAGCACACTGCAGAAGTCGCCTGGGGGTCCCACAGAAAGGAAACAGGCGTTTGTCTGATGCTCTGGCTCTCCTGCCTGCCCCTCTTCTCCCAGGAGGCGGGGAGGAAGAATATGTGTCTGTTCTCCCTGTTTTAAACACTGGCATCCCATAATAATCAAACCCAAACGATTGTAGGCAACAGAAATAACATCAGCAGGCTTTTGCAGGTCAGCCAACCATCTCCTGTCTGGGTAAAATCACCCCATGCTTCCAAAAATTTCAGTCCTAACATGCAACACATACAGGTGGAGTATCCCTCATCTAAAATGCAGGGGACCCAGCAGTGTTTTGGATTTTGAATTTTTTCTGACTCTAGAATATCTACATATACATAATGAATTATCTTGGGGATGGGACCCAGATCTAAAGTCAAAATAAATTTATGTTTCATATACACCTCCTACACGTAGTCTGAAGGTAATTTTAGAAAATATTTTTAGTGTACTTCTGTTTCGTTTTTGTAGTACTAGGGACAAAACCCAAGAATGCTCTACCACTAAGCTACAGCCCCAGCCCTTTGTATTTTTTTATTTTAAGACAGGGTCTCACTAAATTGCCCACACTGGCCCTGAGTGCAATCCTCCTGCCTCAGCCTCCAGAGTAGCTGGGATTACAGACATGTACCTGAACTAGCGCTGGTGAGCCTGTGCTTGGACTATGATGCATCGTGTGGCATTTTCCACCTGTGGTATCATGTCAGTACTCAAAACAGCATCAGATGTTGGGACACGGCGGAGTTTGGATCTTCAGGTTAGGGACGCACATCCTGTACCAGCATTTATGGCACCGAGGGCAGTGATACTGCACCGGAGTGGGATCAAATGACAAACTGGAAAGCCACATCACGTCTGCTGTCTCCTGAGACCAAGGCTCTGTCTTCTCCAACATGAAGGGGAGAGGAGAGGGAAGGAAGGGAGAAAAAGCCTCTGCCAAAAGCAGGAGGCCAGGAGGCCTCCGCCATGGGTGCAGTAGAAAGTAGCTTCAGCGGTCCCCCAAGCAGAACATGAATAATTAGCCAGGGATAGGGGACACAGTATGGAGGTGTGGGGTGTGTCCAGTGTGTATAAGGCGGGCTGTGAGTGAGAAGCCCTGTGCCCTCCCCGGGTCAGCCGCATCTGGAGCGGTTTCTCTAGCAGACAGTAAAGAACTCGATTACATCCAGTTAACTGTGCTCTAAACTGATTATGCATGTGCCCGGCTAATGGATTACATTAGCAAGAGGAAAAATAACATGCAATCAATCTCCATTTACTACAGGCCACACCAGGGCCTCAAGAAAAAGTGACTCTCGAGCCACCTGGAAACTCCACCCCGAATCACGGACTGAGGGAACCTGGGGAGAGGGAGCCCCCTGGGTGGTAAGAGAAACTTGTCTTAGTGACACCACACGGAGGGACAAAAGGGCTCAGGGTGGGTACTGGAATGATAATCCTGTGTCATCCAGGAATGGGTGGGGGAGCACCCCACCCCCAGCAGAGCCTCAGCAAGTGAAGGGACATTCATTACCCAAGGACTAATGAGGCCACGCTAAAGACCTTTGGCTCTTGCTGCCGGGAATTCTATCCCGAAACTCACTCAGGAGCTGCTCACCTCATAGATGTGCCAGCCAAATGTGTTATTTGGGCACCTCTCCTTTGGCTACCGGCTCTCACCTTTACCCAGTATGCCAACATTTAGGACCATGTGGCACTTTCTGAACAGAAGTGTCCGGTCCTCCACCTTAACAATAACAACAGCAAAAAGTAATCCCAGAACTCTGGGAGGCTGAGACAGGAGAATCACAAATTCAAGCTCACCTTGGATAACAGCAATATAGTAAGACCCTATCTCAAAAATAATGATAATAATAATAATAATAATTTTTAAAGGGCTCAGTGGGAAGGCCTTGGGTTCAACCCCTAGTAATAAACATACATACATACATATATACATATGCCCAGGGAGAATAAGCAACCAGAGTTAGTAGAGGAAAAACACACAAAGCAATCGCTTCCTTCATATCCACCCCCACACCCTGAAAACACTGCACCCTAACTCTTGGGGATTAGCCGAGGATGTGGTTTTGGGGTCAGAGGCGGAGTGTTACTATCAGTGAATGTGCCCAGTTCCAAGCCCTCCAAAGCCAGGCCGCGTGCCTGGTCCACTCACAGTCAAGACTGGCCACGTGGATGACTCGGTGCAGTTAGTCACCACTACGGCCACTGTATAATCTAAATGTCAATTCTCCCCACAGAGGGAGGCGACCAGCTTCGAACCACCTCCAAAGGACCCTTCATCAAAGTGGCATGCGTGCACCCTTCAACGGCCTCCTTGAGTCCTCTGTACAAATTTTACTCAGGTGGGTCCTTTGGAAGCTCTTTTTCCACTGGTTTTTTCCATCAGGTTTTCCGGATCACGTAGGCACCATCCTGTGGCCAGTCTGGATCTCCAATTCAAACTGACTGCAAAGAGGATTTTCTTCTAATGATGGTACAAAGCTAAGCCACTCCAGTAAGATTCTTGCTCGCTTAAAATACAGGAGTTGGCCACCCGATATCCAGTGCACTGCAACTGGAGTGAGCAGTCACTTCCAGAACATTCTGTCCCCGCTACCTCACTCTTGCTTGCTCCTCCTTTCCCTAAAATGTTTTCTCATCCCTGGCACACAGGCCTCCCGCCGCCCTGTGAACAAGCAACTGTAAAATGAATTATAGTTGCCTGGCAGAGACAAACATGGGCGAAGGATCAGAATTCTTCCTTAGGTGGAGTCTCCATCTAAAATCACTATGGACAGGGAGGGGATTTCATTAGCTCGGGATTAGCAGACACTAAACACCGGCCCGCCCGAAGATGGCAGAAAGGGTGTGAAAGGAGAGAGCAACTGATAATAACAGCCAGGGAGATGGAGAGAGAAAATAAGGGAGTGGAAGGTATGTGGAATGAGGCCGCGGAGATTTATGGCGATTTGTACCTGATTGTTCATACTAAAGCCATTATGGGATGATTAGAGAAAAAGGTGAGGCTTTAAGTCCAGTGAAAATCAATAGAAACGTCTGGAGCAATCCTGGCGTGCAAGTGAAAGGACTATTTACAGTATCCGGAGCCCCTCCCCTCCGTCACGGCCTACAAAGTTGAGAGGAGGACTGGGGGAGAGGGGTAGGAAGGAGGGGTGGAAGGGAAAGAAGGGGATAGGGGACAGAGAGAGAGGAGGAGGAGGGGGAAGCCTAGAAACGAGAAAAGATCAGCAGAAGGAAGATAAAGGGGACACAAAGAAAAAGGCACAGGGGAAAAAACAAAAAACAAAGGGCCCCCTTCTGCGACTATTTTTTCCCCATAGCACGGAGCCCCTCGCAGCCTGCCATATAATCTACTCATGTTGTGCATCGTGCGGAGCTTCAGGGACGGGTTGTGTGTCTGGATGAAGCTCTCGCCCTGGTTCATCAGCTCCTCCGATGCCAGCCACATGCCCCCACAAGGAAGGACACTCTGTGAGGTAGGGCTATTGCAGAGGGGGTGCTCTGTTCTCTGCCCCAAGAGGGCGCATACCTAAAAGAGTGCCTGGTATGCAGGAGGTGCTCAGTGTTGGCTGGACGAACCACACCAGGGGCATCCAGGACAGAGAAATACAAGGAGGGAAAAGGAGAACAGGAACCGGAAGGAGACAGAGAACCACAGAAGCTGGTGGTGAGAAAGGAAAAGGCCAACTGTAAAAACAGTCAAAGTGGAAGGGGATGACACCCAGCTGCTATAAACTAACCCTGCCTCCCAAAGTGGGGCACCCCAGAACAAGAACCTCAGCCTCCAGCTGGAGCCACTGCCAAATCTCTATCTCACTAGGCCGTGATATCAACACCCCTTCCAGCTTTGGGCTGCCACACAGCTGCCAGCAGGAAAATAACAGGGAGTAACTGTCTGCTTCCTGGTCCTCCTTCACCTCCCAGGTACCCAATCCACTCCGTGCAGAGACAGCACGCGGCACAAAGGAGCCAGCTCTTACCTTGTACAACTTCAGGCTGGCCTCGTGCCTGGAGTTGACCGTGTGCAGCCGCAGCTTCTCAAGGCTGTTGGTGTAGTAGTCGCAGGCGTTGCATTTGAGGTGCACGGGGTTGCCAATGGCTACACACTTGAGCCTCCACTCGTTGGCCTTGCCACCCTCCTTGATGTGGGCCACCAGCTGGTACTTCTGCACATGCTTGTCTGTCTTGCAGTGCAGCTGGAAGTTCGCCTTGAGCTGGGTGTTGTAGCGGCAGAGCTTGCACTGGTACGAGTCCCCCATCACGGCCTTCCACTCGTCCTCTGCGAGGCTGCGCTCCACATTCATGTGCAGCCCCAGCATGTCCAGGTTGTCCGTCGTGAACTTGTTGCAGACAGCGCACTGGAAGAGCTTCAGGGACGGGTCGTTGGTCTGGATGAAGCTCTCGCCCAGGTTCATCAGCTCCTCCGACACCAGCTGCCCGCCCCCAAGCCGCATGTCTAGGGGGATCTCACCGCCCACTGTGGGGAACGACAGAAGGTGAGAATCAGAGGCCGGGCTCACAGGCCGGGACCCACCCAGCCCTCCACCACCCTTAACTGGGGTCCAAGGAGAACAAGGTCACACTGCAGGTATCAAGGCTCTGCTAGTTGGAAAACAAACAAAGTCCACTTGAGGTGTTTGACTCGTTCTTATGAACATTCTGAGATTTGTGGAAGGCTTTGTGTTTTCCTTCTTCAGGAAAAAAAATCACATAGGAAAAGTGGTGGAACATAGCCTCTTGAATTATTTCAATTCATCCCCTTTTCGGGATTTGAGAAAAGTTAGAAACCAGTACCATTCGCTGGATAAAACAAAAACTAAAACTCTAGACCCCTCCAAAATTGGAAATCAGAGCTGCAATCTATAATACAAAGCCTTTGAGAACCAATGTGGCATGATTTTGGGAAGCAGACTGAGATGGGCAATGAACCAAGAGGGTCAGCTCAGAGTCCCTAAAAAGGGTCTGAGAAAGGGTATCCCACCCTCTCCACCCTTGTCCTTTTCGGCCCATCATCACCCTGCATAAACCAGGAACGGGCTTCCCTGCACTGTGGGAAGTTAACACGGCCAGTTCTTATATCACATGAAAGCCTTGGAAGGCGCGGTCTTCCCTCTATTACCTAGCGCACACAGTCACACAGAAATCTGAGCAGCGGCTTCTATTTTCCGCCTTTCCCCTTAATACATACACCCCCAACCCCTAACTTATATTTAAACTTGACCTTTTACATGGTTTTTTTTTCAGTGATTGATTAGAATCCAAGTTAGTGGCTCATCCAGAAAGAATTTTTTAAAATGATTTTCTTATTTACACTATACAGGCACCCCAAGTGAAAAGACAGACTGCATGTGAAGTCTATGGACAGTCTAGTCACAGAAATGTTCCGCACACGCATTCCAGAAGGCTTAGGAGGCTTCCTGCTTGTCGTCTCTCTTGCCATCTCCCCTGGTGAGAAGAGGCATAACTAGGACATTCTTTTTAGGATGAAAGAAAAAAAGAGAAAGAAGGGAAAAAAAAAAAAACCACCCACACTCCATCCCTTAGTGCGGACGAAGGGCAGGCAACATCCACAAAACACACACGGTGTTCAGTCAAAGTAAAAACTGCCCAGAGGGTAAGAGAAGGAGCAAACATATATTTGTTTATGATGCCAACCACCTGAAGCATCAAATCTTCTCCACTTTTTAAATTTAACCTCAGCGCATCAATATGGCTCTAAAGAGAAATTCAGCTGTCACTTGCTGGGTGCCTGAGTGAAAATTAGAAGTCCTCAGAACAAGCAGAGGAAGTAAGTCCCTGTTCCTATTCCAAGCTCTTAAGATGAAATGCAAATCAGGACAAAGCAGGGAAGGGTGAGATAAGCCAGCTTGACAAGGAAGCCAAAACTCCCATGAAGAACCACACCTCAGAGAAACATCACCAGCGCTCTGGAATCTCCCTGTCCAGGAGACTAGAAGGAACTAATTTAGCCCCCAAGTGCAGGAACCTCAGCGGATGTAAAGGGAGTTAGTAGGGGAGCTCCTTTAAGTACAAACTTAAGTCTCTAGTCTTGAGCTCCACCAGCTAAGTAGGTTTGGAAGCACACACTGGCATGAGTCCACCCAGAAGTGCATCCTGAGAGAGGCATTTAGATTAGATGGCACATTCTAGAACCATAGGGCCTCTGGTGAGCCTCACACAGTACCCTGTGGCTGCCTGGCTACCTGCGAAACACACAGATGTGACCCCACAAGCGAACCCTTCCTCAGTGCTGTGCTAACCTTTAGAGAATAAAGGGATGTTTCAGAGGATGTGCATATGGCCTCCAGCCTAACATCCGGTCTATAAGCAGCCGTGGATCCAACATCATACCAGACCAGGGGGTGCCAACCCTCTCCTTAAGGTCTTCTGGAAAGGAAGAATACCCAAGAGCAGTACCTGTCTGACAGAACTAAAGAGTAAGTTCTATCAAAGGAAGCATAAGAATAATACCTTTACAAAGTGGGAATGTATTTCACAGAAACCATTATTCCCCTCTGAAAAACCCAATATTATCCAAAAACATCTACAGCTACCCTACAAGTGACCCAAAGAAGAAAATCAGCAGAGCTGCAGAGAGAACAAAAAGCTACAGCTCCTTGCATTTGCATAAGTCACTTTCTCCTTCCGAGGTCATCCAATTTTAATTACAAGCCCTATGGACACTTCTTGTCCCAACACCCACTAAGGCTTCCAGCAGAAAGCATCTGAAACGCTCATCATCTCAGCAGATCTCATGGCCTGAGGAAGGTACAGAATGTCTCCAGAGACAAGTGGTGACACTGGAGACTCAAGAGCCCTTCCCAATGGAGCTGGAGAAGGTCCTTATAAGGAAGAGCTCTATTCTCCTTAAGATATAGAGTGTGTCTCTTCTAGAACACAGGGAGGCATTCTTCTGCTTCCTTTGCACCTAACTTAACACTCAGGACAGTGCCTGATATGAGGTGCAAGAGCAAAACACTTTTCCACTTCTCAATTCAAGCTGTAGTTACTGGTTCTAAAGATAATTAAAAAGACCTTCCTTTGACCTAACGTGAACCATTCATTTTCTGCATCACTGTTCCACTCACATTATGTCTAGTTTACTCCTAAGGCCTCTGTCATATCTCTAGACTAGAATACTGCAATTCCTTTTGACTTAAAAACAAACAAAAAATCTTAGAGCAGTGGTGCCCATTTCCCAGTGCACATGGCTCACTCGGGACAATTAAGAGGATGGATCCCTATGCCTCCATGGTTAACCAGTTGGCAAAACATCTTCAGATCATTTGGCAATAAAAGATCAATAGGTTAATGTTTCAAAATGGGAAACAAGATTAAAGTATCATGAATTCAAAGTGAAATATATATCAGGAAAAATAAACTGAATGCTTTGAAATGTAACTCATCAGCAACAATTAGCACTAAAACACAACACAAATGAAGACCTACAAGCTGGTGAGGTTTAGCTTCCTTGCATTGAGGTGATCAATCTGCAGCTCACAGGACATCTACCCTTTTTACTGAACATTATAACAAAACAAGAAGTTATGTTCCTTATATTTTTAACTGCATTATACATGTTCTATGCAGCCCAAGACAAATCATGGCCCAGGAAAGGCAAAAGTTTGCGTTTCCCAGAACCATTCCAGAGTAAAGGTACTTGCTCACAGTTTGTTGCTAGGAACAACTTATCTCCATGTTAGTTATGGGACACTGTTCAACTCAGGCCACTGCCGCTGGTTCTAAGTTAGTAGAGTCACATGATAGAACACAGGCAGGGTCTTCCTTCCAAGGCACACAAGGCTGGGGTCAGGAGAAGCCCAACCATCATGCTGGTTCTCATGAAAACACTACTTTGTAGACTTTCAGGCTAAAAAGCAGCTCTCCTAAAAGAGGTTATGACTCTTTCTACCTACAGAGCTTCAATTTCAGCATCTAAACCCTATATACTCTTGGTCCTATTTTAGATACTATTAAACCAGTTGGTAAGAGTTGGTGTTATGCGTTTGAACAAGTGTCCCCCAAAGGCACATGTGTTAAAGACATGGTCCCTAGCTTGTGACACTGCCGGAAGGTGATGGAACCTTAACAGATGTGGGACCTCGTTGGAAATCTGGCTGTGTGGGGATGTACCCTTGAAAGGGATCCTGGGGTCCTGGTTCTTGCTCTCCCTCCCCTTTTCACTTGCTGGCTACCAGGAGACGAGTAACTTCCCCCACCATGTGCTCCCACCGTGATATATGGTCTCACTGCAGGTGCAAAGCAATGAGAGGCACTGAGCAGGACTAAAACCTTCAAAACTGTGCGCCAAAATAAGCCTTTTCTCTTTATAAACTGATTGTCTCAGGCATTTGTTACAGTAAGAGAAAGCCAGCAGACACCCTTAAAATATAACTCAAGGGCAACAATTAGCACTAAACTGCCACACAAATGAAGACCAGAAAGAGCCAACTCAACCTCTTTAAGGCACAGTTGTGTCTCATGGTAACAAAAGCTTCATTAGCCAAACATCTAACTGCCATTAAAACTTGGCTTTCTTTGATAGACAATTTTACAATTTATTCATTTTTCATCTATCACACCACTCATTACAATGTCCCCAGGGCAATTTAATTCCCAATTAATTCCCAACTACTCTAATAACCAACAACTAATGCAAACTAAGAAAGAAAAAGACCACATCTCTTTCATCAACACCCTCATAAATACACAGAGCACAGTGAGAAGTCTCTCTGGGTGGTTCCCAGCTCAGCATAGAAGCAGCCTTCAGTTATATGAACAAGGTATGCTATGGTTTCAAATTCCTCTTATTGAGATGATTGTCCCTATTTAAATTATTTGAGATAATTGTCCCGATTCCTCTTATTGAGATGACTATCCCAGCTAGTTTCCTGTAAGTTTCAATAAATATTTAATGGAGCCCAAAAGTTGTGAGTGATTATGGTGATTTTTCAAATTGAGAAAGAAAGGAGAGAATGAGAACAGAAAGGACGGTTGAGGTTGACCAGAAGCCAAAAACTAGAGGAAACACTTAAAATTTTAATCCCAGTCCTACATAGCCGGAGTACAATCACGGCTCTGTTGAATACGTAAAATCTTCCATATGTACACACACAATTCAAGAGATTCTTGAGGGAAAACATTCAATTGTAAGATACTCCTTACACAAATCAACTCAAGCAGAGAAAAACCAAGTGGATCAACAGGACTACTCTCAGCCTAGTGTCCATGTTCCCCAGTGACACTCCTTTCACGAGAGCAAACAAACACGCGGAAAGCCTCACCTAGAGCAGGTGTCATGGCGGCCATGGGCCCGGCGGGATCCAGCTGGAATCCACTCATCATGAACTGGGCATCCGAGGCAGCACTGTCCATCTTCAGGTTGGGCAGGTTCATGTTCTGGGCCAGGTAGTATTGGTAGAGCTCAGCCTCAGCGGGTGAGGGCAGGCTGCCGAGACCCAGGTGGCGGTTGTGTTGGATTTGGGTCATGTTCTGCTGTAGCAGCATCATGTTATGCATGTGCTTCTCACTGGTCATGTGGATGCGGAGGTTCCTAGCTACGTTGGTCTCATAATCGCACACCTCACACCGCCATGTGGGTTTGGTTTTTGGTTTGGTGGGCGAGGGGGCCCCGCAGGAACTACTGATGTTGGCTGCTGCGGCCGCCGCTGCCGCTGCTGCCGCCGCCGCCCCAGCAGTGTGGCTGAAGACCTGCTCCCCCCCTCCATTCTGCAGGTTCTGCATGTTGTTGAGATGCTTGTCGGACTGCATATGAATACTGAGGTTGCCTTTGGTAGTTGTGGAGTAGTTACACACCTCGCAGCGGAAAGGCTTGTAACCACAAGTGTAGCTCTCACCTCGTGCCAACCGGGGGTGGGGCTGCCCGCTTTTGCAGTAGACGCAGGAGCCCCCCGGCTCCGGGTGCTTCTCCTTCATGTGTGCCTCCAGCGTCTGCTGGTACTTATAGTGCCAGTTGCACTTGGGGCACTTGAGTGTCTTACACGAGTTACGAGAATGCATCATGGTCATGTGGCCGCCCAGGGAGCGGGAGGAGCCCAGGACCGTGTCACATTTGGGGCACTCTACGCCACTCCCCGAGGGGCACTCCCCAACCCCAAGCTCGCAGAGGGAGCCAGCGTGCTGGTGATGTGGGACAAAGCCCCCATCATCGCCCTCTGTGCTTTCATTTGGTTCTGGTGCTGTGGCATTGTCTTTATTGGCACTTTCATCAGTGAAGTCCAGCCTCCTGCTGCCCTCTGCCACATTGGCCCTGACGCCCTCACTGTTAAAGCTTAAACGATTCCTCCTGTTCGCACCATCAAAGACAACAAAGGAAGAAGCGGAATTAGAACTAGTAGAAGCTGTGCCCCTCGACAAGGTCTGGAGCACATTAGGCATTAAGGGGGAGTTAGAAATGCTTTGGTTTGAGAGAGCAAGGTCCTTTTTGCTGCTACCACCTGCTGCTGCCCCAGACTCCTCAGCGGGCCTGTCCTCCAGCTCGTCGTCCAACTCACTTGGAAAGAGTCCTTTGCAACCCTCGTCTTCCTCCTCCTCCTCTTCCTCTTCCTCCTCTTCCTCTTCCTCCTCCGCCTCTTCTTCCTCTTCTTCCTCCTCCGCCTCCTCCTCCTCGGCTGGCTCTGCTTTCTCGGAGAAGCAATCCGGATCGCCCATTTCTTGCTTCTCTCCTTCAGCTGCCCCAGAGTCCTTGCCCTCTGAGGATTTGGTAGGACTGGAAGCCAGAGGCCCCAGGGGGACTGAGGTAATGGGGGTCTTCAGGACCGAGCTGGTGAGCCCGCCAAGGTTCAAGAGGGTGCTGGGGGCCAAGAGACCAGCCTGGGGCTGCTCAGGGCCAGCGGCAGGGCCAGCTGGGAGAGCCTCCTCCCCTTCCATTCGAATGCCACTAAATTTACCATAAAAACTGTGTCCGGGGCCTATGAGGTTAGCTGTGGAAACTAAAGGGTGTTGAAAGTTTTTGTTTTTTGGTTCCAGAAAACTTACAAGGGGTTCTTTGTCTTTGCCAATCCCTTGGATGATAGCGGAGATGTTCTTATTGCTAAGAATTTTCCGCTCGTCTTCACTCAGGGTCATTCGATGGTCGTGTACCGCGTGGGTCACAAACGAACGGACGTACCCGAAGGAGAGTTTGCACAAGAAACACATCAGGATGGGCTTCCTCTTGCCGTAGAGCACAAAGCCATCGAATTTGGACAGGTCCACATTGTTGGGAACATCTTTGGATACACAGGAGCTTTTGGCAGAACCGTCGCTGTTCAGGTAATCCTTGTTGCTTTTGTGTCGCACGTCAAAAACGCGGAAGCTGTGCAGGACGGGGCTGAGCCCCGCCAGGGCTGAGGTATTCGGGAACGCCTGGTCTGAGCCCTCAAACCATTTCCCGAAGGATGAGGCTATGTGGAAAGTGTTGATGATCTGCGGGTAGACGGGTGCAGCACACGAAGGGTCCCCCTGCTTGCCCCCCGCCCCGGGGAGCGAGTTCAGGAAGAGCGAGGGGAGGGGCCCGCTGCCGCTGCCACACGCGCCCCCGCCCTGGGTCAGCTGGCTCAGGCTCTCCACGATGTACGCGGAGCCGTCGGGCTGGTAGACGATCTCGCCAGCCAGGTTCTCCACGTCGCTCTCCTCCTCGCCCTCCTCACTGGTGTCGCTGGCGCTCTCCTCTCGCGGGGCCGGCGGGGGGCGCGCGCCGGGGCAGTGGTGCTCCATGTAGGTCTGCAGGCTGGCGAAGGAGGCCGAGCACTCGTTGCAGCTGACCTCCTTGCTGGCGGGCTCGGCGGGGGGCCCGGCCGAGGGCGCGCTGCTCTCCGCCAGGCGCTCATTGAAGGGGGCCCTCAGGCCGTCCAGGGGCCCGTGGCTCTCGCCAGTGGGCTGCTCCATGCTACTGGGTTTGTCGGGGAGGTGGGTGCTGTTGAGTTCAGTCCATTGCCGGTGCTGAGGGATACCGCACCCATTGTCCTTCCCCGAGACGACGGGCGAGTCACAGCCTTCCATGGTAAGGCCTGCGTGGAGCTTTCATTGCACCCAGTACGGATCGGACCTGAAGGGCGGAGGCAAGGGGGGAGGAGGGAGAGAGGGGAAAGAGAGAGAGAAAGGAAAGAGGTTAGGAGGGCCGAGGCTAAGGTCCCGCGCAAGGAGCGCTCTAAGAGGCTTCTGTCCACACCCACAACACAGAGCCCACAGGGCAGAGGGCCGGCCTGGGGACATGGCCCGAGCCGGCCAGCACAGAGGGTGGCAGTGCCCGTGGGCATGACGGCCGGGTCCGAACACAAGCCGGGGGCATGGAGGAAGGCAATCGGGAGCGTGCCTCTCCGCCTTCATGCTACCGGCACCCTGCCTTGAAGACCAGTTTGAATTTGCATTCTGCGCCAGCACAGCCTGGCGCTGCTCCAGTGAGCCACTGGGAGCAGGGCTGTTCTTCCTCAGCCCTCCAGGAGGTCACAGCATGGAGGCCCCGGGGCACAGTCCACCCTGCCTCATGCTGTCGATGGGACAGAGCACCACGGGGAAGGGACAGGAGGAAGACAGCGAGCACCCGCAGGAAAAGGATGTAAGACTGGAGTCGTGCACTGATTTGACAAATCACTGTTATTGCTCTGACTGGCCTCGTGTCTAGCTGGAGAAGTTCAAAGGTCACAGAGGCCTGTGAGGCTCAGGGGACAAGAGCACAGGCCTGGACACCCCTTCACAATCCCCAACAGGGCCAATGCCAGCAACCCGCCTCTCCAGGTCTCAGAAGCATCAATTACATTTGACAAGCAGTAAAATTGAGGAGTTAAACCCCAAAATAAGCCTAACACCACCCTGATCACCAAACAAAAGAGAACACAGGTCCCCAAATTCCCTTGTCCTGTGCCCCAACCTGGGACTTGACTGACTGCAGACTAAAATTATGCAGGTGCAAAGCGTGAGCTTCATATTTCTAGTAAGAACAGACCAGATTCCCAATCTGCCAACTCCCCCTCCGGCAGCTCTGCCTCACCCCGTCTGGAGGGAGCCCGTTCACCACGTGCTTGGTGGGTTTTGCTATCAAGGATCTTAGCGCAAGCCGAGACGGCAGCTGGGCTCAGGGAGCCCCGGTTCCACACCTGCCTCTTAGTTATTAGTCACTACCCAAGCAGCTGTCCTGTAGCCCTGGGGCTTTTCCGTTTCCGACTCCAAAGTGCCACTGAGCTGAACTTGCCCTCTGAGACCTTGTGTCCCTGAGGAAGCCAGCCTCAGATCACCAGCCACCTGGCTCCTGTGGCAATATCATCACAGGGGCCTTTCTTCCATCTCAGCGCTGCTCCTACAGGCAACTCAGCACCTCCGCAGCCCTGATTTCTCCTCCGCAGATCCTTGGCCATCCTTCCCAGGCTCCTCCTTCCTGGAGAACACTTGGCGACGCCTCCACCCTCTCCTCATTCATACACAGCACGTGAAGGTTTTGGCTGTGCTTGGTCTCTCCCCACCCCCTACACCCCTCATCTTCTCGTTCTTTTTTCGTTTCTCCATTCTTGACTACACAGTGAGCCAACAGCTCCCCCTCGGGAAAAGATAGGGAAGGCAGGTTTACCAGAAGTCTCAGGAGAAATAACTTTTTGGAAGAATGTACCATGATTTGTTTAAAACGCACATACACACACAATCAGCTTTCAATTTGTAATCTCGGACTCCGTGACAACAAAGGTCTGTGTACGTTAGGAAAGATGCGTTCCTTTGAAACAGACATGACGATGCCAGCCCAAACCCAACAGCAAATGCAATGGGACTTCTTGCAAGGCTTAGCTGGGATACAGGTGAGAATCCAGGGTGGCTCTTCTAAAGGATGCTTCTGATTGGCCAGATGACATCTGATTGACAGCTCAGGCCACAAAGGTTGGCAGGCCTGAAGGGGCGGGAGGGTTAACAGCCCGATTGTAAAATCAATGTCATAAATGCTTGGTAAGTTACAGGAACATGCAGGAAGGGGAGGCCACGATTGATAAAGGAGAACAGCTTTGATGCCGCACCAGGGACTTGTTTATCGACAGCAAAGCCAATCTCCTCTCCAGCCTGGGCTGGGCCAGAGAAACCTGCAAGCGTTTACCAATTAATTGGTGGGCTTTTCTTGCTCTGCTCTCTCCTTCCTCCTCCTCTTCCACAAACTATCCAGCTAAATAGCTGGGCCTCTTTAAAACTCCCTAACTTTCTAGGCCAAAGCAGGTGTCAAGAAATGACACTGTGACTACCTGTGGGAGACAGATGACTCTGTGGTGGTCACGCTAGGGGCCACTCATTCACAGCAGGTAATCACCTGTTAAGACACAGGTGAAAAAGAACCCCTTTTCTGGATCCACGCTGCCTGCTCTGGGCCTCCTTTCCAGGAATGCTGGCCACGAAGACAGCAGAACCTTTGACAACTTTGCTAATAAGCAAAGTGTGGTTCGTGGACAGACAGCCTCATCCTCACCACCGAGCTTGTGAGAAATGCAGATTCCCAGCAACTCCATGGCTCCATCACAATCTGCCTTTTCACAGCATCCCCAGGTAACCGGAATTACAGCTGGAGACACTCTCTGCTTCACATCTTTACCAAGTGGCCAGCGTGTCTGTGCTTGGCACCTGTATCACTAGGTAACGAGGGAAAGATGGCTTCATGCCTACCCCCACCGGCCCCTGGGAGGTGCGGGGATAATGATGGACAAGGGGGACTGGAGCAGTGACATGAAGAAATCTCTTCATCCTGCCTCATCCTGCAGCTCAAGGACCTCAGGCACCCACCATTCTCCCACCCAGCCGGCCGTCGCGCTCACTCTGTTTATCAGCCAGTCAATAAGAAAAAGGTAGTTCTTACTTAAGGAGGCAGAAGTCAACTCGGCAGGTCGATCAGCACTCTGTCTGTAAACATGGTTTCCCGTAAAATCAATGATCTTCAGTTACAGAGGGCAGCCTGGGAACCGAGTGGGTCCCCGCACTTTCACAGGCAGCCCCTCCGCACAGCCAGCATTCACACACCCCTTCCAGCCCCCGGCTCCATGCCTGGACCCTGCCCCTCACACACCCTCGACCCCTCCTGCAGCAGCTTGCGTATCCTTCTGCTGCTTACACCCACAAACTCCCTTCAGTGTCCTGGTGTGCAAATCACAACCCCCACTACTGTTCTTGAACATGGTATTATTTTTATTTAAGAATTCAGCTACATTTTAATAGAGTACATCTCTCCAATGACAAAGTTCAAGTGAAGACAAAAAAGTGATCTCACTGGCATTCATTCTCGTGCGTGCTCTCCTCCTCAGAGTTGAAATCTGCCATCGGACAAGCAATCTTGTGCAGAAAAATTCTATCACCTTCATCAAGAAACCCCCTACCTGTGTTCATCTTCCAAGTGGAAGTCTCATCCCTTATAGCCCACTGAATCTTTACAACTATCAGCCTCTGCTTTTCAAATCTTGCTCAGAAGGATGAAAGTCCACCATGTTATTTGGGCAGTGTGACACACACCTGTAATCCCAATGCTTGGGAGCCTGAGTCAGGAGGATCTTGAGTTTAAGACCTGCCCAGGCTACAAAGAGAAACCCTCTCTCAAAAAACAAAACAGAACAAAACAAAAAACTCCCCTCGATTGCTCTTAGGGTCTGCATCAGGCAAGATATCTGTCTCCCTCTGTAAACTAAAGAGATGTGCTACAAATTTCGATGGGATTCCTTGAAGAAGACGGGGCTAGGTAAAATCCAACAGTTCTGGGAAGGACAGGGAGGGGTGCAGTTATGAGGAAGGGGAGGAGGCTCCCGCTGTTGCTCCAGCTCCCAGAGAATTAAACATGAACAGTCGCACTGTGTAATTTTAAATTGTTAATTAGCACAGGGTTAATTAGGCGGTCCTTTCACAAGGGGCTGTTTGGCAGGAAACCAAGAAGGGAAACAAAGGGGAAGGAAAGAAAAACAAAGAGAGAATAGAGACAGCGAGAGAAACTGTTGCCTCCATGAATAACCCAGAGGGCAGGCGTCGCTGGGACGTCAGTGGGCAGGCAGAGAGGCCCGCTTCTCGGGGTGCTCCCCTCCACCCCAGGGAGAAGCAACAACTGCCTCTTTCCTGCAGCACTCAGGCAGCGTACAGGCCCTCTGACTCAGCAGTTTCTCCATCCCAGGAGTCTAGCCTAAGGAAACAGCACAGCAGGTGCATGAGAGATGTAAGGTCATTCATCACGAAGTTCATACCAGGAAAAGAAAGTTAGAAATAAGCGGGCAAACACCAGACTCTAAACAACTCATAGTACACGCAAGTCTATGTGTCATCAAAATGATTTCTTTAAGGAAATGATTTACAGGCATGGGAAAATGATCAGATTTTAAATGAACAAAGCTCCTACAGGTACACATATAAAGTGTAAGACTCTTACATTAAAAATTTGTATGATGGTACTTTCTAGGGGATAGGCTATAGTGGACATTTTGTTCTCTCCCAAGGTTTTTGAAGTTAAAGGCTTCAACTTCCAGAAGCCATCACTTAATGAACTAGGCACTGTGGTGTGGCCGATGGGTACAACATCACTTTGACCCTCATAACCACTCTAGAAAATGGGTGCTGTTTTCACCCCCATTTTAAAGATGGGAAAACTGAGGTTTCAACATTCTAAATGACAAAGCCAGGCAGTGTGACTCTGGACACTGTGCTCTTAGCCATTCCTTAAAGGCTTTTCTTTAATGTCTATTTCTCAAAGAAAACAACAGAATATCCAGCGTTTGCATTTGATCCCCCATCCTGCCCGTGCTAGGGATTAAACCATTAAGCTACTAGCCTCTGTAGTCCATCTTTCTGTACCCAGACTCTGTCCTCAGATCAAGGGCTACCACACTGTTCATGAAAAAGAATCCTACCCATCCTCCTCAAATGCCCTTTCCTTGCTTGCGAGCCACGCAGGGGAAGAGCTCAAAGTGGCCTTCTTCACTTAAATGTCTTCAGCTAGGCAGAAGAAGACAAAGTGGAAAGGGGAAGCTGTAGCAAAAAACTGCAAAATGGGTCTCATATCCTGATTTTAAAAAAAAAAAAAAAGGAAGAAGAAAGGCACATTCTAGAAACTAAAGATCAGGAAACGTATTCACTCACTCATTCAATACAGTATGTATTGTAAACCTAGTATGTGTCAGCTGCCAGCAACTACAATGATAACTGGGTTGCACCTTACAGCCTGTGGGGGAGGCACCACAGGCAAACAAGTACGATGACCTTAAGGGGTAAAGCTACGCGGAAGTAACACCAAGTCAAAGGCAGAAACAGTGATACGCGCATACACATCCAGGGAATACACCTAGACTATACACTGCAGGTATTTTCTAGGTCTAGCACAGATGCAGCTATTGCTGGGAAAATATTTTAGTGGAGGGGAGTGATCCTGAGGGCTTAGCTGTAGATCCAGGAAGAAAACTCACATAAAATAAGCAGAAAGACAACTTCCCTTCAGCTCAATAATCTGAAAAACGTAGTAAAGACTTTTTTTTTTTTAAAAGAAAATAAGGTGTGCCAAAATGCATCATCTCTTTATATTCAGAATAGGAAAAGATTTTTTTCAAATAAAGAAATCTGGCCAGTTTTAGAGCTGGGTGATGCCACTGCTTTTAGGATCAAGTGAAGAGGTGAGAGTCTAAGGATGTGCCACCGGGCCGACTTGTCTCGTTCTGTTCACTGACACCAAGAGCCTGAAGAGTGAGAATAAGCATCACGGTGCACAGTTCGTAAAATCAACAGGAACAACTAATCCAGTCAACGGTGGGATCAAGACTGGGGTGGGAGGACCCTCAGCCAGTGGAAACAAAAGGCCCAAACAAGACAAAATTTTAGAAAGAAAGATGAAGTTCTGCGTTTAAGTGTAGGCAATCGGCTAAATCAACAAAGTCTGGAAGCTCTGAATTAACAGCAGTGCATGCCGAAACACAAATGACCTTGGGATTTTACTTGACTATAAATTCAGTGGAGGCCCCAAGAGGCGGCAGCAACAGGAGTGCTCAGTACCTGTTAGAACTCAGCAGGTCTGCAGCGCTGTCATTTCCTCTGGCTGCATGGAGAGCACTCTGGGCCCCTCTGGGGACTCATGGAGGAAGGGCACCGGCAAACTGGAGGAGGGTCAGAGGGGCTGACCATGCACAGCCCAAGGGCACGGAGAACAGAAGCTCCCTTGTACAGCAAGACAGTGCTCCTCTCCTGTACGAAACCCTGTCTGCCACATGGGAGGAGGATTCATGTGTCTACCTTGCTTCAGGGTGAAACTAGGAGGAATGAGGGGAATCTGTAAGGAATTAAAGTTTGGTTCAATATAAATGAAAATCTTTCTCAAGATTATCAAAGTTTCCAAACAGAATGTTTCCACGGTGAAATACTCTGCTGTGTGGATTTGAGATGGAGAAGGGAATTTTACTGTGGTCAGGAGGTTCTACCAGGCAGCCTCTGAAGAGTGGAGATTCTTTCATTCCTGAGTAATCAATCTGGTTACTCTGCCCACTTGAGCCATCTCTGTCTTTCGTACACGACCATGGACTGCACTGGGGGGGCCACCACCCCGCTGGGGTTGGTCTCTGTTGATCTGCCTGTCTAGGCTGTGAGCAACGTGAGAACAGGTTCCATGTGTCATGCATCCCTGCACCTCTGCATCCAAGATGTAACAGGTGCTTAGTAAGACAAAGGGGGAAACTAAGGTCATGAGAGAGACAACAGCTAGCACTTCAGGAAGAAAAAAAGATAACCTTGAACCTCGTTCCTTCCATAGTTGCAGAAAGGCCCAGTGTAACCACCTGTAGTCAGTGGAACCAGAGGTCCTTGAAGGAATGGTCAGTTCCTGGGGTGGAATAGAATGAGTGCAAGATGAGCTTGGAGCTTTGTGTGCTCAAAGAATGAAGCCTGCCCGAGAACACAGGATGAGGCTGGTGGGGCTGCACTGGCCACTCTGGCCACAATTCAAGCAACAAAAATGATAGTGAAGGACTGTAAACCAATACATAAAGTAATCCATAATACCATACCTCTATAAGGAAAAAACTAAGGGCTGGGGACATAGCTTAGTAGTAGAGCTCTTGCCTAGCACATGAAAAGCCCTGAGTTCAATCCCCAGTATAAGACAGAAAGGAAAGAAGGGAGGAAGGGAGGGAAAACTGAAGGAAGAAGGGGGAGAGAGGAAAGAAAAGAAAGCAAAGAGAAAGGAAATGAGGGGCTGGGGATTTAGCTCAGCGGCAAAGCGCCTGCCTGGCAAGCGCAAGGTCGTGAGTTCGGTTCCCAGTACCGGAGAAAAACCAAAAAAAAAAAAAGAAAGAAAGAAAGGAAATGAATGGGATGCAAGAAGGGAGGAAGGAAAGAAAGAAGAGAGAAAGGAAAGGAAGGGAAAGATGCGTGAGGAGAAGTTTTTCCTTAAGGTGGAAACTCAATGAATAAATGTAGAATAAATTATTGAGTTAGAAAATCACTCTGATAACCATCATCACAATAATAATTCATTTAGGTAAGAACCAATGGATAATGAAATTAATACAGAAAGTTTTTACAGTCTCAATCTCCCCACTTACACTTACTAATTATAGAAGGGAAAACAACTTTTCAGTAGAGAATCTTGGCAAAAGCCACCTTAATAAGTGATCAAAGTTCACGTGACCAGCAATAAGACAAAGAAACATCATGTGCCTCCTGATAGGATATGCTGAGAACACAACATCCCTTGCTTGGCATTCCTGGAAGAAACAAGGCAAAGCCTGATCTAATCAAGAAAGAACATCAGACAAATCCAAACTGAACAAAGTCTACAAAATGTCCTATGCTTTTCAGAAATGTCAGCATCATGAAACAGGACAGACTGGAAAACTGTTTAAAAAAGACTAGGGAGATGTGATGTACAATCCCAACATGTAATCTGGGAGTTCCTTTTCCTATAAAGGACATAACTGGGACAACTGGCAAAATCTGAGTAAGATCTATAGATGGACTAAAACCAATGTATGAATGTTAATTTCCTAATTTTGGTCAGCATGTTGTCATTACGTAATAGAACGTTTTTGAGGTGTTTGTTTGTTTGAGACAGGGTCTCACTATGTAGTTCAGGCTAAGACATCATTTTTTGTGGGGAGGGGTACTGGGAATTGAACTAACTCAGGACCTTGCCCTTGACAAGAAGGCACTGTGCTGCTTAGCTATATCCAGATCCCTTTCAGGCTGGCCTTGAACTACGATGTAGTTCAGCCTGGCCTTGAACTAGTAGAGAGCCTCCTGCCTCAGCCTCCTAAGTGCTAGGATTATAGGCGTGCGCCACCATGCCTGGCAGCATCTTTGTTTTTTAAGACACTCCAGAGTATTTAGAGGAGAAAGGTCATGATGCCTTACTTTTCAAATGGGTTAGGGGAAAATGTGAGTATGTATAGGTATGTGAGTATGTATGTATATGTAAATACAAAAACCACATATATAGAGAAATGAATATGAGATAATGTTAACATAAGAGGGTCTGAAGGGGAGAATTCTTTTCTATTTTTACAACTTTCCTGTAAACCTGAAATAGTGTCAAAAGAAAAAGAAACTGTTCAGAATAAAACCCCACGTAGTGAGCCTCCAAAAATACTTATGAACAGTCACCTGCCCTGTTACACACGCCCTTATCTTTATGGGAAATTTATTCCTGGCAAAGCTTCACTGAAAGGCGGAGGCTGTGGAGCTGGAAAGGGAGGTGTGGACAGACAAGAAAACCAGTCTTCCCTTCCTGCAGCTGAGAGGCTTCTAGGTAAAGCTCACTGGTTAGAGAGGTAAAATAAATGGCCATTCTCACTTGGGCGGAATTTCAAGTAATACACACTGAGCCATTTACTCAAAACACCCATGGTCCCAGCTTCAGACTCATTTCTGTAACTTAGAAGAGTTCTAAATAAAAGGAAGAGGGAAGCCACCAAAGGAGCATCCCAGAGGCCTGCCTACAGCAAGTGACCATTCCCAAGTCCAGACTGAAACACAGTAGAAAGGAAAACATACAGCAACAAATAAACTATACCCTCAGTAATCCCCCACAAAAAACCCACCACACAAAAAAATAAAAACAAAGGCAACCCAGACTCTAAGATAAGTAGAAACCTCATTCAAGGGGCAACAAAATAATACCCACGTCTGTTTAGCCTGGAATCCACAGAAGAACCCTATCCAATTCCACTCCATGCTTTATACAATAACAGTGTTTGTGTATAGCTGCTGCATATAAGTCAATAAGAGTTAAGCCATAACTAGGTAAGATTCCATCTGCTTGGTTGTGATTTCCCAGCACCCTGAAGAATGATTCTGTAACTGTGGCCAGGTCAGGGAACACACGTGCTTGCATAGTCCCTCCTGCTGCAGGAGGTCCACTGCCCGGAAGGCCCAGAGAACTATCCAGGTCCTGGGCTTCATGTTTGCTAATAAGTGCATCGTGCTATTTCCAGTGTGAACATAAATCAGCCTGGAAGTGAAAACTGCTTGCTTGGTCCATTCTGCAGGGAACCCACAAACACTGCGATATGCTAGCTACAGCTGGGCCTTGCCGGTGAGAGTAGGCAGGGCCCGATGTAGAACTCAGCCTGTGTGTGTTGCAAGAGAGAAGCTGGTATTTCAAGGAATTAAAAAAATTCAAACTACATATGTAGATTAAAAAAAAAAAAAAGACAAAATCAGCTATTACTTATTCTCTGCCTGGTTCTAAATACAGATTTGGGGCAATTTAGTCAACTCCCCAGAATTTGGTCCCTAGCACTTAGGTCTTTACTTAGATATCTAGCCTAAGTCTCATGGAGGCATCTAAGTCACGATACCTTTGCCTGCCATCCACCTGAATGGTGCTCCTGGCCGGGGTTTACCAAAAGGCACTAACCCCATTCCAGATGCAAAGCAGCCCCTCTTGTCACTAAACACAGTAGCTTCAAATCCCTATCATATCCTCCTAGAGAGGTATGCAGCCCAACCTGTTCCTTCTAGGGGCTGCCCTTTTAACTTATTGTGCAATTTCTTTCCCTATGACTTTAAATATTCTTAAGTTAAAACCAATGGTTACATAGACACCACATCCTACAGACATGGTATAATTTTACCAAATGCCATTACTAGACACCCTGGAGCACCTCTATCCTCATCACTTATCTCCTACCCTGGTCCTATCACCTATCCCCTACCCTAACCCTAGCCCTAGCCCTTCACCTATATCCCATGGGGTATTCCTGGGATACACAGCTCCCTATATTAACTGCCTTCAAATGGTTTTAAAGATGCTTTAAAACACTTTAGAAAATGCTTCGTTGCTAGCACCTAAAACTTTTCTATCTCTTCCTAATTTCCTCACAAGTCCCTCTCAAAAGATTTCACTTCTGATCTCTCCTTTCTTGCAGTTGGGCAAAAGCTAGGAACCAGTGTAAAAACACACCATCTGGCCCATTATGGTTCAATCTGGCATCTCATGATGTTGCATTTATTTAAAATAACTTCTCCTGATTAAATATGAGTTTATTATAAAAAAAAATTAGATATGTACAAGGAAGCTCAAAAGCTAAAGCAAAAATCACTTGAAATTCTACCAGCCAGAGAGCTACAGAATCACTAACAGAAGATAGCTTCTCAGAGTTTTTTTCCTCTCCACATCTAAAGTTACTAATTTCCTTTGCCTCAGAATAACCTGTTCCTTCTAGGGGCTGCCCTTTTAACTTATTGTGCAATTTCTTTCCCTATGACTTTAAATATTCTTAAGTTAGAACCAATGGTTACATAGACACCACATCCTATGGACTGGTATAATTTTACCAAATGCCATTACTAGACTTTTTAGAACTTCCCAACATTTTGCTATTAATTCTACAGCACATGCCCACGAATTTCTGTATTCAGAACAACAAACAACAAAACAATAAAAACTAAAAGTAACAGCTCTTTAACTGTCCACTAAGTAGGACTAGATCGAGCTAGCGCTAAGCACTGTTTTTTTTTAAATACATCCTCTCATTTGATCCTTGCAACAGCCTACGCTGCAGATGAAGACACAGGCTTAGAGGGTTAAGTACAAACTGTACACTGGGTTAGTCAGCCTCTGAAGCCAAGTAAGCCTCCCTCACTCCTCTGAACCCTAGCTCTTACACAATGCGTTTCGTCTCTGTTTCCTCAGGATATGTTTCTGGGAGCAGAACTGCTGGCTCAAAAGTGAAGAACATTTACGACCTTGGCATGTGCCAACTTGTCCTCCAAGAAAGCCCAACTCCCATCTGCAGCAGTACATAAGCATCAATTTTCCTGTACCTTCATCAACAGTGGATATTTGTTATGGCTTTTTTTTAAAATATATCCATTTGGCACATAGGAATGGCATCTCCTTTTAACTTACGTCGTCTGCTAGTAAGACAGAATCCCTCTGCAGCTGTGAACTGCCTGGGATTTCTATGGCAGGAGGGTACTGTCCTTTCCTGCGTGACAAATCAGAGAACTGTGTGGGATTTTACTGGTAGTCCCTCCCACCTGGCTCCCTGCTACGACCACTCCCGTGAGCTCTTGGACCACAGTCCCACCTACTCATGTTGCGGCTCCATTCATCCTTCCCCCTTTCCTCACTTTTTCTGATCTCTGGAAAGTTCCTCCTCTCTGGTGTGAGGATAGGGAACTACACGGTGCATCGATAGTTTTTGTGCTTCTCTTGGGCAGTGAAACCAACTGTGGAGTTTAATGAAAATACACACAGATGTCAGGCACTCTGGAGGCACGGGCTGGACATCTACTTCAGGTGGGCTAGAAGACCCTACTCCAAGATGCAGTCTTCTCCCCAAGAACCCCCATGTCCTCCTAGTCTTGATTAATGGCTTCTCCTCTCCTGTGTTCATCTTCAATCTCCCCTGCACTCAGAACTGCTGACCAGGGCTGGAAACGTAGCTCAGTGGTAGAGCATTTGCCTAGAATGCATGAGGTCCTGTCTTCACCAGCACCAGGCTCACACACAAAAGGAACTGCTGACCGTCGACCACTGCCCCTTGAAATCTCCATTTCTTTGACATACTTTAAAGGCTCTCCTCCTACTTCTCTGATCTCCACACTGCCTGCCCCCTTCCCACTCCTACAGCTTTCCAGGATATACTTTCCCACTTACTGTACTTGATAAAATTCACTATCATTGCAGCCCACAGAAATCCCTCCTCTTCGTTCGCCTATAGTATTTAAATATCATCATACTTTCCCCTCCCTGGCAGTCTGCTCTTATCTCTGTGCATCAACTACCTTAACTACTTCTGTGGTTTCAATTACTGAAATTATGAGTTGACTCCTAAAACAAAAATTTCCATTCCGGATTTATCACTTGAAGATGCGTCTCCCTACTTTCAGCAGACCACAAGATGTCTGTAAGTGGCTAGCCTTCCATCGCTCAGAACTCAGCCTGGTTCAACATGTCCAAAGGGAACTGCCCCTCACCGCCTTAATCTCTCTGGAAGGAACTTGCAACTGCAGAAAACAGACACGAAAGAGCAATTTAGATTTTCCAGTGACACGTTCACCAGGTAACTTCCCTATCCAAGAACCAACTGCCAAAACAGTCAAACTCTCTGGACTGGCTTCAAAATACTCTTAAGACCTAGCCCTTTCTGATAGCAGTCCCTTTTATTCATGGGGGATTAATCCCCAGATCCCCGCAGCCAGTGGGGGTCTCAAACTGAGGACAGCAACAAACCCTCCAGTTTAATACCTTTTCCGTTTTAACAAAGCACCTACTCTCACACTGTGACTGTAACTTTTGCAACCAGAGGTGTGCCGGCAAAACTTTCATGGATTTCTTTTTCCTTCTTCACACTCTCATGGGTCGGAAATTTCATTCTCTCCACAGATGTTAGCAACCTCAACCTACAGATTTTTTCTTTCTTTTAACTCCAGAATGTTCACCTTTTTATTTAAAGGAAGTACTTTAAAGCTTTTCTCTGGCATATTCAAGTTGCCAGCATTACTACTCTTGTGCTTTGCGGCTATTATTAAGTAAAATAAGGGTTACACACAAACACTGCAGTACCTTGATAACTGATTAGATAGGTGGGAAGGCTACTACGTGATGAACAGGTAGATAGCACATGCAACGTGGATACCCTAGACAAAGGGATGACTTACATTCCAGATGACATGGACTGATACAGCATGAGATTTCACACTATTCAGAATAGCATGCAATTTAAAACTTATATGTTCTTTACTTCTGGCATTATCTATTCAATGTTTCAGGTCACCACTGACCTGAAACTGCAAAGAAAAACTAAGGCTAAGTTAGGGGACTTAATGTGCTACTCACTCGTCTGTCTCACTTCTCTCCTCCTCACCATTTTCTTGATCCTATGTGTTCTGGTCTCACTTTCTGCAGCCCCAGGCTCTCTGAATGTTTTTTCTCTTGCTCAATGCATGTATCCAAACCCGAGGCCTCCTTTCAGAAGCACAAACTCAAGTTTCACACAGGGAATAAAATCTTCCACTGCGACAGAACCCAAGCCCTTGCTCATGCTAGGGAAACACTACCACTGCGCCTCTGAGCTCGCAAAAATCTGTCTCCTCTCTATACTCCCCGTAATCTCTATCATACTGTTTGCAACTATGAATCTCTCTAGTTCATCTTTTGGTGGATTTTAGCTCTACAACTTGACTATAAGCTGCCTAAGGACAAAGATCAGCTTGTATGTCTATCCCCATACAAGCTAGCACAGTGCTGAGCATACAGTGGGGCTCAGGGCACTAAAATTCTAGATGTCGGGGCCTGGGGATTTAGCTCAGTGGCAAAAGCACCTGCCTGGCAAGCGCAAGGTCATGAGTTCAAGTCCTGGTACCAGAAGAAAAACAAAACAAAATTCTAGCAGTCATTTTAAGTAACATTTGCAAAAGTGCACCAATCTCCACAACCCACCAATAATCCAAAATCTGAACACCCCACTGAATATTTCAGTATTTTGTGGTTTATGGCGTTAAATTTACTATTTTCCATTCCACAGTTACTGCAGACCTAATACAGAGGCAGCTCTCACACCAGCCGTCTTAAGTAGCTGGTCAATGAAACAGAAATCCAGAAAGTCAAACAAATCCTAAATACAATTGTTTTGGAGAGGTGGCAGATCAAGTAGGGACTACACACATTTGAGCGAACTAGCATTCCTGCCTCTTGGAAAGGGTTACCACAGCCAAGCTCATGAGCGTCAGAAAAAGATGAGTCCAGTGGGGATCCTGAACACTTATTGGCTAGTCCTTCACCTGCAGCACATGAATCTGAACAGCACAAGTAACTGCTGCAGTTCGAGGCTGCACAAACCCAAGACAAAGAGAACCTGAGCAGTGGCTTCATTTGCACTTGCAGTTTCAGGAATGCAGGCAGAAGCAGGCACAGTTGTAGGCTTTCCTTAGTGCAGATCTGACTGACATGAATACAAGTGCATACACATTACAGCAGCTTCTGTCTGGTCCTGTGAAAGCACCTGGGAAAAGCACCCACTTTCCTGGAGAGAGGAGGTATGTCCTCACCAGCATTCCCAGGATGATGAGGAAGCCTGGCCAGGGGGAAGGGACAGGTAGTCTTGAGGAAAGGAAAGTCTCCCTCAGCAGGCACCTCATAAATGACCCTAAGAAAAAGAGTGTTTTCCTCTCAGCAGGAAGAATGTCGCACGGTGAGCTCACCACCAGCAGCTCCCTCTGGCAAGAGGCTCCGGAACTGGCACCATGACCAAACAAACAAGGGTTGACCTTATGAGACTCTTTAATAGGGCACCACACACACTCACATGCATGTGCTCTCTCCTGCTCACACACACTCACACCGCCTCTCACTAGCACAGGCACAGATGGTCCTCAGCGTAAGCAGCTTCTCAAGCACAGGGGAACAAGCGGCACCTCTAAATGAAGGAGAAACAGAAGCAGGAAGGTGGAGCTGTTGGAAATGGCATGAGGAAGGGACAGTCACATCAAAGACAGAAACACACACATACGCATGCGCACACACACACAAATCTTCCCCAGGGCCCAGGAAGGCTGGGCGCCCTCCGCGACCCAGTCAGGGTGTGTGTACTAAGCTTTCCTCTGACTTCCTGTTCCAAGGACATGATGTAGACAGTGATCCCATCACAGAATTCCCTCCTAAATGACTCACTTTACTAAATGGAAGATTTGAGAAGCATATTTCCTACTGGGTAGCCCTCATATCCTAAAGGCCTGGGGAGCTACGTCCAATTTCAATTTGCTCCTCTCTACAGCAAACCAGGAAAGCACTTCAAAACAGAATGACGAGGACACAGATTCTGTCTGTTCTCTCAGTGTGTCTGACAGACTTCCAAAATTCCAAAGTTTGAGACTAACTGGGAATGAGGGGAGGGAAATCCTGTGTCCTGCCTTTCTCTGCCCTGTCCCCATCCCACAAGCTAATTCTAAAGCCCATTATCTATACTGTTAGTGTGTACAAATTTCAAAGAATAGCCTTAGTAATTAGGCAAAACATCAGAGGACTGTTTCTTCTTACAGTGGAAAGGATCCAAGAGTTCACACTCGGTTCACCAAGAACCAAGAAGCTGCAGGTAACAGCCTCACAAGCCCAGCAAAGATGGCACAGGCGATCCTGCGCCTCTTGCTGCTCCAAATGCTTTTGGGTCATCAGCTGCTGTGAAGAATCACCAAGGCCACGTTAAATAGTACTTGGATTAATTACGCTTGAAAGTCTCTTATCCGAGCACTGCTAAGACTGAACAATTGAGTCTGGGAGTGAATGTGGTTACATATTTTTCCTTAATGGCTTCCTGAACACCCTGGTTAGGTCTGATCCCAGGGGGGAAATTGCCAGTTCAAGTCATAAAATGTGATCAATGTAGATCAAGACCCCGAGCTAAGTGTCTAAGAGGAGAGAGGAGAAATGTATTTGTGCAAACACACATAGAAGAAAACGTGTGTCCACCTGAAGAACTTCAGCTTCCTTCCTGAAGCTGTACCCTCCCTCTTTTCACCCCTAGAGCTCTGTCCGTCACACCAGAATGTTCAGCCAACAGTTCGAATGAAAGGAGCCAAAATGAGGAAAGATTTCAGAAACTATTTCTGTGGCTCCAAATTCCCACATTAGACTGTGGTAATACTGGGGGGAAATCTTTGGCTGGTTAATGGACCCGATTTCTTTTGTTTCAGTAATACAGAGGCTACTGGGGTTCTGGCCCTACTAGTCTGAGTTTTCAGCCCTTGTGTGTCAGGTTTATCCAAAAGCTCTAATGATTTTCATTCATACACACCACAAATATTTATTGAGTGCCTACCACGTACACAGCATCCTTTCCATCAATACAGACTCCTGCGAGTCTGCTCTCCTCCAGAGTCCAGGCATGCGCTGGAGAGAGCAGCTCAGTGCCGTACACGGCTGCTGTGGTCCACTGGACAAGGTGCTTATCGAAGGCACCGCTCTCCGCCTCCCACAGCCTTCCTGTGCTAGCATCAAGACTGATCCCTTACCAACCAGATGTGGTCACAGTGACCTGACAGCCACCAAGTTTAAAAACGTGGTTCAACTATTCCAACACACGGTTTGGCTGTTGACAGCTGCTCTGAGAACATTATAGGCCTGCGGCTTCAGTTCACTTCTACCAGTTGTCCAAAAGTACTAACCCCTTTCATGGGGCCTTGCCCTCAACCTCCACGAGCATCCTCAAGCAGAGGAATGTCAGTGATGTCTGAGACTGACAACTGCTTGGACAGCCCAAGATCTTTTCCCCTGGGATGAAGGGCAGGCTGTCCTGCAAATACCTCTGAGAAGCTGCCAGAGCCACTGAAGTAGCCTTCGCATAGCATTCCTTCTGTCTTTGGCGCTGTCAGGTTGACAAGAGAGGATAAGATTTCATTTCTAGTGGCTCCTCTTAGGTGAATCAACAAGTTTCTCATATCCTTATTTGCCCTTTGTATTCCATCCTGGTTTTTCTGGTCGTTGTTCCACCTTACTCAATGCTGGACCTCATGTCTTCCCAACCTCCACAGACAGACTTCAGTGCAGAAGACAGCCTCCCTGAGCCTCATATAGAGGTGCTGGGGCTGCCATGTGGATGTGTTCACTGCTGTACACCAGGAGGTCGTTTGGTCTAGCTTTCACATCAGCAAACGGTGTCCTTTTTATAGCGCCTCATGCTTGTGACACCTCCTAGGAGTTACAGGGAATAATGCAGAGTCGAGTGTGGTTCTTAATGGACTTCTAATTGAAGCATAAAGCCTAGAAGCCAAAATAAACCACCTCTGAGGAGTCTCTTCAGGAACCTTAGCTCAGCTTCGAGTTGTCCCGTCCTCCTCCAATCGGATTCCCTGTCACAGATCTGTGAGACAAACCCCTTTCTCTCCACACAGGTCAAGAGGAGACGGTAGAATTTCATTTGGTGTCTATTTGTAAGAGAGTTAGGATGAAGAAAGCTAGAAGCCACACAGGCATGTGCTTATCACATGGGAATTCTACTAATCCTAGAAGCAGGGCAGCGAAGTCGTGTGCGCGCTACCAAACCACCACACACTGGATGGGCAAGAGGGTATTCAAAGGAAAGGAGAGAGAAAACTGAAGGGAGGGAGAAAAGCCAGGAAGTTTCCTTTTTAAAGGGACTCTTCCCTACATACTCAATCCCAGTCCTTTCTGCCTCTGGGAGGGAAAGTGTTACTCAGCTGCAAGGCCTCTTGCTAATTGTGGGTTTTTATTTTTATTTCCTATTACCCTCTCGCACGCCTGATGAGATTATTTTACCGGAACTGACACAGCTGGAAGCAGCAGGCATACGTGGAGCCTCTGAGGAGGTGATGCAATTTCATTTTCATTGATCAGAAATCAGCAGGGCAGTAAGTGATGGGAAATTCCATTAGAAGAAAACTCGCAAGCCATGAGCCTCAACTTCCTAGCCACACCCAAGACCCCCCCAGAGAGAGGGCAAAGGTCACACTTAGGCCCATCAGAAGCCTTCTCCTCAAAATGGCAGTGCAAGGACAAAGGCCACACTGCCGCTGACTTGGCAGAATGTCTGAGTAGGGGAGGAAGATCATCAGGACTCCTTGAACCAACAAGGACACCTCAGCTTATCTGGAAGGATTACGCAGACATTTTCCAGGGACCCAGAACAGGATTCCTTACAGCTAATCCCCACAGCTCTGAAAAACCCAGGCTTAAAGGACTCCTTTCTGAGCCAGGAGCCGTGGCCCACATCTGTAATCCCAGACACTTGGGAAGCTGAGGCAGGAGAACTGACAGTTCAAGCCAATCCGGGCAAGACCCTGTCTTAAAATTTAAAAAAAAATTAAAAAGGGCTGGAGGTGTAGCTCAACACAGAAAGAAAACAAGCAAGCAAGCTAGCAAGTGAGCAAGATCTCATTCCAACTGTCAACATACAAGAAAAGAGGAGGCCATGAAGCACCGGTCCTGTCTCCCAACCACTCACAGAGATGATCCTGAAGGCACCTACCATTTATTAGTGTCTACTGTGTGCCAGGCACCATGCTAGGTGCTCCACATGCAGGAACTCTGGTCCTCACCTCGTGCTCCAAGGTCAATGCTTTTTTCCCCCTCTCCAGAATGGATGAGGAGAGTGAGGGCCAAGAAGGTAGGGCACAGTCACTTGGTACTAATGCCTTACTGAGGCCCCACCTCTCACAAACAGCAAAGGAAGGCTGGGAGTGAGCAAGAAAGCTCACAGCAAGAGCAGATGAAACACATCTGATCAACCAGTCTGGTTTTTTCCAGAGGAAGCAGATGAGCAATTCTGATTCATTCACCTCCCTCACGCTCAACACCCCAACAACAGTGCTCCTTGTGTCCAGGCCTGAAACTACAGGGGAACTTCTCTTCGGAATGTGTAGAATGGCTGCTGTTTTATCAGTTCAGAGCTCTTCCAACTGTTTGCCCAGCAAATACTGCTTGGCTCACCAGAGGTCTATGGACAAAATAGCAAGGAGCTACCCAAAAAGACCAATTCTAAAAAAAAAAAAAATACCAATAGCCACATGGCCACTTCGCCACATAAAAGGTGAATCAGAAAAGGCCAGGCTATATATAGGTCCAAAATCAATATTGCTCCCAACAACCTCACACCACCAAAATGACAAATTTTAAGTGTGTGACAAATGCAAGGAGCAAAAACTACTAGTAAGCTTTTACTGAGCACCTAATCTATGACTCAAGAAAGCAGAGCACACAAAAGGCAAGGATCTGGCCTCAGGGAGCTTACAGACTAGGTTGGGACCAAGAACATCCAGCACATAGCTATCGGTACTGCTTATAAGGACACATAACATAAAAACATACATGGAGGCCAGGGCAAAACCAGAAACAAAAAACAAGACTGGAAGGAAATTTGAGCAGAAAATGGAAGTTAAAATGTATATAGCTGAGGGGCTGGGGATTTAGCTCAGCGGCAAAAGCGCTTGCCTGGCAAGCGCAAGGTCGTGAGTTTGGTTCCCGGTACTGGAGAAAAACCAAAAACCAAAAACCAAAAAAAAAATGTATATAGCTGTGACCTATCTATCCAGCCATAAATTTGGCTCTAAGGTATAAAAGTCAAAAAGAAAACATACTAACTTGATTCAGGTGCACTGTTCGTAAGTCCAAGAGAAAAAAGAAGCCAGTTGGTCAGGATTACTGAATTCCAATTGTTTCTCAAAAGTGGGAGAAGAGGGGGAAGAAGGGAGCCTGCAGCCTTGTCTCCCTGGTCTCTTTAGGGAAGTAATAATGAGGATGCTTGAGTGTGAAGCCATCCAGTCTCACTACTTCCTTTGACAGACAAGAATAATGACCCCAGAGGGTGTTGGTGGTTTGCAGAAGGTCAGACAGCTGGTCAGTGGCACAGTGAGAATGAGGGCCTGGGTATCTCACGCCACACTAACAGTGCTCTTTCTCCCACATGTAGCCACTCTGCATTAGCCTTCAAAGTGCGTGGGCTCAAGGGGGAGGAAGGGGGTTGGTAGTTGAGCAGAAGGACTGTTCCAGATGAAGAGAGACCTAAGAACCAAACATCTAAATGCCTTACGCAGACCTCCCTTGAATAGCAATTTTAACCAACCAACTGTATAAAAAAACACGTTGGGGACCATTGGGGAAATGAGAATCACAATTTAGGATTAGATGATGTTAAGAAATTGTCAGACAACAATATGCAATATAACAAGCATTGTTGAATCCCTACCATCTTGTGTCTTTAATGGTTTGATCAATCTTGCATTCTTACATCTAGTAATCTGAACAACTTCGCTGAAGATAACAATATGTGCTATAACAACCATTGTTAATCCCTATCATCTTGTTTGAAGTCCTGCATCATTTGTTTTTGTCTTCATTGTTGTTATTTTGGGTTTTTTTCTCTTTATAATAAAAAAAAAGAGAAATGTCAGAGCATCATGGTACATGTTAGTTTCTTGGAAGCCTGAGGTAAAAGGACCATGAGTTTGAGGCCAGCCTGGGCAACACGGTGAGCTCCTGTTTTAGAAAGGGCCAGGGGTGTAGTTAAATGAGTGTAGTTAAATTGAGCCTAGCATGCTCAACACGCTTTAGCATGCAAACCCAAGCATTTAAAAACAAAAAGCAAAGTCACCCTTAGCTACCAGTGACATCTGAAATACCTTGGTTCATGAACTTAATTCTTTCCACGTTTCCAAATCAAATGCAATGGTTAGGTTCACTGTGGACCTTATGGGCAAATCTGATTTGATTCTCATCCAATTCAGGGTTTGTGACCAGAAACATGGAAAGAATTAAGTTTGTGAACCAAGGTAACAGCATTGGCCAGAACCAAGTTATTAATAATAGAAAATAAATGAATGAATGAATGAATGAATGAATGAGGCAACTGCTGTATCATTACATGTATTGAGCAAAAATTGGCCTGTTCACAAACATTAATTGCCTAAGATTACACAGCACAGCTGATTTAGAGCTTGAAGCCCACATGTGATTAAGAAAAAATAAATCAGAAACCTCCAGTGCTTGATTTAATGGGTTAAAAAGTACTTTTTGTTTGTTTGTTTTCCGGTACCGGGAATCAAACTCACGACCTTGCGCTTGCCAGGCAGGCACTGTGCTGCTGAGCTAAATCCCCAGCCCCCCAAAAGTACTTTTAATACTTTCATTAGGTTTAAAAAATATGGACATGTTTACCAATCACCGTTTGGAAGTTCCCTGTCTCAGCATGAATGTTCCATGAGTCATCTTAACACCCTAGGAATGGCTGAACTGAGCTGCTGTCCTCCTACTGGGCTGGTTTTGTAGAGTAGATCTGCCAGTAAACGGCCCAATGGGAAGTGGCCTTCTAGCCATATGTGGTCTCCACACCCCCCATCACCAGCCCCTCCCTTTCTAACTTCAGGGTGTCCACAAGGGTGCTGGGAGCTCCTGGCAAATACCCCACAGTGGACTCTGCCACACTAACATAGTAAGCTGACCAAAAGCATAGACACACCCAGCACCAACCTCTTCAGGAACAAATCGCAATACTCCTCTAACATACACAGTGCTTTATACACGTTCAAATACTCGTATATTCACTTCTCATCTGACCTCCAACAACCTTTTTAAATAGAGTAGGAATCAAACTTCGGATTTTACAGGCTAAAAAATTCAAACATCAGAGTGACTACTACGAGTCACGCAGGTCACACAGCTGGTTAAGTACCAAAGCAAGGACAAGTCTCCAGGTTCCTACTGCAGTGCTCTTCTCTCTGTGAAGAATTCACTTCCTTCAAGAAAGTCACCAGCTCTCAGAGACATGGGAAGGGTAAAGACAGACATCTACCTGCGGTACACAGAAACCCAGCATCCTTCAAAAACACCTTTCATCTAAACAAGAGAAAGTGCACCAAAGACCTCAGAAAGAATATAGGTAGAGTTATGAATACAGGTTGAGACTCACTATTCTGAAAAGCCAAAACCCCAACTAGAAAGTTCTACATACCATGAAACAAAATTACTAACAATTCCATATAAAATTACCTTCAGGCTATGTGTATAAGGGGCATATAAAAATGAGTTTTGTCCTTAGATTTGGGTCCCATCCCAGATATTTTATGTTGTCTATGCAAATACCCATGGCCCCATGTAAAACCTAAGACACTTTTGGTCCCCAGCATTTTGGATAAGGGATATTCAATGTGTAACATCAAATACTGACTTGTTCCAAACAGGCAAGCATCTTAATAGGAAGATATTAAGTCATAGAGTTTTACATAGATCGGGGCCTAGAAAACAAATTCAGGGAAGCACGAAGTGCCACAAAGTAAAAAAATAAAAAGGTGTTAGGCTGAGTACAACTACCATGATACCTTCTGCTCCACAGACAACACCGCTGCCTGAAACAGTTATCCACTCGGCTCAAAAACTATTTGCAAGACCAGGTAATAAGCTGCCAGCTTATTAGGTGCTGCTCATGAATGAGCCTCAGTCTAGAAGAGCAGAGGTTCAATGCAGAGTTCAAGTGAAGATCAGAGGGGAAAGGTGACCTGGAGCACAGCAGTCAACCTGCACACATCTGCATGAAGCCAAACAGAAGGAAGCCGGCTTATTTTCTATCATGAATGTCTTCTCTTCTACAAGGGTGGGCAGATTCTTTGGTGAACTCTCTGATACCACGGTGGAGCCCATAGGGCCCCAGTTCCCATCACAATGGAAAACAAAACTTACTAGTCAACTTGATGTTCAGGGATTAGGAAGACCATTAACGCCCAAAATGGAACTTTCTGAGTTAGGGAACCAAGAGTCCAGCAGAAGAAGGATAAGGGATGAAGGCTAAGGGTCCAGAATACAAAACATGACCGGGATCCTTTGACTCCTCATTGAAGAGAGGGTGACCTCAGCAGGGAGAGAAGTTCAGAAGGTTGACCTGTTTAAGCCATGGCCCTCTGTGAAGTCTCCAACCCCAAGGAGATGACCATCTCCACCAGCTTCCCATTGGGAAGGAAGAGGGCTACCATGACTCCTTGGAGCCCTCCCTCTCAGCATAATTCTATTTCCTTACTGCTAGTATGCCTGGGCCCTGCTGGATTATAGAGGAAGACCCTGTTCATCAAGCACACAGCCAAGGTCTAATCTTGCCATTACTGCTCTGACCACACCAGTGATAGCTTACAGCAGTGGTGGCGAACCTATGGCACACATCCCACAGCGGGCTGTTTGTTAGCACAGAAAGCTCTAAAAGGTTTGCCATCGCTGGCTTAGAATTTCTATCTTCTACTCAAACTCTATACCCTGGCTTCCTGATTCTCTCATGCATGGATCCTTGACTGCTTAGAGCCTGAGCTCCATGAGCAGAAATCCCATACAGCTGCCACCCCTTGTGTATGCCTGCCTCCACTACTCCAAAATCAGTCCCAGGTCCTCACCTCAATCACATACCTGCTGGCTTCCCTCTCCATCTGATAAAGTTCCACTCCTGGTTCTCAGTGCCCGATGGGCAACCACAAGGATAAAGAAGCACAGGTTGCAGCCTCACAAGAAGGGCAAGAAAGTGGTATCTGCACCAAACTGACTCACCTGCTAAGCCCACTCGTGCTTCCTCCTTGATTCCCCTATGACTCCATGAAATCTGTGTTTACAAACTTTAAATATTTACTCCTGAGATGTGGGAGAGGGCTTCCTGATAGAGATCAATGTGGTTCAAGGTGAACTGCACTCGTTTTGATGGATCTGCAATGTTGAGGACCCCATGGTGGTCTTCAGTAAGACTGGGCCAAAAGGGGTAAGCCTCACTATGGGGTACAAGCTTAGCCCTGGGATTCCATAGAATATATATAGAAAATGTTATATATTATATGTGTATGTGCCCATGCATATATAACATATATGTATACACCTATATACATAAACATATGTATGTCTATAAACCTACACACACATACATGCATCTCTCTCATCTAAAACAAAATAGAACAACTAAAAGAGGGGGAAAAAATGCAAAAAGCCTCCCACACACCACCACCACTACCACCACCAAAACTCCAGTGGAAAGATCTTGTCCCAAAACTTCCTGGATGATTGTCACATAATACTACTGAATCCTTACATGACAGACTGCCTACTGGCTTGGTGTGCGGAGTGGACCCCAGTTACTTTCCTACAGAAAACTGTCCTTACTGCCTTCTTTTCAGCAGGAGGGAAGGAGAATGTAAACATTAACCAGACCAGAGACAGGACAGCCAGTGGTAATGATATAATCTCAGAAGGCACCACGATCTATCTCCAACATTCTGTCATCTGATGATCACCTGTTTGATTTCAGACACTCATTGGTCCAGGGGAACCTGAATCCTAGAACTAGATGTCCCCAAATAAGTGGTTTGTCTCTACCAGTAAAATGCAGATCATAGAACAAGTGCGAGAAGAGTCCCAGGAATGCCTGTTGCACAAGGGCGTGAGAGCTACAGGCCTCAAGTGAATTCTTCACACACCAACCTGGCCCCAGTGAGGGCAAGCGTGGAGCTGGAAGAACAGTGGCCAGGCCCAAGGCAGGGACAACACAGAATTTTCACTCTTCACAATTCGAGTTCCTGAGACACAGCTGCAACCCCACTGCTGTAATCATTTTATTTCATACACTGTCTCCACACACACACAGCAAAGACACCTTTAAGAAACTGCTTGAGTTTCCAGATCCACTGCTTAATTTAGTTTCCAGATCCACTGTTTAAAACACTTCCATCTCCTCGATGTTTTAAGATAAAAGCTGTGTTCGCCTCACTGGCCAGCTGTCAAATTCCAGTACTCGCCTGGGCTACGACCAGATCGGTCTTCCGTCCAACCATGGAAGGCACGGTCCCCACCGGCAGAGCAGGGGTTAATGGAAGTTGACCGCAGCACAGTTGTTAAGGTAATCAATATCACTGAGATACTAAAGCAGCATAAGCCACAATATTGATTGCCAAGCAGATGATAAAACTGTTTATTATGATAATTGCAGGGTCCCTGCAAGATGCTCCTAGTGCTTCCTAAAGCTGTTTACAAAACTAATAAAGATTTGCCATTTCAAGGACTTTCCTTTTAACCATCCCCATCTCCCCAAGCTCTTACCCCTACCCTTTGCCAGCTACCAAAAAGCGAGCCTCAACCCCGGACTATCAAGACAAGCAATTTCAGTTTATCTTGGGTGCAGCAACTGTCTAGGGACCCTAAGGAACAGCCTGTCCTCCTACACCCTTGCCCTGCCCCCAACTTCACTAAAGAAGACGGAAGCCCAGCCGTCAGACACTTAGGGTGTGCAGATTTCCTCCTCGGAACCTGCCATGTCATAATTATGGGGTTTTATCGATGGAGGGGGGCTGCTCAGGGCTCTTTGGGCTGACATCCATTTGTTATAACACATTTAAGAAACCGCACCACCTTGGTTGGTAATTAAAACTTCTCTGGAGAACTTGGTGGCCGTGGAACTAAGAGAACAGGGTCAAACATGGTTTCTAGAACGCGTTTCCAGCAGCACAACTCAAGGATGACTTTGGCTGCTGGACTGAGCAGAGGGCTCGAGTTCTATCATGCCCAGTGCAACAGCTTAGTTTTATTAACAGTGGAAATTAACTCCTTACTGGTCACCAA
Source organism: Chinchilla lanigera (assembly GCF_000276665.1). Taxonomy (NCBI): domain Eukaryota; kingdom Metazoa; phylum Chordata; class Mammalia; order Rodentia; family Chinchillidae; genus Chinchilla; species Chinchilla lanigera. The sequence continues at coordinate 5,655,854 of NW_004955484.1, forward strand.
CAGCCATCTGCCTTGATATGGACAGCATGGCCATTCACATGGTGCTGTTATACTCAAGAAGAACAGGTATGCAGTCATCTCACAGGTAGCATCGTGTTCTTCAAACTGCACAAGGGAAAACAATGAATCGAGTCCTGAAGGGCAGTAGAATGGCCTCAGTACTTAGGTGTGTTTCCAGAGCATGAAAGGAGTTGAAAAGGAAATTAGGTGTTCAGGAAAACCCAGAAGCCAGTCAATTAGCAAGTGGAAGATGAGCCCCCATCCCTCACCCAGCCCTCAAGAGCTTTGGTTCAATCCATAGCAGCCAAGAGGATTTACCCAGAGGAGAGTTTGACTGGACTTGGCCTTTAAAACCACATTTGCAATTTAGGGGGCAGGTGGGACAAAGTATGAAGATGTGGAGATAGCTTCTTCCTCTTTCTTTCTTTTTCTTTTCTTTCTTTTTCTTTCTTTCTTCCTTTCTTTCTTTCCTTCTTTTCTCCAATCAAAGCAGGGAGAACTTGTTCGCAAAAACTTCTACCTGGCTTAGGAAGCGAAGACCCTACCTTGCCGCGTCTCTCTCCCTTCGAGTTGCCCCAGGCTGCCTCTGCACACACTCGCAGTTTAGTGTCTTGGGCTAGTGCAGACACGCAGCTCTTTTGTCGACACCTGGGTCTGCCCCACCCACTCCCAATCACACAGAAATCAGAAAACTGGAGCCAGTTTCATGTAAAGTGTAATCCCTTTGCCAAAGACCTTGCCATGAACTCACAGATACCACACCACGGCTGGAAGGGATGCACTAGGGATTGGTTTAACCTGGTTACCTGCTCTCACAGGAACTATTTGGCAAACAGGAATGGCCGGAGGAAATCGAGGCTTCCCTGTTACTGCATTTCATGAACAATACAGGTCCAGGAAAAGGGCAAAGGACAAAGAGTCACTACCTACAAAATTCTAGGCTGGACCCTGTACTCATTCACAGGGGCCCCAGGATCCACGTTAACGAACACCTCCTTGGATTTGATATCAAAAGAAAGTTTAATGTGAAGTGTGAATAATTCTGCTGTTACCTTTTAACCTCACTTGCACATATTAGTTGTACTGTGAACAATAACTTCAACAAAAAATATATCCTAAGAATGATATGGTCCACACTTGGAAACACGCCCGCAACGGCCAGCTGAGCCTGCCTAAGTGCTAAGAACCATTTAGGAGCATTGTAAACCATTAGGGCCATTAGCTCTAATTTGACCTCAACAAAATAAATCAACCTGCTAGGAACAAATTTAGAAGCTTTCCAAAGTCAAGTTCTCAAACCCTTGAAAGGCTCACAAGCACAATGCAGGGCAGGGAACAAATGGGCAGCTCTGGAGCTATTCTCAGCTCCCACCTTCCCTGCAACCAACGGAAGAGAGCAGGCATAGCTGGGCCATGGACTCAGGATCTTCTCAAGCCACTGGATCTAGAAGCCGTGACCACTGAGGCAGAGCATGCCAGCTGGAACATATCTGCCACTGCGAGGATGGGGTCCACTCCATTCCTTTCTCCAAGTTCATACTGTTTACATTTCCTATCTATACTGCTATTTATGACTGCAGTCAAAGAACATAGATATTTGAGTCCATTTCTAAGATATCCTGACTGGCTTTCTGCAGGGGTGGTTCTCAGCAACCAATCTGCGTTCACCCAACCTTTCCACCTTCAAACGGGCAGGTATCATTTACATTAAGAATCATGACACCCCACATTAATACCTGTGTCAACATAATAAATAAGTTCTCCAACAAAACTTATAACCATCAGCATGCACTATAAATTTAAATTGCAAAATCGTCATAAATTTTCATCTTTGTTCTCCACTGATAATTACTTACTGCATTTTTTAACGCTGATGGCACTGCCCTGATGAAGAAGCCAGAAGCAAAATGAACTATAGCACCATCAAATCCCACCAGCCAATGGAAGAAGCAAGCTAAGAACACGTATGCTAGGCAAGCAGGCAGTTAGCATGTGTACATCAACAGTCCTTCCTTTGTTTAAGTGATAAAGAAAAATATACTGTATAATCATGTCATCTGTCTCTTACACAAGGAAGAAATAAGTAGCAAAGGTAATGGCAAAACAAGTTAGCAGTAACAGGAGAACGGAGGGGGGACGCAGCACATAGAGTTCTCTAACTCAAGAGTCTGAATTGTTAAAAGCTGAGTAATCCTTTCCAGCTCCACCCAACATGAATTTCCAGGTATCAAATTATATGTTAATTACACGAATGTGAAGTTATATGAGGGGAAGTGGTGTTAGTCAGCACTCAGGGGGTGGAAGTTCAGTAAAACTTGAGTTTTGTAAAGTATGTTTTATGCACAGGCCTGGGCTTCCTCTGGTTTAGGAAAATGAGGAATTCAGAACGAGAGGCTCAAGTTATCACTCCACATCTTCCCCTCCCCAGGCACTGCAGCCTGGTCTCCAGGCCTTCCTAGCTGCACTTTCCTGGCCTAGGACTCAGGTGCCTTTCCTTTCTGTGCATTTATTACACAGATTAAACAGCGCTGCATCTTGGCCTTGGCCAGAGTCAGTTGCTCGAAAGACATGGAGGAGCAGTTCCAAAGAATGTACAGAAGAGGGGCACACTAACCTCTGAGCACCGGCCCTCAGCAACCTCCGAGGTTTGGGACAGCACCAGGTTCTAGAGGGTCCTGGCCTCTGGAGCCAGGGAAATACATCCTACCTGTGAAAGAAGAGTACTCAGAGTTCTGAAACTGCTCCAAAAGCTTGTGTCTCAGACTGCAGGAATGTTATCAAAATGACACATCGTCCACTGTCTCCAAGGAGGCCTCCTTCAATAGTGCGCACTGATCCTGCCCTGATCTGACAGGGAAGCGGTATGGAGGAGCGCAAGCCTGTCCTGACCAGTGTAGGGCCAAACAGATGATGGAACCTGAGCACTCAGGAGCTTGGTGCAGCTGCTCAGCGATCTGAGAAGGGACCTAGCCAGGGAGAGTTGTACAGTCTCTTCTTCCCAGCCCTTCCTGCTTTAAACAATAACACACTCAACAGGCAGATATGGGAGAAGCACTAAAACCTTGAAGTGGGTCAATAATAAATCCTGCACATACTACGTATAGCATTAGTACATGATTGGTGTGCTGTATAGTATAAAGTATAATATAGTAGATAGTATCAGTATACTATAATATTACCATAATCTATGCAATAGAGTATGCAGTAGTACTATATGCATGGCTAAGAGTGTACGCTATGAGCTGGCAGTCTAATAAAGGGGATAATGTAAAGGTACGGGTACAAGGATTTTTGTTTAAGTTCATTTTGTCTTGGGAGCACTGGGAATTGAACCCAGAACCTTAAGCATGGTAGGCAAGTGCTCCACACTGGGTTGTTAACCTACTTTGGGTCTCAAGTTCATCAGAAATGTCACAGGTATAAGAGATTGTTTTTGTCCCACTGGATGTAAGGATTACTGAGGGCATCAAGTATTTAGAGCACAGTAGATGCTTCTTAAGTGTTAGCTATTAACATTCATACATACATACATACATACATACATAAAGAACATATCCTCGTTTCATTTGCTTAACAATCCAGCAAAGACCTGTGCTCATCTTTAAGGCTCAGAAAAGCAGAGAGACTTGCCTGCACTCAGGCACCTGGCGAGCCGCCTTGGAAACAGGCACAGGAGTCTCCCCTCCCCCTTATCTGCAGGGCATATGTGCAAAGTATTCTTGGTACTAAATCCTACACTGTTTCCTCTTACATATACATACCTATGATAAAGTTCAATTTATAAATCAGACACTGTAAGAGATTAGCCACAGTGACTAATAGTAAAATAGAACAATGATAACAACATGCTGCAATTCAAGTTATTTAAAACTTATGAACTGTTTATTTCTGGAATTTTCCATTTCATATTAGCAGACCTTGATTGATCTGGGATAACTGAAACCATGGAAAGAGAAACTACAAACAAGAGAGACTGCTGTTCTCGGTGCCTTTTCCATCACTTTTTTCCAGCCTATCATACGCACATCACTGCCCACAGGCTAGATGGTTCTGGGTGATAGGTGGGTGAGTGTTATAATTCTAATCGTTATCTAGTCAATGTTTATTTGATCCAATACAACTGGCACACATCTGTGATCCCTCAGATAGCACGGCTTGGCATGATGGAAAAGCAGGTATGCATGGCTTCACCATTTCAAAACGTTTATGGCCACCAAAAGAGAAATGAAAAGCAAACAATACAGGTGATAGAGATACCTCAAACTGGGGGAGCTCTTTCCCCTTCAAAAAGGCTGGGGCAGAACTGATCTTCCTAACAGAGGCAACCACGAAGTCACTCAGCGTCCCGTCCGGGTTTCCTCTCTGCATGTCTTGGCCCTTGCTCAGCACCTCCTCCCAATGCAAGAGCTTCTCTGCCTTTCTGCAGGCTTCCTGAGAAGGGCCATGTGAGGGGTTATCAGCGCTGTGACCTCTTTAGTCATCAATAGCGCTTCTGCCTCTCCCCTCCTCCCAGCAAGGACCCTGCAGCGGAGCTGGTCCCCCAGCCTCCTCCTATTAATGCCTTTCCCCTGTCCAGCTATCACGGGAGGACTGTTGAGTGAGAGGACCTCTGGCTGACCTCTGCTGACAGGCGCCGAGCTCCCTCTGTACACTGATCTAATGCTAGGAGGGGTAATTAGCGACCAAGTAATAATTGCAGCTTCTAACTATGCTGGACCAAGATTGCAAAATTCCCTGGGGGGCCCTAACAGGGACCCCAACCCACACAGAGGCATCTGCTCACGGCCAAAAGGAAGGACTCAGCAACATTTCTGAGGGAGGCCAGCACTTTTCCAGGTTTTAATTAAAGTGGGACTTGGGTAAGGAGTTCGACAGCTACACAAGAAAATTGGTAAATAAAGGACAGAGGCTGAGGAAGAAGTGTAAGGCTTGCCTGGAGGAGCCAATTCAGGAAAGTACAAGCTCTCAAAGTAGCCAGGCAGCCATGCACAAGAAACTTTCATCTCAGTTGTGGAAGACACACAGCAAGTATGCTTGGAGCGGCATCAAAAAGAAATGTAAAAAGGCTGAATGCCCAATGGCAGCACCACCGCTTGGCTGGCCTCCTCCTCCTGCTCCAGCCCAACCCAATCAACTCAAAACCAGTCTTCTCCCCAAAAGTAGGATGTCTCACTGTCAGAAAACGCTAGATACATGTCGTGTGGCCAAACCTAAGGGATCTCCAGTATAATCTGCTATGACTCAGAAATCCCAGGTCCATCTAACAGGCCACTGCCACAAGTCCCCTATATGTGTATGCCACGGTTCAGGATAACGCACAAAATCCCCACTGAGAAATAGAAAGGCAAGCATTCCATACACAGCAGACAGCCTCACGGTGACCTAAAAAATAAATCGCCCCTCACCCTCAACAGGACAGTACAAAGACACCCAGCAGCACAGCAGCATCTGGGCCGTCCTTCCTCAGCAAACCCACCTGCCACTCCAACACCCTTCATCTGCTCTCTAGTGTACAAACCAGTCCATGGCAGTGCTGTCGCCCACCATCTCTCCGAAAGCTCTTTTCCCGGCAGGTTCAGGGAACACAGAAGCTCTCCAATGTGAACAGGACTCTCTGCCCATCTGAATGACTCCATACACTTCACACTTCTTTTTCTCCACCACTGCACCACCTGGTCTCCCAAACATTCGCGGCCTCTCTGGGTGGAAGCCAGTTACAGAATCCAGGGTGGCAGCAGTCGATTGCACTAATTCACCCTCCACTTCCTTCTCCAAACAATTAATATACTTAATAACTCCAGCCCCCATGACTGAGTCCTCAGACGCCCCTCGATTAACCTCTCCCCGCTACGAGCAGTGGGTCCCCACCAGCCTTCTTCTGTTCCCTATCACTTAATCATTTTTTAATCCACAACAAGGACTTTGCGCCACACTGTGGTTTTGTTCTCTCTCAATCTTTTATGAGGGACCTTATCAAAAGCTTTTAGAAAATACAAGGGAATTTTGCCTACCAGGTCATCTTTATTATTTTAGAATTCTTTATGAAGAAATTACAGACTTTAACATTGTAAATGAATATTTAAGACTCAGCACTCACTTAGACGTGCAAGTCTGACTTGGGTTATATTTAAGCGGCTGTATGACTTCCATCTTTAGATGCTTGTCTGCCGACTAAGAAAGTATGACACCCCTCCCTAAGCCACAGGTATGGATATTCCTAGGGTTCCCCAGGAATTTCTGGATTGGGGAAAAGTGAGTATGTACTGAGCACCAGTGGGACCCACAGGGCATTAACAGAACCTCAGCTCATCAAGTCATGGAGGCCCAGGTGTGGCAGCCACTTTCTCCAGGTTTCCCCAGGTGGACAGCAGGTAAGCAGCTGGCCGCACATCTGCAGGGAGCCAGCCACGGCCTCGTGATGTTGCCACTATCTCTGTGCCTCTGAACACCTGTTTGTTGGAGTTATTAGTTCTAATTAGCACTCTGCAGCCAACTCAGTCCTGAGCTCTGGGGCAGGTTTCCCCCTGATGGAACAATTAAAGTTGCACAAGGGGTGGGGGTGTTTCCTGGTTGTCTAAAAATTATTTTTTCTTGGCAGGTTTCAAGGTACGTTATCTAGCCAAAAGCACATCTCTTTAAGACCTGCCTTTGGGCAGGGTTCGAAAGCTGTGGCACAATCCTGGAATACAACTGAAAGCCTTTCCATGAGTAAAACAGGGGATTAACTGATCTGCAGTCACACCGCACGTTTTCCTGGTCACAAGGGGACTCTTCAGCCTTGCTCATCCATGTGTCTATGTCTAAGGACCCATTTTAGTACAAGGCTGCACTCCAATCGCCAAAAACATAGGTAGGGTTCCCATTCCTAAAGCAGGAGGAGACGTGCCTGCCACATTTAGTGAAATTAACAAGTTCCAGGAAATAGTCTTTGGAGTTCAGAGTACTGGTGGTGCTCTATCCTTGAGAAGGACCATGAGTGTCAGGTCATAATCATTCATCTATTAAAAGGGCCGCGCATCTGAGCTGTCTATAAACTCCTCTTTTCCCAGCGCGGGCCCCTCTGATCTGGGATCCCTGGAGGATGGAATGAGAACTGCAGGTCCAGGCGCTCCATTAGGGCAACGCAGTTCAGCCTGAACTTAATGAGCTCTTGTAAGGAAACAGGAAGTCTATAAAGTAATTTAAATAACTTCCAGTCCTGAAATAAAGGAAATTAAATCGCTGGCACAAACCTCTCTGATGGACACCTTTTTTGTCCCTCTGATCACATCCACAGTTAACAGCTGTCATATTCTTCTCTCCAGGGCCAGCCCCCCAATTCCTCTAATACGAAACACACAAAGGTTGTCAGTCAGTCCTCAAAACTCCCCGAGCTGCTGTGGAGACAGCGAGCCAAGGGTGCAGCACGGTGTGCAGCAAGAACACAGGAATCAGCCCACAACCCCACAAGGGGTCCTGCTGCTTCCTAGCTGCAAGAGCTTGGACAAATCACACAACTCCTCGCTAACGCGCAGGGAAAGTCTGGGTCTGACCAAACGACCACTAAGGCTCTTAAGAGAGGCAAATGAGCACTGAAAATAGTGCGAGCTGAAAACACAAACACTGGTATCCTTCCAGCTGCCCAGACTCTTAGGCTCCAGAATTTCTCAATGTTCCCCTCCAATGGCACTGTCCTATTCTGGCTTTCCTCTTCACTACGAATATTTATTCATAACTTCTACTTTTTCGAAGCCCCTAAATGTAGGTAACTATTAGTCCAACTAGACAATGCTTTCCTGAAGGGTAGGAGCCTTCATAGTCTGTAAACCAGTGTGCCCAGAGCTCTAAGTAGTTCCTCCATGAAGGGTTGGAATCTACAACTCACGCAGCTACCCAGACCTTCTCAAGTACCATTATGCTGACGGAATCCATCAACTCCCTACTAAACAAGCAGAACCTCAACCCTCATAGCAAGGTAAGATTCACAAGAGGCTGTGCGCCTACAGGACGGGAAGGGGAGGGGTAGAGGCTTAGGTTCCCCTCTCTGCAGGAACAGCCCGACTTCTCCCATGCATTCCCCATGAAAGGCTCACCACCGTCACTATGGCAGTTTCACCTGGTAAACCTAGCTTCCAGATACAAGAGACTGTTTCTGATTTTATCGATAATAATCAGCCAGATATGAACTGGTCTGACCAGTCCTCTGGACACAGGATCACCGCAAAAGTAAACTAAAAAGAAGCTGAAGGTCCATCTCGTTTCGCTGGCCCTCTAGAAACTGCTACTGACAACTGGAATGGTGAACTCTCAACCCCCTCACAATAAAAGCCAAGAGTAACGCTGGGGGCTCACTGTAGCCAAGGAGGCCACCTCTTGCAGTGCAAGGGGGCAAGATCACAGCGCTCTTAAAAGAGAACCATTGGGATCTGCTCAAAATTGACCCAAGTCACCTTGGAGGAAGGAAATCACAAACAGAACTCTTAACTTTGCCTAATCAAAGGCACTACCGTCTACCACCACCACCACACGCACACACATTCTTGACCTCCACAAACAGACTTCGCGAGAAACCACTCAGCTATCCCCACTAATGTCTGCGAGGGTAAGTTCTCTGTGTTACGAATCATAGCAGCCTTACTCTGGTAAGGTTTTTGTTTGTTCACCTGTTTGGTGCTGAGGCTTGAACCCAGGGCCTTGTGCACGTACCATACCATGGAAACCCCAATACCACCGATGAATTGCCCTAGGCCTGTGTAACCAGCATGATAGGATTCAGAGGGTCCAGAGGTCTGTTTGAGCAATCGCTGTCTTCCTTTAAAAGTCTCACAAGTTGAGTAACAGTGTCCTTTACCCCGGAGGGCTGCTCTAGCTCTTGAGCAACCCCTCTAGCGCTTCCCAAGATTTGGCCCCAAGCCCCGCACCTCCCATGGCACTTAGCCCTCATGAGTGTGGGGGCAGTTCATGCTCCTGTGCGCAATGGCTGCCTCCTCATTTTACAGTCCAGTGACAGCTGGAAGGGACACAAATATTGAAGGTAGGTTAATCCAAAAAAGCAAACATAGGTGGTCTCTCATGGAATCATTCACAGAACTCTCCGTTGTAGTAAAACTTGACTTCCCATGAAGCTCACTGACCAACAACCACAACCAGGGCATCTACGGAATTCCCGCATTGAACCACCCTTCATCTGAAACAGGAGCCATCAGCTATGGAGGTGCAGGACAGTCATCCCAGCCCCCGGGAGGTTGTGCCTGAAGGATTACGAGGTTGAGGCCAGCCTGGCCAACACAGCAGGTTCAAACCCAGCCTAGACTACATAATGAGACCATCTTAAATAAATAAATAACATAATATATACAATTTCAAATGTCTGAGCACATTTCAAAAGGAGAAAAAGGATACAACTGAAATCAATAGTATTTCAAGCAACATGTCTAACATATTATTTCAAATGTAATCAATCCAGATTTTATTAAGATATTTCCCCCTTGTTTTCAGACTAAGCCTGAGAAGTCTGGCTGCATTTTATACTCACAGCACAAATCAACGCAGATTGGCCACACTTCAAGTGCCCGGTGGCCACAAGTGGTAGGGAGCTCCCATAATGCAGCGCGACAGAAGACTGAAAGCCTCCGCTACTGAGAACCTGGACTGTCACTCTCCTCTGGCCTCACTGCAATCATTCGTGCCTGTTTTCCTGCTCACAGACTTTGCAGAATGCACTCCTACTCGGGATTCTTTCCCACGGCATTCACAATTACATTTGTGTGAGATGTCAAGAAGTTAGGCTGGATGGGCCCGGAATTAACAGATTTTCAAGGAATCCTGTATAACTTATCTGCTGGTCAGATCTCCTCTCCAAGGTTTTTTCACCATTAAACTAGGCCTCTGGGGTTTCTTTATTTAAAACGCTCATGACCCCATAACTTGAAAATCTGCCATCTTTGCAACAACACAGAGTTAACTCCGCACTGGCCACATAACCATCTCCATGTCAGTATATGTGGATGACAATAAACATTCTCCTTGTGATCTGACTCAAGATCCTGCTGGATTATTCTGTCCTAGACACACTGGTGGGCACTATGCACCACTATGCACACAAAATTACAAAACACATGAAAAATCTGCTAAGGCTGTGTCTAAGGTTTTAAGACACACAGACACGGGGCAAATCCTCAGGCATGGGAGTACAACTGAAGATAAATTTCCACAAGAGATAGTTTTGAGGCAAAGCTTGCAGCAACTAGTATCAAGAAAATCATGTAGGCTCAATCCGGGTCTGGGCAGAACTGGCTCGGGCCCATCTGTCCTGGGTGTCCTGGGTAGGTACCTCATGCCGGTCCATAGCACACAAGGCAGAGACAGGCAGCACCCTCCAGCACAGGGTAGGGGAGGGATCCCAAAGAGCCAGCTGATCAGACTTGTGTGCTTCACTCTCTCTTCCCTGTATCTGGACTGGCCCCATCCAAGGGAGCAGAGCAGAGGAATTTATCTAGAAGGCAACACTGGCAAGCTAAAGGCTCCTCAATCCAGAGTCAGCTCCAAGAGCAGGGCAACCAAGGGGAAGCGGAAACATACAGAAAATGGTTCACTTCTGGCTCTCTGTTCTGGCTGCAGGCAAGAGAAGGTGTGCGCAGAGTTTTGGAGGAAAGGACTGGAATGGGTTGAGGCTGGGCTTTGTTCCCAGAGCCCCACAGGGGACAGGGCTGGTTCCCAAACCTAGAAATGCAAAGCACTGCTCTCCAACAGGTGAGAGCTCACCCAACCACATATCCTGAATAGGAACAAAGACTGGGAGCCACTATCTGTCAACATTATCACTGTCACCTCCCTTCTTTGAGGGTCCCTTGACCGGTTCCCAAAACACCAGGGAGGGGAGTGAGGGACAAAGAGCACAGAGAAAGGAAGGAAGGAGGCGGCTCTTCTTGGCGAGCTGATGGGTGTGATTGGTGAGCATTAATTAAAAAGCCATCTGGGAACAATGGTCTTTTCATATTTGGAGCCTGCTCTGCACAAAGCCCAGCTTGTTCTAGGGGGAGGACTCTGCTTTCCTTTTTTTCTTTCTTCTTACTCATTTCCTAGGGTTGTGGCAACGTCTGGCACCCAGCTCAACCCACTGGAGTATCCCTTAACCAAAGGACGTGCCAGGCAGGCCTCCTCCTTGCCTTCGTAAGTGGCGGTATTCAGACACAAGAAGGGGCAACTGCAGGAAGCTGTTCTGATCAGACTCATGGCTCTCAAGAGCTCCTGGGTGTTTCCCTGAATAGCTGCCTAACCCGCAGAAACACACACTGGACATTTTCAGCAACCAAACACCCATTTCCCTCTCAAATTATGCTAGACTCGCCACACCCAGTGGACACAGGGTGAGGAGTCATGGGTCTAACAGTCCAGCCAGCAGATGCTTCAAAGCTGAGCTGGAAAAGGATAGCTGAATAGATATCAGATCCTATGACGAGGCCCTCTTCCACATTCTGGCTCATTCCCCGAGTCTCCGCTGAAACCCACAAACTCCTCCAGCAAAGGCATCTTTTAAACTGGGGTTGGGAATGGGAATAGGAGCCAACACTGAGCATGTAAGACATTCCTGACAGTTCGAACCATTGCCTCACTCACTCCTTACAAACCCTGGCAGGCAGCCTTTATGGCAGCTCCCTGACTCCCCTCCTGGCATCTACATCCTTGGGTAATCCCCTCCTCTCAGGCATGAGTGGTATGTACACAGTGACTCATTTCTAACCAACAGTCTAATACAAACAGCATAAGGCAAAAGTGATAGGATGCCACTTCTGAGATGAGGTTGTGGAAACTGTGGTTTCTGTCTCCTGTACTTTCTCCCTAATGGAGCCAAATGCCATGCCAGGAGCTGCTCTGTGGAGAGGGACATATGGCAGAGAACTAAAGCCAGCCCCCAGTGAGCAAGGACTGGAGGCCCTCTATCTGAAAGCCCAGGAGGAACTGCATCCTATCAACACCCACAGGATGAGCTTGGAATCAGGCCCTTCCCCAACTGAACCTTCAGATGAGACCACAGTCCCAGCCAACATTTTGATTCCATCCTCATGAGAAAGCTTAACACAGCAGACCCAGCTAAGTGACAGCCTGATTCCTGAGCCACAGAAATGAAAAGATAATAGACATTTAAACTATGAAGGCTAGGACTAATCTGTTACACAGCAAGGGATAACTAATACATCCACTCTTCAAATGAAAAGATAAAATCTTGGCCAATAAATGGCAGCCCTGAGGTTCTCACTTGGACTAGATTGATCCTTCATGTGCTACTTTCCCTGCACAGGTTAGCCCATGGAGCTGTCAATTAACAAAATTTACTGGGCTTTTCCATTTTCATAGACAACCCAAAGACACCTACAAAACACACCTAAAAATAAAAAGATGTCAGGTTCCTTGAGAATATTAGGGCTAAAAGAAGAACGAAGAAATGACGCAGTCTAACCTTATCTTTTTACAAGTGAAGAAAGTGAGACCCACAGTCATAAAGGAACAGAGATGAAACCTGAATGCCAGTCATGATGGTACATGACTCTTCAGGGATCTGGGAAGCTTCAATCCAAACATGCTGAACACAATGCTGATTTGCTAGCCAGGTAAACCCTATCAATAACCCTCATCTTCCTTTTTGACCTACTATGGTTGACATTCTGTGGCACTAGGTCAACACACCTCCACCTTGACGTGTCCCTTACAACCTGGCAGCTTCTCCTATAACTGTCCTCCTAAATTCATGTATATGGTGGTAAACACAAGAATTGGTGGATGGTGGGGGTCCTCATTTGCAAAACAGTGTTACTTACCCTCTATCCAGTGGATGCTGAAACGTATGTTTATTTCAAAATTCTATAACATATCAAGGGAACCAGACAAACATTTCCACCAAGAGATCCATACCACACAGAGGTGTTCTGGAGCCTCCAGAAGGGTTCCACAAGCTTGCCTGTCACTAAGACTTCCGTTATTTTTACAAACACATTTCATAAATGCTTACAGTAAATATAAATAGTTAATGCTAAGTAGCCTAAGGACATTCTGCGGATTCTTGCTGTTTTAGTTTTTTTTTTTTTTTTTCCTTTTGTAATTTAGGTTCTAATTCACAAGATTGAACAACCTCCAAAAGGCTTCCAGACACAACCACAGACCAGTGCTATTCAAGTGATTCTACATGCTTGCCAACTTTCAAATATATTTTTTCTTATTATAAAAGTAATAGATATTCACTATTCAGAATTCAGAAAACAAAATATTAAAAGTAGCTTGAATTTCTATCGCCTGGAAAGAAATACTCAGCAAACACTGTTATATGTTCTGTATTCTTTAAGCCTTTCCTTTATGCATACTTTTAAAATTAAACTTAAGTCCTATAATACACACAGCCTCCTTTCATTTAATTTACATCACTGTTTTCCCACATTTATAACCATGAGGCAGGAGTTTTAAATAAACACATAAAAATCTGCCATATGGATGCACCACAGTTTAAATCAATCCCCTGTGAGATTTTTAGATTGTTTCCATTTTTCACTATTATAAATGTCTACAATGAAAATCTGAATTTGTAAATTTCTTTCCCATAACTCTAATGATTTCCTTATTACAAATGGAGTCACTGATCCTGTTTCAGATATGCAGGATAAATGAGCGAAGAAGCACACAAAGATTCCTGCCCTTGTGAAGCTTACATTCTAGCAGGGAAGAGGATTATAAACTCAGGTCTGGGATGTGGCTCAGAAGTAGACTGCTTGACAGCATACACAAAGCCCTGGTTTCAAACCCCAGAACTGTGTGTGTGTGCATGTGCTCACACACACACAAAGAATAATAAATTTTAAAACTATATAGTAATTTCCTAGGTGACATATGGTACCATAAAAAATAAAATAAAATAAAATGAACATGCCTGTAATCCTAGTGCTCAGGAGGCTGAGGCAGGAAGATTGCTGTGAGTTCAAGGCCAGCCTGGGCTACATAAGTGAGTTCAAGGCCAGCCTGAACTGCATAGCGAGATCCTGTCTCAAGAAAAAAGAAAAATGCTGCTTGGGTATTTTTCTTATGAGCTGCCCATTCATGTTCATGCTCTTGACTTAGTCTCTACTACCTTTATCAATCATTGGCTTTCAGAGCTCTTTATATATTAAGCACACTTAGGACAAAACTGTCAATTACACAGCTATAAACATTTTCCCCATTTTTTCATAGGCCTTTAAAATTTGCTATTAATGCCCAGGGTTGCAGAATTGTTTTTAAGTATAATAAATCAATGTTTTCGTTATGATTCTTTTCATTAGAACTGTTAGACCTAAAACTCCTCCCTGCTACATATTCAGATTAATACTAACCTATACTTTCTTCTAGCACTTTTGTGTGATTTGTTTTACTTTTGCCTTGCTAACTTATTTGGAATTTATGGTAATATGCACTATGAGGAATGCCTCCAATTTAATTTTTCTCCCATCTGGTTACATAAAACTGTGTTATACCATTTATTGCATAACTACATCATATGCAGTATTGTGTAATACTGTACTAGAAGCAATAAAGTTCTGTGATGTAGACCGCTGGTGTCAACCAGACCAGTGTTCAAGCCTAGGTAACCAGGCCAGTTACTTCAATTCTCTGGACTTCAGTTTATTCACCTGTCAACTATTAGAAGTGGCTACTTGGTACAGTTTTTATGAAGACTAAATGAGATAAGTTCATGTGAAAGTGTTTAGAATAATGTATGGCAGTTGAAGTACTGAAAAATGTGAGCTGTTAAGCTAACTCCTCTCACTTATTTGAAATGTTGCCTCTTTCAGGCACATTTCTATTTGATTCCATCCCACTCAGTAGTCTTTATATTTTCTAACTAATTTTTCCCCAGTCCATGGGGAACTTGGCTTATTTTTTATTTTGTAACTCAACTCCTCATAAATTTAAATAAATGTTGGTGTTCTAGAAAGACAATGACTTCGCAAATAATCTTTTTTCTTTTTCTTCTTGGCAGTACTGCAGATTGAACCCAGGACCTCCTGCTTGTGAGGCAAGTGCTTTACAACTGAGCTACATCCTCGGCCCTCACTGTGTCTTTTTAACCATTATTATTTGACTTTGGTTTGTATACTCTGGCCAACTCAATAAGGCAGGAAAAAAGAAATGAATTTGTCCATTTCCCAGTCTCATAAAGCTATCTCTCATGGCTCAGCAGTAAGGCCAAAGTTATTGGCTGCTTCATCAAATATATACACTTTTTGTAGCTCAATTATCTCTTCCCAGTACTGGGGATTAAATATAGGGCCTTCACAATGTGTTACACCCCGAGCCCTTTTTTCACTCATTTGTTTTTTTTTTTTTAATTATTATTTATTTATTTATTTTTAAATTTTGAAGCAGGGTCTCGCTAAGTTGCTAAGTATTGTACCCAGGGTGGGGTGGAGCTTGTGATCTTCCTGCCTCAGCTTCCCAAAGTCCTGGGATTACAAGCACGAGCTACCACACCTAGTTGTAGCTTGATTTTTAAAAAGCCTCGGCAAGCTACAAAAAAAGTAAATACCACATGCCTTTATTAATAAATATTCTATGTTTTACTTCTTTTCTCTACTTATGTGATCATTTCAAGAGAAGGTATTCTAATATTTAACCCTTATATATCAGGCACAAAGTCTGTGTGGTTACTGCTCAGTACTGCTAAATTCAATCTTTGATGACTTTATCCAGCTTTTTTATACTCATGCCAGAGCTCCATCTTTAGCCTTCTTTTTATATAATCTTTGTAACAGTGTTGGTCCCCAGAGCTATGATAGCATTGTAAAATCAATGGGGATGCTTTGGCTCTTTTCCTAACCTCTGGGAAAGTTTATTTAGCAGGCAATTATTTTGTTCCCCAAACTTTAAAAGAACTTACCCATTAAACTTATTGCATCCTGGGCCCCTTTTAGAATTTTTTTTTTTTAATGTCTAGCTTCTTCCTTAGTTCCTGGTTTAAAGTTTCAGACATCTGAATCATTTCCCTAAAATAGCTATGTCACTGAGGTTTCCAAAGTTGTTATATTTTAGGTTGCTGTAATTTATATTACAAAATAATTATTTCAAATATAACTTGTAATTTGTTAGTCTTTTCCATCCCATCAACTCATTTTTAGTTTTGGATATGTGGTTTTTCTTTTTTCTTAATTAGCCATGATGGTGCTTTAGTAAATTTCCCTGATTTTTTAAAGTTCTGTTTTTTTGGTTTTTGGCTTTTTTGCTGGTACCAGGAATCGAACTCACGACCTCACACTTGCCAGGCAGGCACTGAGCCCCTGAGCTAAATCCCCAGCCCTCCCTGATTTTTTTGTTCCCAAATAAACAGCTCTTAGATTTATCTTCCTAACATTTTTGTCTGTTTTCCTAATTTATTAACATCACTTGTACCTTATAATTCTTTACTCCAGCTGTCTCTAGGCTTGTTTTATTCTTTCCAACTTTGAGCTGAACACTTAATCCATTTATTTTCATTTTCTCTTATTCAATAATGAAAAGATTTCAAGCTATGAATGTGCCCCTAAATATAACTTTGGCAATAACTCATATATTTAGAGATACAGAGTTTTCAATATTGCCTAATGATTCTGTAACAGTAATTTCATTTCCTCTTTGACCCACGCTTGATTCTGGAGAATTTTTTTTTTTTAATTTTCAAGTAACTGGACTTCATTAACATGTTTAACACTAAGTATTCTATGGAGGATACAAACATCTTTGAAAGAAGATAAAGAAAAGTCTGGTAAAGCAAAAAAATAAATAGAAAACACACAATGTTTAACGCTATCCTTTCTACTGGATACATGATAAAGTGAATTCTTGGGTGTGAGAAATCGAGAAATCAGCAGTATAGGGAGAACGGAAAATCTTATCATGGGCACACACTGCCTCCTTAAAAATTAAAGAGTGAAGACATATCTCAATGAATGGAATGAAACCATCCCAGATATGCATAGTATATAACTAAATAAATGTTCACTGATGAAATTTAAAGATCATATTCATTGAGCAAGACTCGGCCCCAAAATTATTACATCTGTGGCTCAAGAAGAGAGGAAAAAAAACAAACTGTAATCTCCACGCTCAGAATTAAGAACTTCAAAGAAAATGAATTTTACAAAAAAAAAAGTTGAAACAGGTCTCCACCAGGCTGCTATTTTGGTTTTGGTGGTGGTGGCTTGTTTGTTTGTTTGTTTTGGTGCCGGGAATCGAACTCAGGACCTTGCATTTGCCAGTCAGGCGCTGTACCACTGAGCTATATACACAGCCTAAGTTGCCATTTTGAAGCCTGGAATTTGTGGACACAGAGCTGAGAAGACGATACAATTCCCAGCTTCCTCTGCCTCCTCACTAAGCCCTTCTCCTTCTACAACACTGCATTGTGCATTTTGGTTGCTGCAGACTTCTCCATTATTACTTAAAATGAATTTCAATCCCAAATTAATTGAATTAAGTTATGATGATTATAAGTGCTATGCCACATCAACTCCCTTCCCACAAACTGTGATGCCAAGTTAAAAAAAAAAAGGAAATAAAACGAACACCATAAATCAGTTTTTCAATTTATGCTGAAGAAATCTGTTTCCTACTTTCTAATTTCTGCAACTGGGAAATTCTGTATATTATGTTACCCTATAATGAAGGATGCCAGTAAACAGAAATCCACACGCCTGCACACACAACAGATTACACTGTACGTAATTGCAAACACTACCAAGTTATGTACTCTTGGGAGTATTATTAGTGCGATGTGGTTATTTAATGCCTCATCTATTCAAAAAAATTCATTCCATATGGATGAAAAATGAGTACACTACCCTAAATATGGGAAAAATAGAAAATGTAATCATGGATTACTTAAAATCTGTAACCTTTTATGCAAAGATAAGGTAGTAGTACCAAAGCTTAGGGATTCAGAACATTTCAAAGTACAAGGGCATTCGCTCACTGCTGGCTACTAAAATTTCCACCCTCGCACTGGGCTGGAGGAGACAAGGCGAAGCGGAAGTCAGGACCTTCCTTTTTGTACTTCCCTGGACCCTAAAAGAAATTCCGAAAAAGGCATCCGGCACCTAGAGCTTCCCTTAGCAGCAGAAAGAGTCATGCCCCATGCCCACGAAGCCCTGGGCCCCCACCACAGTGCAAGGTCGTGGACAGCTCCAAAGTCATAGAGAACATGACTTTCGGGGCTGCGGACCTGCTACCCTGGAGATACCCTCAGAGCCAGGCACAGAATGTCCGCCACTGGGGAAGGAGGCTGCCCCACCTTTGTCACCCACAGGCCAAGTGAAGTTCAAGACTGCACGTCCCCCATTCGTGTCCTCCACGTTCTAAGCATCTAAGCATAGGACATTCAGCAGGCACTGTGCTAAAACAAAAGACGAATGACAGGAAGACCAACCGCCCTTCTGGCTGATCCCTGGCAAAGGGGAAGTGTGAGGGAGCAGAGGGGACAGCAGACCAGCTGTACTGAGCCCTTTTTGTCCAACAGTAGTTAACAGTATAATCCACGTTTCAGATCCATTAAAGCAAAAATGCTGCATTATCAGAGCACTCCGGCACACAGCCCCAGGGCAGGACCTCCCTGCTGACCTGAGGGCCCAGGTGACCTCATCCCAGCCTCCTGCTCTCCAGGGAGCTGACTCTTAGACACCTCATAAAAGGACTGAGCTGGCAGCCAGAAGTCTCCAGGCAGCCTGGTATGCAGTGTGGGTCTTTAGAAACCACGCCCTCCACAGCCAGGCAGTCAGACATGCCAACTCTACTCAAAATGAGATGCCCCTCAAATCAACTTCCACTCTCTGGTTACTACTGAACATGTGCCCAGGTGGATTCTTCAGAAGGTAACACCTGCCACCACCAAAAAAACAATGCTGAGATCATGAATACAAGCAGAATGAAGATGCCCTTCCTGAACCGAGTTCAATGGGACGCTTTTTCTTGGTATTGTTTCTCAAAAATCCTGGGGTACCGCTGAGTTTCTACCAAGAAAACTCCCAGGACCGAAAAGGAAGCCGCTCCCACCACTACTGAAATACTGTCTTTGGAGGAGAGCATGCCGTTAGTTCATCGAGCACGAAGCACATTCACACTAAATATTACAATTACCTATCAGAGCTACTTAAACCTGAGGCATTGGAAGAGGCAGTCTTCTCAACAATGCTGCGAGGGCACTGTTGACTGGGAACTTGGTGTCAGTTCTCCAACACCAAACCATGGATAAGTACATCTCACTGTAGGTAAGAGCCTCAAACTCCCATTCAGGTCTATCAGACGTCTGCCTTACCATCTCAGCTCAACCTCTGCACCACGGCTGATGCCCAGTGGTGGCCGTGTGCTATGCCAGCAACTGGTCTTCATCCCGTAAGGCCTCCCTTGAACCTCACTGAGACCACTAAGTTCTTCACCTTGACCACTGGATATAAGAAATAATAATCCGATAGAAATAATTTTTATCACAAATTTTGAATGATGACATAATGACGACACCCAGTACTACCTGTACCTTATCCTGAGGGCTGGGGGCATAGCTCCCTGGTACAGTGTGTGTTCAGCATGCAACCAACCCAGGCTTAATCCCCCACATGTAAAAAATATGATCCTTACCCAGAACGTAACGCATTCCTCCACAATTTAATTATTTATTTATTTATGGTACCAGGAATCGAACTCACAATCTCACACTCGCCAGGCAGGTGTGCCGCTGAGCTATCTCGCCGGCCAATGTTACTTAGTTTAATCGCTCTACTTTAATCCAAAAATGGCAATTCCATTTAGGCCAAATGAATGCTACCAAGAGGCTGGCCAAGGAATGAACTGCCACGGCAGAATCACTCCTAGTAGAAAATGCATCCGCAGTGGTGTTAGAAACACAGCTTCATCCTATGAACCCACCTCCTTCAAGATTCCTTGGCCCATTAGAGGTTGCCGAAAAGCTTACAGTCCAGAAAGTACACCTATCACCTGGGCACCATTTCAGAACCTTGCCACACACACATAGGGATGGTGCCCAGGCCAACAGACTGTCCACGGAGGTCAGGGAGGCAGCCACCATCCTGCCCATACCACGGCTGCCTGCCTGTGCCCTTCAGGTGACCTCTAACCCTGTATCAGTCTCCGCTAAATCTTCGCTCACTCCTCTGGGGACACTCAGTGTGGGGACTCCTTTACAAGCACTCTCTTCTGTTTCTCTCTCAAGTGCTGAGGGCTTCACCAAAATACAACTTAACAAAACAATGCCACCATTATTTGGAGGGAAGAGGCTATCACAGATCATTGCAAAGCCTCCTCCCTCACTTCCAAGAGAGCACTGTTTGCTGGGATAAGTAGAGCTGCACAAGCTTTCAGGACAACATTGGGTTTAGCTTTACCCATCCAAGCCCCTTACTCCAGGCCCATCCAGGGGTTGCCTTCCCCGCCAGCTGTACTGCTTCCTCCATAGGACCCCTCTGGGCCTGCGGGCAGGGGCCGACCAGCAGCCCTCCAACATGCCCATATCTCAACACCTGAATCCAGGAATGTGCTATCTCACATGGCTAAAGAGTCTCTGCAGATGGGATCAAGTTAAGAAACCTGAGATGAGGAGATTATCCTGAACTTTCCAGGTAGGCCTGTTGTAATCACAAAAGTCTTTAAAACAAGGACAAAGGAGAAGGCAGAGGCAAACAGGAGGAGATATAATGACAACATGAAAGGGACAGTGATGTGAGGGAAGGGTGAAGGAACGTGGGCAGCCTCCAGAATCTAGAAAAGACCAGGACACAGACTCCTTCAGAAGGACTCAGCCCTGCCAACGCTTTGACTTTAGCCCGGTGATGCTGATTTTGGACTTAAGGGCTTTAAGCTTCAAGACAATGAATTTGGGTTGATCTAAGCCAACAAGTTTGAGGAATTTGCTTCAGCACCAACAAAAAACTATTACAATTCTTCTCCAAGAGGAGAGGGGGTGCCAATGAACACACAGACACATGGATGTCCCTGGAGTTTTAGGATGATTCAGTCTAGTTAGGGTCCACACAACCTTCCTGTCTGGACCGTAAGGGCCAGAATCTTCTCTTTTCCTATCACCAAAAACTAAGCCCCAAGGTCTTTGATGCCGTAAGTAAAGAGCCAAAATAAACGCTCGGTGAGCGCCTTAACATCAGACAGAAAAAAACTGTCACACTAGCTTACTGCATTTGAGATTCTTAAATACCTAAAACAAATCAAGGAAACAATAAAAAATATGGTAGCTAAGTAAAAAATATATGTGCTCCCTTTTGATTTTATCTGAGAGAAGATACTGGCCTAACAAATCCACCAGAAGGAATCCCCAGATCTGCAGTTCCTTTTATCAAATGGGCAGACAACAGCAGGCCCAGCCAACCTCGCCCACAGATGGGCCGCAATGCCAGGCAGCCAGCTTGAAGAACTGGAAGGCCAGGTCCCACACCATTGGGCTCCTGAAGACAAAGAGAGGAGGCAGCTCTGGAAGGTGGTAGCCTGGGGCCATTGGATCTCACCATCTCCCCAGCACCTGAGAGGCGTGAGCCAGGCAGCCAACCACATCAGAAGCTGGCTGCCGGCCGGCCCCAGTTGCCCAACACCTCCAGAGGAGACAGCTTTCCAGGACTGGGTTTTATACACCACACAGGTACAGGCCACTGTCGACCCAATCAAGGCACGGTTCCTTGCAGAGCAGCCCACACAAAGACCGGACAGAAAATGCCTTGCTACCAAGCCATTTATTCATTTTTTTCTTTCATTTCTTTTTATTGGTTAGAGATACATTATGATAACATTCATCATAGGGAATCTGTACCTGTACATGACAAATCTTGCCTCTTCTGTTTTTCCCATTCCCCTCCCCTCCCTTCAACCTGCTCCTCAGTAAAACTAGTCTCACTTATCATGCAAAGGAGGGCCCCACCAGGACCTCATTTCTATGCCAGTCTATCCAGCTCTCTCGCTCACAGGCCAGACCACGGAACCCTCCACACTCATATACTACTCCTTCCCTGTCCCTATTCTACCAGTTGTTGACACTTTCTCAGTCTTTATGTTAACAAAGAACAGGAACTATTATGTTAACAATTAACATGAAACATTACATTATGGTTCTTAGGGTTGAGGTAACTAGGATTACTCAACAGGATCTAAACATTCAGTTTTAGTGCGCCCGTAGAAGGCACCACTTTAGGCAAGATGAAGTAGTTTTTAAAAAAATATTAACCACCTTCTACAAAGAATTCTCAGTCAGTCTCCTGCTTGTGAAAGATATGACTCTGGATTTTGAAAGTCCAAGAGAAGATTAATACTAGCCAATTTGGCTTCTAGTTTGGCCTGATTCAAAGTCTTTATGCCACGTAACCAGTTTCTCTTTATTCTGGCTTCTTCTAATGCCCCCCAAATAAACCAGTCCCAGAAACAGAATCTCATTTTCCTTAGATCCTACCGTATGACTAATTTACAGCCTTTGTTTAAATCCCTTGGCCCAGAGCTGACTGGTAATTTCCTCCTCCTCTGTAGAATGACCATTGACAGCCACTCTAACCGCTGTATGAACCGAGAACGTTCCCTGTGCCTTCCATGGGTATGGAATCACACCGTGAGAGCACGGTGATTCACGGGCAGAATCTCCCCACTGTGGCGCAAATGCACTGGGGTCTCCGCTCAAGTTTAGATGCATGTCCCCAGGGAGTTAACTGACCACTCCTCATGCTTAAATGCACCTTTAAAAAAAAGACACAGAGATACTAAAGCCTGGGCCAGCCATTAGCATGTGATCCCAAGCCATGATTGGGGTTTTCTTATATATTTGGATTAAGGAGGGCAGGAGAGAAGGCCTTGTTTTTGTTTTGATTCAAAGCGGGAGGGGATGGGAAGATGCCCTAGAAAATATCCTCCATTGGCCAAAGGGAGAGGAATACTTGAAAGGAGTACCTGAAAGTGCTCCAACTGTTTTTCCTGTCCCCCATCCCAGTGGTGTCCCCGGCCAAGCCATCAGAGCCTTGCCAACACAGTTCTCTCCCGCACAGCCCTGGGCTCCCCACCAACGCCTGGACTGTAGCTAAATAATGTCTTCTTTTATCCCGACTGGGCCTTTTCGGTCCTTTGCCCCATTATAAGCTGACTCCTTCAACTCCAGTAATTTAGATGGTACTGCTCCCTCAGAAGAGCTTGTCTAGCTTAGCACCTGCAGCCACAGCCTATCCCGGGAATTGTCCATCCATGCACTCAAACATTCAAGTGTCTACCCTGTGCCAGCATCTGTCCCCTGGGCTGTAGTCAGGATGAACTGAGGCCCTTCTGCCAGCACAGAGCTCAGTCCCGGCAAACTCCTTCCACCGTCTGTGGCACCATCACTGCCCTCCAGCTCCTCCTCCACACCCTGACTCTCCTCATTCCTGAAAAGGACTTCCCCCATTTTAGCTGAAAAATTCTGAGTTTGGTTTTCCTTTTTTTTTTTTTTGGTGGGGTAGAGGGTAGGTTATATTCTCATAGTTTTAATCTTATATAACTCTAAACTGGGCATGGTAGTGCATGCCTATAATCCCAGCACTCTGGGAGGCTGAGGCA
>NW_004955484.1:5679573-5706170 GCF_000276665.1 Chinchilla lanigera
TGATACTGGAGAGGGGGCTTCTGCACTGAACCTATCAAGTCTGGTTGTGTCCTGTCATATTATCTTCATCCTTAAGAGGCTGACCTCTCTCTTTTTCCTCTGGAGACTGAAGCTGGCCTCCCTCCTTTCCACACACTGAAGTCAGCTGTCCAACAATCTCTTCTGCACTCACCTAGCACGATCTTATTCTGAAAGCCACAGTTCTTGTTCAAAAATTATCCTCTTTCCTAGACAACCTCCCAAAATGCTCATTACCCAGCTTTGCCTGCACCCTGATATTTGTGCTAACTTTCCAGTTCCATGGCAACGTGGACCTGAGGCCTCACGCTCTGTTCCATCCCACTCTCGTCCTCACACTCCCTTAGATGCAGCCTTCCAAGCGTCCTCAAGGCAAGAAGAAAACAACAAAACACCCAGCATCTTTTTATCCTGCCTCAAGTCAGAGTTGAGATGAAACCCACTTGCGACTCTACAAAGCTGACCCTGGGAGGTGAGAACAGAGTGGCCAGTTCATCGCAGGAAGTGGCCTAATGCTGCTATAAGCACCAAGAACCAGTGAACTACACCCCACTCCCGCTTCATAGGGTCAAGAAAAAGGCCCTGAGGCACAGCATTAACTCCAAATCTTCCAACAGCATCAGCATGTCTGTGTGTGTGCACTTACACACACGTGCACGCGCATGTGTATGTGTGTACCTGCCTGTGTGCACGTGGGACACAAAGTTTACCACCCTCTCAGCTAGTCTGCACAAACACACCCTTCCTCACCACTGGCAA
The DNA here is from genome assembly GCF_000276665.1 of Chinchilla lanigera. Taxonomy (NCBI): domain Eukaryota; kingdom Metazoa; phylum Chordata; class Mammalia; order Rodentia; family Chinchillidae; genus Chinchilla; species Chinchilla lanigera. The sequence goes on from NW_004955484.1 coordinate 5,680,351, forward strand.
GGAAAACAAGGTGCCCGCTGGAGACACCAGCTAGATCCTCCACGTCCTGCCGTGTGGATGTATGTTCCCTGCCCAAACCTGCCTTCTGATTGAGCGACCCTGCTTTGCACCAATCCGTACTCTCAAATGAACATTCTCCCTTTCGTAGACCTTCCTTCTCCAAGGGCATGAACTGGAGTCGTGAGTCATCATTACATGCAGGAAGCAGTTCTCGATCCAAAGCCTGAGCTTGTTCCTAGAGCAATTTTTCAGGTCTCTCTCTGCTCTTCTCATACAAGGCACTCAGGGCTCACCTCCCCTCAAACATACACACATTACAGCCTTTTCAAGGGCTCTCCTTCTATCTACCCACTACTGAGACGGCTTTTTTGTTTAGCCAACTGGTAAGAAAATTGAGAGAACTGTCTGACATTTCTGGCAGGGCATAAATCCTTAACAAAAAATATACATATACATGTACATATACATATACATATACATATACATATACATATACCTTCCAGCTCTGCCTGAGTCCTATACTAAGACCTCTAACCTTTTGAAAGAGCTGTGTAGACATTCCATGGGAACCAACTATCACCATTCCTTATCATTGCTGAAAGGCAAAATCCACTTTACCCTGCAACTTCTCACATATATCTTTCACATCTTTGGTCTGAAAGCTGAGCATGTAAGAGAAAGAAAAAGAAACACCAGGAATGTTGGGAAGCCATTGTCACTATAATGAGATGCAGCAACAGCGTCCTACACTCCACGGAGGCACTAGGACACTTGGTTTAAATTTTTTGTTTAATATATACAATGAACCACATACAAAACTACATTGGTGGGACACTCCCTTGGTGATCACGACCAAATTATGAACCACATCAAGCAGAGGACTGTCCAGCAACACCATCAAGAGGGCTAAATGGCTATCGAGCTATAAAATAAAGACAGAGTTCTGACTTCTTATATGAAATTTTAAAGCGAAAGGTCTTCAATTTAAATTCTGAAAGAAAAACATCCTCACATAGTGTGTGAGGGTCAAGAACACCCTAACCCTATGGGACAGCTTCTGAAATACACAGCAATGGGAAATGTGGGAGCCATGGGGCAAACCACTGTATAACCGGTTGCCCTGGCCAGACCCATCATATTGACTTTAGCACTGTTTGTCTACTATGATTCAGTGAAAGTTACCGAAACTGAAATCAAGTGGAATTGATCAACTTAGGCTTCCAATGCTGAATCTTATTCAGCAACTCTTGAATGTCCTGTATCTTCTTGATATTTCCCATTCAAATATTTATTGGTACAAGGGTAAGGTCAGGCGCGGTTGCCAGTCCTTTTTCATGTCATCCTATTCAAATCTAACTAAAATGGAGGAAACATCACATAGCAGAAGGTCTCCCTACAATGCACACCCTCTCATTCCCTGATACCCTTCCATATCAGTGCCCTGCCTGTATATTTGGGTTCAAATTCATTTTTGAACCAACAGCCAAGTGATTCCCCCTGAGGCACTTAGGAGATAATCTCATCTACAAACTGTGACATGTCCCCAACCTGCATTCCCTACAGGGCAACTGCAATGATTAATAGCAGGGATACAGGCACAGAATCTTTGAAAAATAAACTTAGATTACTTTCGTGTTCTCCTCAGATGGACTTGGCACCTTTCCCTGATTCAGAGGCCTAAATCATGTGATCTTTTTTTTTTTTTTTTTTTTTTTGGTACTGGGAATTGAACTCAGGACCTTGCGCTTGCCAGGCAGGCACTTGTGCCACTGAGCTACATCCCTGGCCCTAAATTATGTGATACTGAGCAGATATGTAGTAGCTCAGTAAAAGGCAAGATAAATAGGACTGAGCACAGTGAACAAAGACAACCAAAGATATAGGGTCTGAGGTTCAGGGACAAGGGTCAGCCCAACCAAGGTCTCTGAGATCTCATCCTTTCGGTCATCCAACCAAAAGTCCCACAGTTGCCTTTGACTCTTCTTTCTCTCCTGTCCCATGTCCCTCTTTAAAAGATATCCAGCGGATCGGCACCTGAAGCAGGTTGAATTGACCAGCATCTTCCCAAAATCTATGTCTACTGGGAGCCTCAGAACATGACCTTATTTGGAAACAGAGTCCCTCGGGGGTATAATTAAATTATGATGAGATAGGGCTTTAGGGTGGGCCCTAATCATCAACAACTGGTGCCTCAGAAAAGGAGAGGGCACAGAGACACAAGCAAGGATGAAGGCTCCATAAAAACGGAGGCGGACACCAAGTGACACAACTCTAAGCCGAGGACTAGCAGCAGCCACTGTCAGCAGACGGGGCAAAGAATGATCCTCACCTGGAACCCATGGAGGACGCATGCCCTGCTGACACACTGATCTTGGACTCCTGGCCTCCACGACCGCTCTGAGAACAGGTCTCTGTTGTTTAAAGCCGCTCCATTTGTGATGGCGTGTTACAGCAGCCCCAGGAAACAAATATGCCACTTCTTAGCCTTGCACCTTGACCCGCCTGGCCTGCGCCACTTCTCACCTGCTTGGGTACAGTCATCTCCCTGAGGTCTCTTTAATTCTTCCCCTTGTCCCAGTGCAGCAGCTGGAGGGGCCTGCCTGAACCTGAGTCAGTCACTCCTGCAGACAAAATCCCGTTCCCAAAGCATGCAGCACACTCAGATCTGAGAGGAAATCCACAGAGCGGCCTCTGAGGTCCTACCCGCTGTGCCCCTTCCTCTGCACACACCCGCTCAAGCCACAGGGCCCCCTGCTGCTCCTCAGCCGCACCACATAGGCTCCCTCTCAGGGCTTTCACAGGAGCATTCCCTCTGTCCAGAACTCTCTTTCTACCTCACTTCCTCCCTCAAGTCTTTCTCAGATGCAGCCTTCCCGAAGGTCCTTCCTCAACGCTCCCTCCTACTTAACCTGCAAGCCCTGGTGCTCCTTCTCCACTGCCCTGAATATCACTCAGAAGACCCAATTTCACTATGTATATCGAGGGAGGTGAGACAGTGTGGACTTCATGAAATGGAGGAGTTTTCTCCTTTTGCCCCCACCGCAGTACCTCTAGCATTGAGTCTAGTGCTTGGCAAATGAGAAGCTCTCAAACTGAAGGTCAAGAGCAGGACGGAGCAGCAGAAAGGGAGGCCTGGCAGAAGCACTGACACTCGGAGTATCTGCGAGCTGTCAGGGGCAAGACTGCAGGTCCAGCAACAAGGGATCAAGGGGTGAGGGAGCCCTAACAAGGAAACTGGCAGCGCAACTGACTGATTCAGCTGGATTATTTTTTTAAGAGGTGCCAGGGATCAAACCCAGAGCCTTTTTCTTAGAAAGATGTGTGGGTGCATGCGTGCATGTTTTGCTGTGGATAAAACCCCAGGTCTTGCACAGACCAAGCACACACTCCACCTCTGAGTTATGCCCTGGCACTAGACTAGCTAAAGCTTCAAGTGGGCGGGGGGTGACACAGGGGGCCTGGCCTCTACCAGGTACCACCTCCTCTCCTCCTTGTAACCACCACCAGTGTCTCCAGGCTGCCACTTTTCCTTAGGTAATAGGAGGCAAAATCACCCCCACTGAGAGCCGCTGATGGCTTCAGTTCAATGCCAGCGCATATACAGCCGGCACAGTGGCACGTGCTGACAGAGCCAGGCAGGTAGCATGCCCGAACCAAGCTGGCCAGGTAAGAGGAAGTGGCAAGGTAAGAAGTGAAATGGTAACAAGAAAGGAGTGGGCCCCGGTGGCCTCAAAAGTACATGTCCCTGCCGAGAGGGGCCGTCACACTGTTCTGTTCCAGTTTCTAGAGTTCAGCTTTGGTTGTGTATCCTCACCCTCTGTTCCAGCCAGCCTTTGCCATGCAAACTCAAAATGGCAAAATTCCCTGATTTTTTTTTTTTGTAAAGAAAACGGCTCCATCCAGATTTTGGTGTAGAATAAACTGATCTTTAATATACAGAATAAGCTGATCAAAACATATCCACAGGTTAGGTTCTGCCTATAGACCACGGACTTCCCCGTCTCTGACACAAAAGCTGCCTGGAGGTAAAAGAGACATGGGAGGGGACACCCACGAGGACTGTGCTATAATAATTCAGGCACAAGGGGTCTGGAGTAGGCCTGTGAGGGTGAGGATATAAAACCAAGGCCGAACTCCAGAAACTCTAAAGATGAAGTAAGTGTGTCAGGGAATTCCCCAAATTTTGCCCTATAAGCCACAGTGCCAAAGTAACAGCTATTGGCTTTGGAGAGTCTCTTTAAAACCAAAATAAATACAATACTCAATTCTAGTAGGTACATGAGCTTGCACCTACATGATTCTAAGCCTGAAGCCCATCCTGGACAAAGCCAAGGTCTCCACATCTTTATGTTAGTCAGTAAACAGCCTCAGCACCAGGGTCACTCTCTACCCAATCCACCCAGACCACCAGGATGGAACAGCCCAGATATAACTAACCGCCCCAAGGAATCAGGTAGCATCACTGCTCTGAATATGAGTACCTCTTGCTGTCCCCAACAGCAGGGCCAATAGTCTCCTGGATTTCCTCTGATACAGGGCAGGAGGACAGCAGCTGTGCAGATCACAGACCTAGGAGCTGGGAGGTACCTTAAGCCACCCTTCAAGCTGGCTCTTTCACTTTATTTAAAAAGAAAATCCAGAAAAGGGTAACAGTGTGCATTCTAAAGCCTGATGGAATCAGAACTCTGGTCCATCACCCCACCAGATACTGTGTCATCTTGCCACTACCCCAACCAATCCCTGAGCCATGAGTAACCAAGAGAAAGAAGCTATGACAACACACACCACAAAGTCAATCAAAGGTAACATGGGCCCATCTACATTAAATCTTGATAAGAAGCAAAGGACTCAGGCTTCTGTGTCTGGACAAGACTTGCGGGGAGCAGGTAGGAGGGATGAACCAGCTTCTGTAAACTGGGCAGAGACCTTCCTTTAAGTGCTTGTGTCTTCCCAGAGAAAGACATCCTGTGACCAAAGCACGTATACATTATAATTAAATATCATGTAGTTCCAGAGCACATCACCAGGACAGTACTAAATAAACAGGTTTACTCCACATTCTGGCCCCCACTCAAGATCACTGGTGAAAAAGTAAAACCCACAGGACTGCCTAATCTCACTTCTACACAGTTTTGCTTTTCTTAGTAGGCAAGAAAAAAGCAGGGTCTTTTGACAGAGGAAATAAGAGACAGGTGAGCAGGCAAAGATGGGGGAAGGGAAGGGATGAAGAAGAGGCTGGACCAATCTCCCAGTTGAGGAGAAACTTCCAGATTGGAAGCAGACTCTATTAAATTGACGGCAGTCTCCACAAAGCCTTGCTATACACCACGAGCAAAGGCTTCTTCACTCCCCCTAGGGCTAGGTTTGACGCCATCCCACTTTGACAGCTGAAGTCTAATTCATCCTTCACCTGATCTCCAAGTGGTGGCTATAAACCAGCCCATGGAGGGCACATTAAAAGAACTGGAGGATTGGGGTCCCAAGACACAGATGAAGAGAAAAAAACTAAATTGCACCAGCATTCGCTTGGGCTAGAAGAGCCAACGGTAACCTTGGGCTGGTCACTCCTAGATCACTATGTATTAATAAGGTTCCACCTCTCAGACACAGGTTGTGATTTGTGAGCTAATTATTGGAGAAGAATCGAGGTCTAAAGGCATCTAAAGCACTTAGCTATGTAAAACACTACACGTCGAGCCGCCAGACGCTCTGCAGACCAACTCCACAGGAGTAGCTACAGGAGGAACAGAGGGTTCCGGAGTTCAATGTCTCCCAGAGCTGGGCACAGGGAGACTGCATCTTGAATGAGGTGCCACAGGAGGCTCTCTATTCCCCAACGCGACCTCCTCCTGGCCTTGACTGTTCCCCCAGACATGCACCCATCTCCTGGAGACAACACACTCCTCAGTGTCTCCCACATATGATTTCCTCATGTATCCACTCTAAGGAACTAACTTTTTATGAAGAGACCAGGAGAAAGTTCCCACATGCACAAAACACATACCCCACGGAGGAGCCAAGAGAGGGTCATTTAGCACATGTTGAAAGAAGACAAGATGGAGAGTGATTAGGAGAAGACAATGTCTTGTCAGCCATGAAAGTTAAATGGAAACATCTTCTCTGGGGCCACCCCAACCCTGCATCCTCCCTGACTGGGGGCAGCCACCATTCCAGAATGCACACGGGGGTGGGGGGGATCCCCAAAGTAGGAGAGGGGCCGAGGCAGGGGAGGGAGCACCATGGTGGTTTGCAGGAGTTCTACCTCTGGGAATGGATTTGATGTCAAGTGTCAGCAAGTAAATTGCTATTGGCTTCTCAATAAGCAGCAGTAGTGAGTTAAGTGTTTCCCCGTATTGTGCAGGCTCTCACGGACTCAATACGGCAGTATTGACAGCACAATCACACAGTAATCCAGGCTTCTCTAATACCTACACTTCCTCAATGAAAATACACTTTCTACTTGGACATCAGCCCATTAGCTTTGGGCTGGAATCTCTAGCCTCCCCCCTCCCCCCACCACCCCCAGCCATGCAACTGGCATCTGGCCCCCAAACGCCCTGGCCAAAGGGAACATCCCAGCCAGCAGATTGTCAGAGCCCAACCAAAAAGATAAACAGTCAGAGACCTACAGGAAAAGGCCTCCTCTCCCCATCTATAAATCACCGATGGGAAGGAAAGAAGTGATTCAACTCTTTAAGGATAAAAATCTCGGCAGTCACAGAGGAAAATTGATGTTCCTTTGCAAAGCGAAAGATGTTCACTCCAGGAAGATGCATGCCTTCAAGTTTTTACAAAGAAACTCAAACTTCGCTCTACTCAAAATAGTTACGCACCTTCCGCAGGGCTCGCACTTTTACACCAGGGGTTACATTCCCAAGAAGGAACATTCCCATGCCTAGTAGCCTCAAGATGAGTTTACAGCCCAGTCTACTGATCTAACACCGGGCACTTTGCAAGTGCAAGCTGTTTTTCAAAGCCATCCCTCATGCATTTTTACTTGACTTTCAGAACACCCTGGAATGGGCAGGGGACAAGACTGTATCACAGAGACCAATAAAACTGACGTGAAGGAGAAGTTATGTGACTTACCCAAGGTCACACAGCCAGTTAGGAGTAGCTTTGCAATCACAGCAGATTATGGGGTCCGCTGTTTTCTGTAAAGAGAGAGGTTCCTATTGGAGGCTTTGCTGGCTGTGTCTTCTCACTGCAACTGCTCAACTTTGCATGCTGCTGTGTGAAATCGCCAGAGACAAAACACAAATGGCCACATAAGACTGTTTGCCAGTAAATATTTATGAATGCAAATACGGATTTTGCATGTGTTCATGCACTACAAAAAAATTTTTTTCTCTTCCCCCACCATTTAAAAATGTAAAAACCACTCTTAATTCCTAGGCTACACAAAAACAAGGGTTGGGCCAAATCTGGGCTACAGGCTAGAGTTTGCCAATTCCAGACCACTGGAAAACTTTCAAATATCCAGAACACCACAAAGCAAAAAAAAAAAAAGATCAATCATGATCATTCTCAGGCTTGCCCAATTTTAACTTTCCAGTCCAATCAAAATTGCTTGATTCTCAAACACCAAACATAAAACTGAGGCCCAAGGTATTCAACAGTCAATACAGCTGCATGCCTGTAACACACAGGCATAGTGTTAAAACTTCAAAAGAAAGACTGCCCTTTTAATGGGAATTTCTGCACAAATTTCAAAGTAAAGAAACTTTCCATAAACACACGGTGTACAACCCAGCCACTGCTGGTTTAATACACTAACTGCAGAAAGTATTTCCAAATCCAGCATGGGCAGATTCCTTAAATACGTTGTAGGGGTGAGTAGAGCAACACCCTCCCTTCTTCCTTACCCTCCTCCCACTGAAAAAGAATTTGGGTCCATGCTCAGTAAGAAGAAATCTAGCCAGAAAGGGGTTAATGCCCTTCCAGGCTGGGATCTGATAAATGGCTGTGCAGAAAGCAGGTTCCCTCACTTTGAGATATGATGTCACTAACCTTTATTGATCCACTATCAGAGAACTTTGCTTATCTCTCTCCTGTGATATACTGCCCCTCCTGTGCTCAACTAGTGTTTAATACACTGCCGGGTGCCTCACCCTCCTCATCGCTCAACACTGTGGAGAGAGGCTGCCACGGGGGCAATATTTTACAGCCAGGCCTTGCCAGCTCCAGGCCTCCTAGAGACGGGAGTGAATACCCACCTCCCGCTCCTTCCGGGCAGCCAGGGTGACAGCTGGCCTACGGAGAACAGGCTGGGTGGGACACAGTCTCTCTGCAACTCTCCAGTATCTCTCTTTTTTAATCAGAGCTCCAGTTCTAAGGGTTCCCTCTTTTTTCCACCACCCCCACCATAAAAGAACAGCTATCAGACAACTATGCCCATGTGGGAATGTGTAAGCACCCCTAAGTCAGAACTCCTATAATGGGCTTCCTGTTTTTGCTTTTACATGAGCTCAAGACCTCAGTCCAGGAGGAGGTGGAAAACACTGCCCATCAGAGGGCTGGACAGTCACTCAAGAAAAATCACGCCAGGAAGAACGCCAGAGAACATACCCAGGTGTGGCCAGTGAGGCTCAGATTCCCGGAGATAACAGGGTCCCACTGCCTGGATGCGGTGCTGAGGCTCCCACACACAGGTTTCCCAACCAAGCCATCCGCACACTAGGCCTTGGGCACAGCATCTGCCACTCCCAGGGGTGGGGAGCAGCAACAATGGCCAACAGACAGTGATTGTTACAACTCAGGTTGCAGAGCAGCCGCTCCCTCCATCCTTACCAACCTCAACCCACCTCTCAAGCTCAGGTAATACCCCAGCTGCTGCCCCCCAGGACCCAGGACCCAGGACCCAGGGGCCAAGGCTCATCCCCGGGAACAGGGGCAGTAGGCCACCCAGGAAAAGCTAGCAAGCCCTTCCACTGCCCCCAGGCACCAAGAATTTGCCTAATTGAACATTAACAAGTTGCTACAATAAAGTTTCTCTGGTGTGAGCTAGAAACCTTTTCCGAGGCAGTAACAACAGAAGTCTTGTTACAAACCCGGCTCTCAAAGCTGGCTTCAGCCTCCACAGGTGTGAACAAGATTGAAACACCTCCTCCAATACAATGCAGTATAAACAAAGGAGAAAGTCAATCCCAACCTCCTGGGGTTTCTCCTTGTCTGACATCTTCTTCACTCACAGCCCAAAGGAGCCAAGGGAGCGCGTGGAGACACTGTCCTCTGGCCAGCCTCGGGGAGACCTTGGCAACCCCAGGCAGGCTTCCTTCTCCGCCTCAGCCAGGATAAGGGGAGGCCCTTCACTGCCTCACACCTCCTCCCAGCCCCACACTCTGCCAGTGATGTACCCCACTGGCCAGCTTCCCACCTAACCTGATCTGAACTCATTTTCCACTTCTCCCACTTGAGAGGTAAGGAGAGGAAGACGAGAGTGAGAGAAAGACCAGAATCTTCCTCTTGGACACAGCGTCCAAGCTACTCTTTCTTCTACAGCGGACAGGAGCCTCCTGATGCTTCCTTCCTCAGAATGCTGCAGAAGTGAAAGGACTCCGGGACTGGAGTCTTCATTAAAGAAAATATTTTTTGAGTGATGCCAGAGGTAGAAACACCTGAGAAGTGTGTATGTGTTAGACAAGAGAAGAATTATCCCTCCCATTGATTTTTTTGCTCTGGAGTATTACAGAGAATACAGCGTTTATCTGGAGATTTCTTCCCAAAGCCAGCCACATAAACAGGACTTGAAAGGAGCTTATCGGAGGAACAACTTGCTCACACCACCATCACCGGAAGTGGGAATCCCGGCAGGGAACTCTGAAAGCCCCACTGTTTCTGTGTGGACCTGGGGCAGCTGTTATTACTCCACTTCGAACAAGTGAGAGAGAGAGAGGACTGCCATAGGGAAGACCATGGGCAAAAGTCAGAAGGGACACAGAAATTAACCCTCCCTCCCTCATTCTTCTGCTCTGGTGAGAGTACAAAACAACACAACTAAAAAAAAAAAAAAATCATGCTCATACACCCACTTCCAGTGCATCCTAGTTCTTCGCACATTTCTTCTTTTCTAAAACTCTTGGGCATGGTTTAGTTTTTTTGAGACATAAACACTAGTAACCCAGCTTTTAATCAAACCTCCATTTCTCTCCCAGTGCAACAGAAAGGCGGTCCACATTTTTTTAAGAAAGCGAAAGTCATAAAACATGCCCAAGATACTCAATACCAGCTACTGTCAACTTTCTCCACCTCCAATCTTGGAATCCATCCAAAGGGCAAGGGCAGTCTGCAGACTTGGTATAAAATGTACGTGACCACCATGATGGAATTTGTTTTCCAGCAATTTTGCCTAATGAACCTTGTAGCATGAAAACAGACTGCACACAAGGACATAAGCTGGCTCGTTTTCCTGCACACTCCCCCTTCTCCTACCAGATAGGCGAGGCAAGCAGCCCCTACCCCGTGGAAGGCAATCAGCCCCCTCCCAATAGCAACACAAAGGTTCAAAGGCTCAAGTCCTCCTTCCAGGTAGCTGGGAGGATGTAATTGGTGAGGCAGGAGATTAGAAATATTGGCAGCCTCTAAGTAAGACTTTAATTTACTGGCAGATCAATACAGCCGGGGTTATATTGGCAAAGTGTCTACAGCTCTATTGACTCATGCAATGCCTCTTATCAATTTATCAGAAATCTGGAAGCCAGAAGATATTGTTTGAAGGGAACGAGGGGGAAGAAAAGGAAGAAACAGGAAGTGCAAGGTAAGAGCCACAGCGAAGAGAAACTGGGGTCCCAGTGATGAACTTGGTGCAAAGAGTTTTAGACCGACGGGTCTCCTGCACAGGAGGCCAAGAGCACATGTTCAGTTACGGTGCCTCCCCTCAGCTTTCCTGCAGGATTCCATTTCCCATAAAACTGGTAAGGGGACAGAGGCTGGCAAAGCAGAAGTTGCTTGGAGGGAGCTGTTTGTTTTGTTCTTTATACAGCAATTCCTTCCATTGGGTTCAGTGAGACCTCTCTGAGTTGCACGAGGGTCACGAGTGCTCCCTTTTATTTATTTTTGCTTTCCACTGCGGCTCCACTCCACCTCACTCAGAATTCTTCATCTTCAACTTCCCTTTCACTAATCAATAAAAAGATTTTTTTAAGTAAAAGGGATATAATCCCATCATCCCAACACTCCCAGGTGGACACAAAGGGTCTATCAGACTAACAATGTCATTGGTCACAAGAAGGCGTGAAGAAAACATACTCAAGTCTTATAAATCATCACATAAGGATACGCAAGAGTTTCACAAATCATTAACGTTCAACTGAAAGGGTTTTGAAATATTCCAGGTCACCAACAACGAAAAAAAATTCGGGGGAAAATTAACACTTCATCAAACCTAACTGTCCATGTCAATGAAGCAAAGACACAGGAAGTTGCCAACTTCCCAAGTATTTCTATCTGATAACTCTAGGGGGCAGGTCGGAGAAGAAATTGAGGATCTGGAGCATTCCAATTATCAGGAGGCCAAAGGGGAAAGAGATTTTCCTTGGTATGGAGGAACCACAACCGGCTTTTGAGGATCCATTTTGGTCCCTGCCTCATACAACAAATTTCTGCTTAATTGCTGTTTTGCATTTCATTGAGACATCGAGTAAACAGTACTTAAGTGTTTCCAGACAAAAACAATAACTCACTAATGACTAAGGCACTGCTAATTAAAATGCCCCTGCTATGGCGTGACTGGACTCAGAGCCACCACAGTGAAGAGTGCAGGGCCTTGAACGCATGAACCAGAACACAATGGTGCAGGGTGACATGCTGCCCCTTCCTCTGCAGGTCACAGTGGCCCTCTGGCTGAAAAGCGGGGTGGCCCTTTCAGGAACTGAGGACAGGGGTGTGGCACCCAGCGGGAGGGGTGGCACGGGGAGTGAAGGCACTGAAATTCCAGAGATCACCCACAGCCCAACAGAATGCACATTCTAGAAGCTTGCAGCACAGGGGCCTGATGCTGCCATCCAGACGTTATGAGTTTCTAAGACCCCCTAAAGAAAAAACAATGTGCCCCACGCTAGTGGGAGATAAAGCAAGGTGGCGTGCTAAGAACTGGTCAAACTGACACCCTCTTCTGGAGACCGCACTTTGAGGAGACCGCAAACTCCCGAGGGCTCCAACGCTTAAGCTCCCAATCACCCTTTCAAAATGAAGACTTCAGAAAGAGGGAAACAAAGGTGCGCTCTGCCACCTGGAATCCGCAGCGTTAGGGGATTCCACTAACGCAAGGGGCAACTTCCCCAGTGCAAGTGCGCCCGACCAAGACGGGGAACCAAAAAACTCTTCCTCCTCAAACAAGAGATCAAAATAGCTGACTTCCCCTGGACAGAAGATGTCTTCTTCTGCACCCTAAAACTGTGAGTCCTACAGAGGGAGCCTTGCAACACCGCTGTTGAAAGCTAAGGAGATTTAAAAAGAAAAAAATTAGAAAAGAAAAAGAAAAAGGAGGCCTCAGGAATCCTGAAGCTGGAAAAGGTCTCTCTCTTCCTCTCTGGCAGGTTAAAGACCTGCTAGTTAGCACCAGGAGGGGGTGGAGAAAAGTCATTGAAACCACAGGGGCCTAATACCCATTTGTATTCACACTCAGACCCTTTAGGGATGTAAAATCGGAGAGGATGAACTGTTTACATTCACCTAATGCTCAAGTAAACAAATCAGAGCTAGCACTGAGGGGTTTCCGGGCAGGGCTGGGGCAGGGCTGTGACAGCCCTTTCGGGGTAAAGGTACTGCAGGGTGAAGAAAGGGGACAGTCACTTTTCAGTGTGGGACACACAAGCTGTGCTCTCTTTCTCCACTCACTCCGTTGCCCCTCACAGGACCTCCTTGACTCCAGCGCCGGGGGTGGGGGATTGGGGGGGGATCTTCATTCTTATCCACTGGAGCCAAAGAAAACTCCAGTCCTCTCTGGGGCCAGCAGCAGGGTACCGAGGAGGGGCTGGAGGGCTTCTCAGGGGCCCCCGCCCGTGCATGCATTCTAAACCACAAGCCCAACACAGAGAAGCATGCCTCTAGGCCTGAATGCCACCAGATACCACCCTGCCCTGCCTACTCAGGGGCTTCTAGCCATGATAGCACTTCTGCACAACCCATAATGACCTTAGAGATCCTCTCCTAGAACAGTAAGGAAAGGGGTTAAATTCAGCCCAGGGTCTGACTGAGGAAGAAATCCACACCCACCCCTAGGCACTTCCAGGAGTTAGTCCTCAACAACTATTGTTATTCAAGAACTCCTTATTAAAAGAGTTCCCACTCCCTCTCCTTCCTTCCCAAAGCTCCCCAGCACCATCGGGTCTTGGCCCAAGTGAACTAGAGCTGTTTGATGTCCGGGTGCAAGGCCTGATCGCATCCTCTACAACGAGAACAGTTTCAACTTGACTGGGGGGAAGGGGGGTGGGTTGTGGCACTCCTTTTAAATGCAGATTTGAACTTTTCACCCGGGGTCAGACAGCTGTGACGCCTGTCCCCAGCAGAGGCGGGGCTTCCACCTCACACTTTCACGGTTTTTTTCCTGCCAGCCCAGGAAGCCAGCCTGTTAAAGGAATTAGATACCTCCCCTCCCTAAAAACCCCAATCCACACCTACTTCTCAGTTTAGCAGAGGTACAAATCCCACCAGCCTCCCAAACAAGGCCCTTGGACAGACAGAGGCTGGCTGGGTGCCCTGGGAGCAGGAATGGCCAAGGAAAATTGTTCTTATCACACGCATTGTCTACAGAACGTGAAGATCAATAGTGAGGAGACACCAGCCTTAACGTCACTCTGAAGGCAGCATGCTCCGCAGGACCCAATTCACAGTTGCTCTTTCTGCTGAAAGCCAGGGACTCTGTTTTGCTAACAACTGTGATGGTAGTGGGACTGAAGTCACCTCGCTTTGGGAAGAAGTTCCTTCTTGGGGAACAAGCAAAAATTTAAAAAGTATCGATAGAATATTAACAACCTCATAAAAAATACAAGTTGGGCTTGGAAGTATACCTCAGTGGTAGACCATTTGCCTAGCATGCAAGAGGGCCTGAGTTCAACTCCCCGTGCCACACATACACACAAAGCCTAAACTGGACTCCATACCTTTATGTCATCCTCCTAGGCAAAGCCACGTGTGACTTGTCCTTATTGCCTTTGTCCCTCTGTTGTCCTCCAACCAGAAAAGCCCACCAGCCCTAGACAAGGGAAAGAGGTTGTTTCCACCCCATGGTATCAGAATAATGAGAGAAGCCAGAAATCCAAATAAACACCAGGAGGAGAAGAGAAGCGGGTTCCTGTTGGGACCTCACCAACAGCAGCTCTTCCTCCTCCCACTGAACAGTCCGGGGGCCTCTCAAGGAAGTCCCCTCCACACAGCACACCATGCAGGTCCTGGGCCACCAGCCTGGCATCAGGGGATGCCAGCACAGTGTGGAGTAAGGGCCGCACTAACTGTCTGGCCTCCATTATCACTCCAATCCCGCCACATGGCCTGCTAAGGAGAGGCTGAAAGGACAGTTTCTAGCAGCCCCATGCATTTCTGTTCATGTACGATTTCTGCCACATTTATAAGGCAGCAAGGCTGTGGTGATAAACACACCAGAACTCACACACATGAGCAGTCTTCCCTGCTGCCACTGTGGTACTCCCACTTGGGACAAGCTTTGGAAGCCAGGTAAACCCCTCCACAGTCCACCTGGATGCCAGGAAGCAGCCGACAAAACACCTGCCCGCACCAGCATCCATTCCTGCCTCCTAACAATCCCAAGTGGATTGGGTTGAGACACAACCTGTTCCCCAGAACCCCAGTAAGTGGAAGCAGCTGGTGAGGGGATGTCTTCATGTACTGAAAGGGTCAGGGCAGGTCTCTAAGTCCAGAGCAGCATGGTCCAGTAGGCAGCCACCAACCCACTGTGGCTGCTGAGCCTATGAAATGCGGCTAGGGGGTAAGAATAAAATACGCATAGGGTTTCAAAGACGTGGCTCCAATACAAGGATCTCATGAACAGTTTTCATTTGCTGATTCTTTGTCTAAATGATAACATTTTAAACATACTGAACAAAATAAAATACATTATTGAAGTTAATTCCACCAGTTTCTGCTTAACTCTTGAATGTGGCTCCTGGAAAACTTGACGTTACCTAAGTGGTTTGCTCTGTATTTCAACTGGGCAGCCAGGTCCTAGAACCTCTGCCAGTCTTCCATCTTCAGAACCAGGGAGGAGAAAATGTTCTTGGAAGTGGCCGAGAGGGATTTTTCTTGACTATCTTGACCACCAACCTAAAGCTACAATATACTGACTCCCAAGTGATACTTCTAATTGGCTCAGTAATCTGAATATCCAGACTATGAGTACTATATGAATTAAGAAAAAAAAAAAGGGGGGGCGGTCAGATGTGCAACCAAATTGGACCAGCTGGAGTGGAGCAGCAATTCTAAAATATTAACAACTGCTTCTGGGCCCCATGGCATGCTTTTAAAAATACAATGAACAGTTGTTTATCGTGGTTTAATAGGAGGATTACCCAAGGCAAGACCTATCCTCTTCTCCAGCTTGATTTGTACTATCTAGAGCAGAGCACCCCTTTTAACTCCCCTCCCTGAGCGAGTGCCTAGCAGGAGCTTGGTGTAACACACACACACACACACACACACACACACACACACACACACACACACAGGTACACGAAGTGGAAAGGGAAGGTGGGGGAGGCATAGACATCACAGATGAGGCCCCTTTCCCATTAGAAAGAGCCTATTCTACCACAAGGGATCACAGGCCAGTCTCATTTCTCTATGTAAATGAACTTTTTAGCTACCTCCTCAAAGAAGAAAAGCTGCACAGATGCGTTCAGCCCATCCTGGGGCACACAATTACAGCCATTTGCATTCCTCCAGCAGCAGGATTAGCACAGGAATGCGCTCTGCAGCTTTGTGGGGGGAAAAAAAGAGTTTAAGAAGAAGGGGTGGGGGAATCCACTCTGGTCGGGCCACCCCAAGCCCTAGGAGACACTTCCACGTGGAGAGCCGGAAAGTGGAAATAACTCCTGCCTGGCCTTTCTAAAGAGGGAGAGATTGAAAGGCGAGGAGGGCAGAGGCTGGAGAAGGAGAGGGAGGAGGAGGGACAGGAGCAGGCGAGGGGCCCGGAGAGGAGGGAGAAGGAGGGGGCTAGTGTATTAGGTGAACTGCCCCTCCTGGCACTTTGATCCCCTCCGTCCCAGTCCTTCCTTTGGTCCGTCGCTAGGAGAAACCAACTTCTCTCCTTGGGTTAATCAAAACCAAATTACTCAGGAATGTGGCAGGACAGGTCTGAGCTTCCAGGTCCCTTTGTCTTAGAGGATTTAAAATGAAAAAAATAATTTTTCTTAAAAGCAGATGGCAGCAGCTTACAGAATAGTGTGAAGGGTCTGCAGTAACCTATGGCTATATCCTCCGCTCTCCAAATAAATAAATAACCACAAACTTTCTGCTCCACTCTATCAACAAAGAAGTTACTTCTATAGATTAAGCCCAAAGATCGGAAGAACTTTCATGTTATCCTACTGTCCTGCAGGTAAAAGACCCCAACAATTATTCTGTGTCAACCTACAAATAAGAAACAATGTAGACTTAAGTGAGGTCTAAATGTCACATCCAAAGTCTGTGCAAGCTCAAAACTCACTCTACTTTTCCCAAAAGCGAAGTCTAAGAGTATATTTTCAGTGTCAGGCTCCTTCTAGGAATACTGGGATAGGGAGATGATTATCCAGTCGATACTCAAAGGCATTAATGGAATTCCACCATGCCTTGGTAAAATTCTGGGCCTTTCCGACTTAGAAGGCAGGCAGCTTTTCTAGAGTGACACAGGGTAGGGATAAAGATCCCAGTGGGTGCCACGAGATACCACTGTTCATCTCTTTTCCAGACAAAAACTAGGACCTCACCACCCAAAGCCGTGCTATTTCCTAGGACAGTGCGTTGAGTGTGCTGACCAGGTGGCCTGGAAGTTTCGATAAGTAAAGACGTCACAGAAAAAGGGGGACCTCAGGGATGAAAGAAACTCAGGGCGGCCGCAGAGCTACTTTAAGGCCTCCATACCACCTCCCTAGCGCAGATTTTGGGCAGGCTTATGGTACTGTTCAAGACGGGGACCTGCACCCCAAGCTCCTGGCAATTCTAGAGTGTAGAACCCTAGTGCATCTTATCATTAGAAACGCTGAAGTCTGGCACATCCCAGAGCACCCAGTAGCAGAAATATGAACAGCTCTTTGTGTATCACAAAATGCTGTTATGCTTCACTAAAAACCCACCAAAACCTCCGTTCTACCCCCTCCCCCAAAAAGATAAAATAAACAACAGAGTACTACCAGTTAAGCTACAGAGCCTGGACTCCAAAGATAAAGTGAGGCCAGCACACAGCAGTGACTACCAGCTGGCCATAAATTGTAACTGGCCCCAGGCATGCGGTTATCTGGGAGGTTGCACTAAAGTAACTTTTAAAATACTCTTCACCTTATCTGTAGGCCCAGTCAAACACACACATACATCACCCTCTTAGATCTCAACCATTAGTATTCCATTTAGACTTTCCAAAACAAGGTCATCCCAGTAGGCCCTTCCCCTATTTCCGGTCACAGCTGCGGACTTTCACCCCCCTGTCCAACAAGAGAGACCTTGTACACCCGAAGCATTAGTCTGTGCAGTGTGGTGTCTGTGGAGTCCTCGGAATATTTACCCTCTTCCAGGCTGGGCCCAGGGTGCTGCCCAGAGGGCCTCCCCCGTGGAGGAGGGGGAGCTTCCCAGAGATTAGAGCCCCAGCTCCCTGGGCCTCAGCCCCAGACCACAGCTGTGCAGCCAAGGCTCTACTGTTGAGGGAATAAACACAAAGAAAAAAAGGGAGGGGAAAAAACCTTTGCAGAAAATGACCTGACTTCATGCTAGAAAGGACCAGAGTCATCCTAGAGGAGAAATGTCCAACATGGTGGCCACCCCCCACCAAGGGCTGTGGAGTGGCCAATTCCAAGCATGGGGAGAATAATGTCACAGTAAAACTATGCATAAAATTTGTGTCTTTTAACTTAGCTCCACAAGTTTCTTTACTCTTTAAATGAGTATCTACCAGCAAATACACACTTCCACATGGGGCTTGCACTGTGTGGGGCAGCAGGCTAGAGGGGGGAAAAGGTTACCACCCCAAAAGCTGGCCCACTGTAGGGTGCCCTGAAAGGGAAGAGTCCTGATCTTTATTCCCTAAGAAGACCACCACAAAATTAAGCAAACTGTAACATCCCATTATCAGATGGATCGAATCAGAAATTCCGAGAGGTTGCTCAACTCACACAGAGACTCACGCTGCAGAGGGCAGAGCTGACGTGAAGGAGGGGCTGGGAACCTGTCATCTTTTATCCAGGAGGAACAGGTGCAACCTTTATCCCCGTGGTTCTCAGCCAGGCAAGTTCAGCTCCCCAGGCAACTCCTAGAGGCAGTTTTGATTCTCATGGGGTGGGGGTGTAATCGGCATCAAGAGGCGCAGGCAGGGACCCTACACACGCGGCCCACTCCCCCAACAGGGAACCCCCATAAATGTCAACACAACCAGGAAACTAGGTCTGAGGTCCACTCAGATTTCCAGGATAGGGCAGGAGGGAACAGCCTCCGGGTCTCAAAACTGGTAACAAACTTTAGTGACCTAAACAATGCAGGGACATAATATTAAATTGAAAGTTATAACCACTTTCTCAGAAGAGTAGGGACTGAGTGTGAAGGACTGGTATGTCTGGACAGCTGTTTGTCACAGCAGCTGGGAAAAATGGGATTCAAAGCTCGGAGCACGTGAGCTAGGCACACTCACATGTACCAGGTGCCTCTCCTGCAGTGTTGGAATTGGCCAGCCACTGGCACACCCAGTTCGCCAATGTCTGACCATGCGGCGAGGCCCAGGTTCCTGAGACAGTCAACGGAGCAGTGAAGGAGCTGGGACCAGGCCTACAGGTACAAGAAGGTTACAGAGCAACTGACAGAAGAGGCAAAGATGGCAAGAATGCGGGGCTGAATGAGAACAGGCCAGCCAGACTGGGAGGCAATGCAGGAGGGGGTAGGAGGAGGCACATGATAATTAACTCAGCAAGTTGATAGTATTTGCATATAAATGCTTCCACAAATCACTACAAACAAGCCAGGACAAGTCAGGCCTATTAGCATATACAAGCCAGCCCGGGAAGTCCTCTCTAGGTGGGTCATTGAGTGGGCTGCTCACTTAGAAGGCTGTCTGCCAGCTTGGGAGGGGGGCATGTGGTTCCAAGGCTGGGGAGCGCTGGGGAGGACAGGGGACACTGTCACTACTACAGACCCTTGCACCCCTGATCACAGTTGCAAGATGTCAAAAAGGGCTGGCTTTATTACTAGCCCAGAGGGGAAAGCAGAAGAAATGCTGGACCTCTGCACTGATTTCTAACAGGCTTTTGGGAAATGAAAGGTAGCGGAGGCTGTCAACAGGAACCAAATAGAAAAAAGACAAGATGAGACCTAACTCAGTGGAGAGGTCACCCAAAATTGCTAAGTCCCATGAAGCTCTGTTTTCTATTTCGCTGCATTCCCACTACAGAGGAGAAGTACATAGCATGCCCATTTCACAGATGAAATAAATGAGGCTCAGATATATTAAGTGACTGTTTCAAAGTCAAACAGCTTCAGCTCAGCAGTGCGAGCCACCAGGAGTCCCTGTCTCAAGAGATAATTCACAAATGGCACTCCGTTCCTGAACTAGGGCCTTCTCTGAGGAAAACCATCCCTTCCCCGCAGCCATTAAGAAGTTTGCAGCAGGACTTCTGGTCATCCAGCTTCTCCATTGTCTAGACAATGCAAGTTAGTTTCCTACAGCAAGGGCAAAATACATTGCAAGTCTTTTCCTAAATGTTGTAAAAGTTCTGTGCTTTCCACCAGAGATACCTGTTGAAAGAATATGGAGCTTAACTTCCTCTTTGAAAAAGGAATGAGGCAGCAGTCGGGGTGGGGGGACACCCTAACATTTTCACTTCTGCCAGCCTTTACCTGGAACTACGCTTCACAAGTGGGTAAAATACTATCTTCAGAAAAGGTTAGCGACCTGGGCCCACAAAACACATGCTCACAGAGTCAGGTGCACACACTGAAGGGCTTCAAGAATACCCGTCTCCCGGCAATGACTGTCTATCAAATAAAAGAAAGTGACACCATTGGAGAACCTGGCAAAACAGACATGGCAGTTAAAAGCTGCTGCTTTAGGAGTGACATCAACCCCCTAACACACATGCTGAAATCAACGGGCCTCTTGCTTATGTGTCCAGAAGTTGACTTGACACTTTAACAAGGATACAGATATTCCACAGAGAAATAGTGGAGCTGTTACAAGGAAAGCAAAATCCACTCCCCCGACCAGCCAAATGTACATTAAGAACCAAGGCCCTGAGCCAAAGTGCATTTTAGGAAGCAGTGCCTGAAACGGTGGAAGAGGCTTGCATTGTTTCTTGAGCAGTTAAGAAAAATTGTTTAAAAAAAAAAAAAAGTTGCTGAGAAGCAGAAAAAAGCACCCACGTGTTCTTTAGCATATTTCCACTGGACAAAGTTGTCAGGAAGAGCAAAGAGGTCCAAAATAGGCCACTCAGAGACTGTAAGTGTGGGAAGCAAATAAGTTCATGTCTGCACATACATGCTTTTTTATAGACTTCCGGGAGCATATGCGCTTTTAAAAAAAGAGCTTTTTAGACAGCAAAAGGCGACTTCTGTATTTGAACAGGCACTTATAGGACTTTGGGGGCTTCAAGGCTGAAATGAGATACTGAATTAAGCCCCACCCGCAGTCTTTTCCACACTCAGCTCATCTGACTTCAACCCATTCTCTGATCAGGAGGAAGCTCAAATGAGAAGACACATGTGCACTCCAGACTGAAACAATACTAAAATGCAGAGCCTATGATGGACACGCACAGGGACGGGTTATCAAAATCTAGCTCAACCAATACTCTCAGAACATGTCACATTCCTGGATAGAGTCAGGAACAACCAAAAAACAAGCAAAACTCCTCTTCTGCCTACCTCAAAGTTCAGCCCTTCTTATCAGTTAAGGAGCCCCACTGCCCCTTCCCAGTCTCCTGCCCCCGTGATGCTCAACCACCCCTGGTCACCTACTCAAGTACTCAACCCTACTCTTTAACACCTCTCTCCCCAATATACAAAGAATAGGAGGTCTAGGCAGTGAGCAACTGCTGCCTCCAAAAGTACGGGGGCAGGGGTCTCACTCCCAGATCAAAGGTTTGTAGTCAAAATCACTTTCAGGACAGTGCATGAAATCAGCCTCATATGAAAATTCCACTGTCTTTTCACTGGGCCCCATGGAGCCAGTTCTCCCAGTTCCAGCTGGAATCTCCTTGATGACTGAAGATACTCCGTACATTCCTAACTGTTGCCCCAAAAAGCCTACTTGAGATTAAAGTCAAGATGATCATTTAAGAGAGGAGCCAACCAGCCGCAGCCAGAAAGGGCAGGGGGTGGGAGGGTAGCACAGAGTTGGCTGACCTCACTCTGGTCTTTCCTGGAAGCTTTAGACCTGACACCAGCGAAGGGAAAGCAGGGGACAAATCTGAGAAGCAAAATTCAGAGTGGGCAGCTGAGCCACTTAGACCCTCCCCAGGACAGAGACCAGTTAAGGCCCCTCTGGAGGTAATATCACCACCCCTACCCCATTAATATTCAGGATGACAAGCAGCTTGGTAACCCTCTAGTGGTAAGGTAGCAGGGCCAGCCCAGAAGGCAGATAAAGCCCAGGCATTTTGCTTTAAAAAGGCCCTCACTAGGGTTAAAAACTAACAAAACAGAAGACCTGCGCTGAAATGATCAAATTTACCACCTCCTAAACTTTCTCTGTTTCCTTCTCCATTTTTATTTGCAACCTTTTTCTTGCAAAAGCAAGAAGTGCTAGGAATTAAGGGTAAAAGAAAGGCAGACATCAAAGAAAAAAATCACCTCTAAGTGTTACAAGCAGGGCAACTTCCTTAGGCAAAGAACTCTCTAGAAACACACTTGTCACTGCTAGACTACTGCCTTGTCCTCACCACCCTGTCCCCTGACCCAGTGAATGAAAATCAGGAGAAAAAAAAGAAATTCCCCTTGTGTCACTGCTTCTGAAGCAGTAACACAATGCTGCTGTCAACGGAGCTAAGCTTTGCTTTCCCTCTGTCCCCAGTTCCCTGTTCACAGAGGAGTCATTTACCATATTAACCGAAAAAAGGGAGGAAAAAAGCCCTCTAACATCTGATTGTCACTTCCCACATGTTCAAAGCGAACAGTCTGGCAGCCAACTTTAAATCATATAGAAAACAAATCTGACAGTTGTTGATTTGGTAGTTTTTCTCCTTAATCTGGATTTTGAAAGCAGCTTGCCAATGAGCCAAGATTTCTGCATAGGTCTCTCCCTTGGGGCAATTTGATGAAACCTTAACTTCTGTATGTTTGTTTCTCAATCTGAGTGACCTAAGGATGCAGGACACTGTGCTTTGGACAAAAACAAGCACCTTTAGGATCTGTGTGTCACTCTTGCAAAGGAATTCCCTTCCCTGGATTCTATTAAAACTGGTTTCCCATTTCCCCAGCCACAGTTTTTTAACTCGGGCAGAGGAGAGCGATTCTGAGCTGTGCTGGGATTTCTAACAATAACCATTACAACCAAATTTTCATCCCAGACCATGTGGATAACTCTATGAAGTTCACTGTAATGGAATCTGCCATCCTGTTGCGTTTTTATGGCAACACCCCCATTCTGGTTAATTACACCAGCCTTTGGAACCAGAGTACGCCAACAGGCCCAAACAGTACAGACATGTGCCAGGCTAACAGCAACAACCATTTTAATAACAAATAAAAGTATAAACCACAGCACAGGTTGTGCTTGCTGAGGCTGCTGCTGCGGAGCATCAGGTCCATTATCCCTGCAGCGCTGATGTGCACGAGATGGGGCTGGCACAAGCTTCTTTGGGCTAGCAACACCACTCCCCGCCGCAGGTCAAGGCTAAACCCCATGGGCTAAGAAAAAAATCTAGTTATTCTTCAAAAGTATACAACTGGCTTTGTCTTCAAGTAACAGAAGCAATTCCCTATACTTTTATAAAACGTTGCTTAGTCACTTAAATATTTATTTCTCTAAGATGAGACATCAGCAACTCTGTAATAAAAATAATTTCCTAAGTAAGAGTCTGCTTTGGGCCCTCAAGTATTCATTTCCAGGCTCTCACACTAACATATCAGAAGCCAAAAAGCCGCGGCCCCTAAAAGGTAACTAAAAAGGACCCAGCAACAATAAGAGATGTTGCCTGGAACACTTGTGACCAGAACTCAAGGATAAGCCAAACTGCCACCGGTCCTGGATGATACTTCCTAGCAGCCTGCAATCCCAGATCTGTTCTAATGAACTAACCACCCCTGGGTCACCCAAGGAGAGCCAGGCCCATCCTGGGAGTGTCTAGGAGCCATCATTTAAAGTCATGATGAAAACCGAAATCTTGCTTATTTTAGCTCCTTGCAACTGGGCAGTCCAACTGGCACTGAGTTTACACAGCAGTTAAATTCAATCCCAAAGCAGTAAGAAGGGAGACATTTCAATGTCCAGTTGGGATGAGCCAAACAGAGGCCTGCTCAGCAGAGTACAGTTTCCCCTGGGCCCTTTCCACCCTCCCTTCGCATTCATTTGAACAAATAAGAGACCAAAGTGAAGAAACCAAAATTAAGGTTTCAGGTGGTTGGAGAAACAGCTCAGATTTTTGTTCTTGTTGTGCCGAAACAGTTAGCAAGTATTTCTCAATGGGTTCCGTGTCAATCACAACTGTTTTCAGGAGAAATGGAAAACAGGAGCCTTCTATCCCATAGACAGTGTGGCCATTAAAAAAAAAAAAAAAGGAATTTTTTTTAAATTGGGAAAGTGACTCGTGTCATAAAGACAGAAGTCTTCCAGTTACTTGATTCCTTGTGATTCCAAAAAGACTGTTTTTAAAGTATAAAGTGCTTGCTTCTGCATCTGCCCTGTGTTGTTAAATAACACTTGTGTAATTAAATAAAAGACCAAGTGTGACCCCAGCCCTTTCTGAGAGGCACTTTACATGCTTTCTGAAAACTATGCTGGAAACCAGACAATCTCCTCAGTCCTGTAATTTAGGAAAGGGAAAGAGAAGAAGTTGTTCTTGGCCTTCATGGCCACACACCCTCTGAAAGGGCCCCCTCAGAACAGAATGAGTACAAATACAGGTGTGCAAACATCAGGTAGGCAGCTCTTCCCAAAGACCCAATTTTTGAAATCCGTAAGCGGTGGGGAGAGCCACGGTTTCCTGACACCCCTCACTCCCTGCCTCGGTTCCCCGCGTTTCATGAAACAGGCCTTCACTCCCTGCCTCGGCCTTTCTCGATCAGGTTACCTTGAAGGTGTATGTTTTCCTATCAAATGCAGTCTGGGCCACAGCACTCGGGCTTCCCTCTCCAGCCCAGCCTCCTGGAACTCACGACTTTTTTTTTTTTTTTTTTTCGGGTTTCCCTTGAAACCTATCCAGAAACCACAGCCATTAAAAGAACATGAAGGTTTGACACCTCCTGAATTTAGGAATGAGGGGACTCGAGGGGCCAACTCTGCAAACCTGCACCTGCTTCTTGGTGGCAAAGAAACACTTTCCCCAGCTAGGGTGAGCTTTAAATTATACTCTATTTATTTAGTGACTTGTCTCCAAGGATCTCAAAGCATGAGATGAAATAAGATGATGTGTAACTTTCTTGCTATCTACCTTCAAGGCTTAAGTTTGTTTTCCTTGCTTTGCCCCAGTGCATTCCACCAAGCAGGCCCCAGCTTAAGGAGGGGCCTTCCCTGGATGCCCAGGTGGGGCGTCTGACTGTCCCCTCTGAGGTTATCTATCAGTGGCTCTTAAAGAGCCTCCAAGGCCTGTTAAACGATACAGGTGGGGCGGGGGGGAGGAAGAGAGATGACCCTCCGGATCCACCTGCTCAGAAGTTTTCTTTAAACCAGTTTTAACACATTGCACGCCACTGCGCCGGCCAACTGCATCTGGGAATACACCGAGCACGCGGGGGCCGGAGCCTCAGCCCTGGAAGCATTTCCCCATGCTAGCGCAGGTGAGACCAAAGCAGAAAGGACCATTTTCCGGAGAGCTCCTTTCCCTTCAAGCCTACAAAGATGACTTTCGTCTTTATTTTTTTTTCCTGCCACTGATATACTTGGGCATTTCTCCCCTTCAGCAGGACAAAAAACATAGCTTTCCCTTTGCACTCCCTCCCCTGAGAAATAAAGCTGCTCTGGTTCTTCCAGAGTGAGAACAAACTAAAATTAGAGGGTGGACAGGATGATCGCCAAAGGTGCCCTCCAGCTCCAACACTCTGACTCTCCCTTTAATTACTGCACAACAGGCGCATTCTTCACATTGTTTCGAACTGACCAGGGACTTCTCTTTTGCTGAAAAGGGTGTATTTTTAGGTGAAGGAACCCAAACTTCTAAATGGCACCAGTAGCCTAAGTACTCAAAAAAAAGCAGGAACTAATCCAGGATAGGAATAAGGAGAGGAGGAGGCAGAGGAGGAAAGAAGGGAGGGAGGGCAAGCGGAAGGGAGGACTGCGCTCTGCGCCCAGCAGAATTTAGACACCCTCAGCCCAGGTAGGTTCCGACTGAGTCGAGGAGCTCAAGTACATCCAGCCTGCCCTTCCCCCACACGCCCCAAGAGAAGAAGTTGCGCCAGGACTCGCGGCACCTGCCTGCAGCGCGGCTAGGCCGGCTGCGCGAACCCGCGGCGGGCGGCGGGCGACGGGCGGCGGGCGG
>NW_004955484.1:5706609-5713906 GCF_000276665.1 Chinchilla lanigera
CCGCCCGCCGGAATCGCTTTATGTAAATGAAGCTCAACTCGCAGTTTGCAGCGCGCACCGCCCGGGGAAGGGGGGCGGGCGGGGCGGGGGGCCTTCGGGGATCCACATTACACAGCAACAAAGCGGAAGGTTAATTTGAAACTCACAGCCCCGCCGCTGCTCGGCTCCCCGGGCAAAGCCTGACATCTACAGTCGTGCCGGGCGCAGGCCGGGCTGCTCACGGTGGCCGCGCCCGCCCGCGGGGACCTGGGGACACACACGGGGCGCGCGAGGACCCGGCACTTGCTCCGGGGAACACGGGCCTCGGGGCAGGCCGGGCCCGCACTCGCACAGCCCGGGAAAGGGGACGCCCTGGCGGCTCGGCCTGCACCACCCCGGGAACCGGGCTGGCGGGAACAAAGCCCGGTCCTCCCGGAGGCAGTGACCCCTGGCTCTTCAAAAGTCAGAGGCCGGCTGCGAATCGTCGGGTGAGAAGAAAGGGACTCGCCCTGGGCCACAAAAAGCAGCCTGGGGCCTCAGAACCGGAACCAGCGGGTCTTCGGGCCCGTCCACGTCAGAGCCAGGCCACTCGAGCATGGGGACATTAGCCAATGTGGACAGGAATTTTATTTGAAACACACACCCATCCTATTAACTGCTTTACAGAGCACTTCTGTTTTTCAGCTGCAGAAACTTACAAAAAAACATCCCTTGCTCTCCATTCAAAGTTTAAGGCTAGTTTGTGAAGGGAGAAAAGGAGAGAAGGAACAGTGCTAGGGAACAGAGGTACAAAAAAAGTAACAAGAAAAGGAGCCATAGTTTACAATTAGGTAGTTTAAGGAGCAGCACTTTATAAAGCCGTATCATTTCAGAGATGGCAGGGATCATGCCCTTCCCAGGGAAAATCTACCACCAGGGTCACATTGAGTGCGGCCACCCCAGTTGGTCAAAGCAATTGCTGCACACTTATACACCTCCAAGTTCACGTTTCCCGCTCCAGTGTGCGAAGGCAGCGCCACAGAAATCTCACCGGAAGTTCCCTGTCCTCTCTGTCAGAATCCCACCCTCAGACTGAATCTACTCCCAATTCTCTCAGCATAGAAAGAAAGACACCTGCTTTTTCCCTTTCTGAAAGCCACCCACCCGGGCTGGCCTTACAGCCGGGAGAGTCTTTTCCTACTGCACAATAATGAACCATGCAAGTGTTAGAAATATAATAAGCTCACCAGGCGAAGAGCAGTATGTATGGAATCGTATTAGCATTAAGCACACACTAACAGAGACAGAAAGGGATGCTTGGCTGATGAAAACCACCATGTCCCCGTGTAAAAGGCATTTTGCACAATTTGGATTCAAATTAATGTAAATATCTAACCTGTTAGCTACAGACAACCCCTCTCTCTACATTTTAGTACAGAAAACAGACAGGGGGAAATTTTTTTTTTTTTCAGCTAGAGCCCTGAGAGAAAAGATTGCCTCAAGGGAATCATGTCCGATTAGGGACAAAGGAGGGCACAAGCCAAATTCAGTCACATGTGAGAGCGTGGGGGCAGGATGGCGGGGGGAGTGGAAAGCCCAAAAGGAAAGTGGTGGATGATTTTTGTAAACCAGAGTCCAGTCACTGCAGAGCTGTTTCCAGGCCGCCTGACCTCGGGCCCTAGAACAGGTGGTGTATTTTCAAAACACACTGTTATTTATGTTAGCCACATGAGTCAGGAACACCTTAAAGAAAACCAATTAATAATTTAATTGAAAAGGGGACTATGAATAATACATGAAAACGATGATGCTAGCAATAACGCAGGCAATGTGGCCCACCCAGCAGAGATACCCCTGGAAATCTCTTCAGGAAAATGGAAGACTCCAGGCACCCTGCTTCTCACCTGGAAGCAACCCACAGGCTGTCTGATAAAGACAACAGGAAAACCTTTATACTCCCAGAAAATCTAATGCTGCTGCTTTGTCTTAACTTTTATTAACAGGGGACAACCTCGTAATCTGGTGACATCATGAACCGAGGAGGGCCACGATAAATACTTTCAATAAAACGAAAGCTAGAAAACCCCAAGAACAACGTCTTAGTAATCTGGGAGGATGAAGAGGTTTTGGCAGAGCCCCAAGGACAACTGCCCTAAGCCAGCCCCTGTCCTAGACCATAGGTGACTGGCCTCCTGGACCTCAGAGGCCTGACCAGCAGGGCTGAGACTGACCTGGGTGCCTTTTCTTTATCTTAATCCTGCAGCAGCTACAGGCCTGGTGAGGCCTACTCAAGCTTGCCTTTGTTCCTGGCAAAAAATTAACAGGTAAGTCACAGCCAGGTAATCTATGGCCTCTGTACCATTTATGACTATAAAGGACTGCACAAAAGCCAGGGGCTACCTTGATGAAACTTATTTTCATCATTTACAAAAACAAGACCTCTTTAGAGGGGAATCGGCAACTTTCCCATTGCCATAAGGAACTCACAGTCCGGTTTCTCTGAAATACACTCTGCAAATTCTATCCTCTTCTTCCCAGAGCAGTTGCCTGACAGGAAACCCAGGGACTACCCAGCAGTGACAGCCTGACATCCTCCTCGCTGCATCCTGACCGCTGTTGACACTTAAACACACCCTCAGAAGAGGCCATTCTTCCCTTGGAGTTCTCCATACCCAGTCTCGTCTCATCTGGAAACTGTAATTGGCAACAGTCAAAAGGGTAAATATTTTAAAATAAATCAGGGAAAGCTAGCTAGCCCCTTCTCTACTCCTCCCCTTACCCATCCTCCAAACCAGAGGCCTGCCCCCCAATGCTTAGCTGGCTGCTAAATTATATGGATCCAACCCAGTCAAACCTGCTTGCTCTCACTCTCTCTCAATTTCTTTCTCTCCCCTTTCACTTCAGCAAAGGTAAATATGATCTCTGAGAGACGACATAGTGGGTGTCAGCATTCTGGGCTGTCTTCACTGCACGCTTGGGTTTAGGTAGATTCATCAATTCTTCCAGATCCTTCTATTTTTACTAAATTAGACAGCCACATTGATTTAAAAACTTGTGCTTAAATAATCTAGAGGTTTTAAAAAAGAAAACCCTGAAGAGGGGGAGAAAATAAAACTATACATGCAAATGTCTCTGAAATGAATAAGGACCCATTTGGAACTGAATAGTGCTCCATGGCCTGAGTTCACCCCGTGATTTTGAGGCCATTTTATTTAGGGGCCTGGTACCTGCTGGGTGGCCAGGCCCTGCTGGGTATGGTACAGAACGCAGGCTTTCCTGGGGACAGGCTCTGCCGGCCTGCACGGCCAGTGGAGGCCAGAGCACGAAGGCCTACACACAGATGTTTGGACTCACATTTCTCTGACACAAACCTCAGGCCTCCACATATCGGTGCAGTACTAATTCCACAGATTAATTTTTACCTCCAAATCATAAGTGGTCAGTTATCTAGTTTACTTACCCACCCTTCCCTGCTTGAGCCCTACACTATCATTGATATACACAAGAAAAACACAAATGAGTAACCTTTAAAAAAAAAAAAACAAACTGTGATTTGAAAGAGTTTTTCCCTAATAATTGGCAAAGCTCAAGTCTAGAGAAAGCAAAAACACAGAAGTTGCCCTGAAAACAGCTCTCAATGTTAGTAGACAGCTCTCTCTATTTCTTTAAAAAAAAAAAAAAATTATTTCTGAAAGGGCAAAGAGAATTTGCCATGCAAGACTTTTATACCCAAGGGGATTCTTACATTTGTGTTTCTAAACCTTGAAATTGAGAATTTTAATGAAAAGGCAGACAGATGCTTAAGGACATCATTGCAATCAGGTCCATACATTATAGGAGAGAGTGGCGCTTTGTTTGGATCCAAGAAAAAAAGGAGGTGGACTCCTATGTTGTTCCTGGGCTATCCCCAACTGTCTGAAACATCCCTTTACACTGGCTGGCCTGACGCAAACCCCTGAATTCTTGGAGGGGAAGCAGGTTGGAGGCAGAAAAAAGGAAACAGGAAACAGGAGAGGAAAAGAAAAGGGGGAGGGGATATTGCCTGTTTACACAAACCCTAGTTGTTGTTGTTTTTTAAATAAACCCTAGTTTAAAAAAAAGCATTCTCAACACAGTCCATGCCACAGTTTAATGCCACAGTCCATACCAACAGTTCTTCCACTCCTGAGCTCTCCCAGTCCATCATTCAGTGGTGTATCAGAAGCACAACAGCCACCGGTCAGATTTTTTTTTTTTTTTATGAAGAATTTCATGTAGATTTGTAATGCTTCCCTATCAAGCAGCCACTTCCAAATAGGGGCAGGATACTATAAGATAAACAAAAGATGACTCTTTCACGCTTTTCCCCAAATAATTCTCCAATCCCATTTTCTTATCTTTTCATTGTAGTCATTTCTGTTCAAAATCTGTGCTAATCTGACTTCACAGCCCTGAGCTGAAATTTCACATATCCTCCAAGTCAGTCAGTGTTTTAGAATTTGGATTTCTATTGAGGCTGTTCCAATCGCCAGTGAGGCCTACGGTAAAATGTGCTTCATGCTGTTCCGTTTGTCTCTCTGCAGACAAATAGAAACTGTGAAATTTAAAGAATGGATAAAAAAAAAATCTAAAACAAAGAGGTTAAAAAAATAGGACAAATGTTTTTGCTTTTGTGTCTCCCTGGAGCAATTGTTTGGGGAAGTCTGCATTGACAATAACCATGAGAAGGCCATCTAAAGGCGATGTGCTCACAAGGGGACTCCTTGCCTGCTGCCTTTGGTCTGGGAGAAAAAGTACCTTAGCTCCGTTCTCCAGGAACAAAAGGCCAGGGCCACGGAAGGGGGGAGAGGTTACGGGGCTTTCACAGGGAGCCAAGTGTCAATGCTGGTTCATTTTTCACCCGTCTTAGTTGGAAAGCAGCTCAGGGAACTTCCTAATGACTGCTTTTCTCTCTCTCTCTCTCTCTCTCTCTCTTTCTCTCTCTCTCCCATTTCTAAACTTAAAGAACAAAACAATAATATTTTTTTGAACCTAAAACCCACCATCCTATTAGAGGAAAGCCTCCGGGGCCTACACAGTCAGCTTTTCCTCCTTCTTTTGCCCCACCTTACTTTTTTTCTTAACGGGGGTTCCAATTGTAGATTACATGGAAATAAGAAGCACTGGACATTATGGTCACTTTTAGTAACACCAGCATGGCCTTTATATTTCCAAAAAGGCAAAGGACAGGATGAAAAAAGAAATAAACTGCAAAGTACAGGGATAGGAGGTGCTGGGATGAGGGAGTGGTTTGGAGGCCAAGACCTTGAAACAGTTTTTTTTTTCTTTTCACAGCATGGAGTCACTAATGCCAGCTTCTGATGTGCAACTGAATCAAAGTCCCCAAGTCATCCTTACAAGGTGGGGTTTTGGGGAGGAGTCTTGAGAAGCAGACAATAAGGACGCATTGAGGACCCAGACAAGGTATAGTGGGGTGGGTAGCCTAAGGAAAGGAAGCTGAGAGGAATCCCTGGGTGCCATGAAAATACCAGGGCAAGTGGACACTGGGGTATTTAACCAGATTTGAAGCTGCAAGCATTCTCTCCAGCGGGTAAACCCTAGGACCAGGCAAAGATGCGCGACTCTCAGCCTCTGAACCCCAGACCTGGCAGCTTACCTCTCCCCTTCCCCAGGCAGCCACAGGCTCTGGCTGAGAAGCAAGGTAGGGGGAGGGATTGAGAGGGCCCTGCAAAGAAGCACAATAAACAACTCAAATATGAACGGAAATGACATCAGCAAAGTGAAGGACCTGTTTACTGCAGATCAAAACAAAACAAACTTCCAAACCTTTTGTGTACACAAGATAACTCTATAAAAAGCCTTCCTAAAATGTCAGCAGGGTCCACACATTAGCATCCAAAACACACACACACACACACACACACACACACACACACACACACACACACACGACAGTTACCATGGGGAAAGGGGAATGATGGGAAGATGATGGGGGGGAATCAAACTAGACTGGGCCAACAACCCAGTTGCTGCTGCTTCTCTCTGCTGAGCCTTAATATTTATTGGTGTTTATAATCTGAAAGCCATGCTCTGTGTTTCACTTAATACAAGGCCAGACAACATTGTCTAATGAGGCAGCATTACAATCAGCTTGTAATACTGAATTTTTAATGCTGCCAAGGATTCTGTTACATAATAATATGAAAAACAGAAGCTGAAAGTGGGGTTCCAGTGACAGGACCTTCTGAGAGCCACGAGATTCCTCTCTCTGCACCCACTCCCAGCTTCTGATTTGCAACCATCTCTGCATCCCCATACAGGTCGGTATGGAAATCAAGAGGCTTTCCTAGGAAATCCACACTTTTCATTATTATTATTATCATCATTATTATTATTATCATTATTATTACACTCTGATCCAAAGTTCTACTTCAAGAGTTTGAATTCTAGCTTGTCTGGGGTTAGAGGTCTAAAGTGAAAAAAAAAAAGAATTTCTTTTGAAAGGAGGAGGCCGAAAAGACAAAGAATACAGGAGAGGAAAGGGGATGGCTTATTTTGAGCTAACCAAGCAATCTGAGGGGGAAAATCTCAAAGGGAGAAAGAAATAAGGGGGTGGGGGCGGTGAAGACTGCAGACCATATTCATAGCTGCTTCACTCAGTTTACATTGGTGTAATTTAAAAAGCGTATATATAGCCGCCATTGCTCTTCTCTGTAATACCCCAAGACTGTAAATCTATAACCACTGCAATGATTTAGTGATTAAAAACATGATAACATATTGTGTAACTGCAAACCACAGAACCCCTGCCAACTCTCCTCTAAGATAAAGGGAGAAAAAATACAGAAAATGTGTTGCTTGCAGCGATCTTCCTAAACCCAAAAGATTGTAATAAAAAACCTATAGAGCAGACGATCGGAAAAGGGTAAGTGAATTGTGTGAAGCCAGCAAAGGGGAGGGAAAAAAAAGGCAGCTTTATGTGGGATTCTTTTCCTTGTACTAACAAATTACGACCTAAACATGCCTTTTCTTTTCTCTCTCTCTTTTTTTAAAGTTTGTTGTAACTGGAATAACTGGTCTTGTGCACTGTCTTGCATATTCAAAGCTGCTTTGTAATCGGATCTGTAGACCCAACCTTATTTGCCTGAACTCAATAGGGTTTTTTTTCTCCCCCTCCTCTCTTGTTTTGTTTTGGATTCTGTATTGTGGGTTTTCTGCTATAGCTGGGAACAGAGGTCTCTATAGGCAGAGGTTCTGGTGCCTTTAAGCTACTGAGCGAACACCTGAGAGGGGCAGGCACGATTTGTAACATGGCAGGAGGAGCCTAACACACACACACACACACACACACACACACACA
>NW_004955484.1:5715026-5716316 GCF_000276665.1 Chinchilla lanigera
CACACACACACACACACACACACACACAAACTTCAGTAAAATGAAAGAGTTTTAATATGAGCTACTATGGAGTGGACTTCCCCCATATTGTTCCGGAAGGCTGGGCAGTAAATTCTGGTTGTTCTGCCTCTAAGTCTGCTGGAAGAAGCCGAGTGAGGCACTGGAGCACTCACACTGCAGATATTATAGAAATTTACAGTAAATGTAGGTACACGATTGCAGCACGCTGCCCTATTGATTATGCAGATTGTGATCAATCTTCTCCCCCTCTCCCATTTCCCAAGCTTTTTTCCAAGGACCTCCAAATAAGTTGGTCCGTAACCAGCTATTTGCCCAAAGTAAAGGGTAAAAGTAATTTTTTAAAAAAACATAATAAATCCTCAATTGTCCCCACTGAAAGGGCCCGAGAGTCTTTTTTTAATTCCAAAGTGAATTTATGTTCTGTAATTTGCATTACAGCCAAGCGATCACCGTATGTCATATTCTTCTTCAAAGGTACTTAACAAACCCCCTTTTAAAAGTCACTGGAACTGCAGGCCAGAAAAAGGCAATCAGCCTCCTTCTTCCACATAGTCCTTAGATCAAGTTTCAATAATTGAGACCAATAAAAATTGTCATATTTACCCTACTTCAAAGCGACGAGGGGGGAAAAGTTAAGACTGCGTGATTTTGAAAGCACTTGCAATCAAAGAATTTGCCAGTCGAAGGAATTGCACACATTTCACAAAAGTCAGATTCTGGACAACAGATTAACTCACAAACTAAAATACAGGTATAGATATATATATTTTAAGGGCTCCATGAGAAGCCTAGGAGCACTGAGTCCATACACAATCTAAATACGCTGCCTAAAATACACTTAGATCTACACTCCAATAGATAGGCAAAAGGATGTACATTAAAACGCATAATATAAAATTCAGGAACGTGGTTTTTGTATCTAATGAAGCCGGGTGAGAGGTGAGAGTGAGGAATCCAACGTAAACAATCCCAGATTCGCGTGAGCAAAAGAAAAAAAAAAGAAAGAAAGAAAGAAAGAAAGAATCCTCCGATCTGCTGTCTCTCAACTCAGCTGGTCAGGGAAGGCCGGCCAGGCTCTCTCTGGCCCTGGCCAGCTGCGCAGCCCGAGCCCCTGGGAGCCCCTAGTGTCCAGGGCAGAGACCCCTCTGCGCGCTCGCGGCGCTGCCGCTGGGGCCAGGCGGAGAGCGCTCAGGTGGAGAACCGCGCGGCCGCCTCGCCCCCTCCCGGCTCCGGGACGGCGATCGAGCTCCCGCAGCCCCGGCAAGTCCG
>NW_004955484.1:5717336-5761801 GCF_000276665.1 Chinchilla lanigera
GCTGCTGCCGCCGAGCAGCATGGTTGGCGGGGAGTTTACAGCCCCCGGAGCGGGCAGGGGCCACGGAGGAGAAGCGGCGGCGGCGGCGGCAGCGGCTCTAGGCTGTAATTGGGATGCAAAGCAGGCGGCGGCGGCGGCGGCGGCGGCGGCCGGGAGGAGGAGGAGGAGGAGGCGGCGGCGACGGCGGCTGCAGCGGTCGGAGGGGACGCGCTGGAAGTGGGAGCTGATGAGTGAAAAGAAAAAAAAGTCTTTGGATCTTTATTCTGCTAATTAGTTTCCTGCAAAAAATGGCTGTGATTAATTCAGTGCGCATGTGCTTCATTACCCAGGCACGACGGGAAGGGCTAATTAGCCACCTTCTGGATCAATAAGATTCAGCAAAAAAGAAAAGGGGGAGGTGGAGGGAGGCAGAGGGGAGGAAGGGAGGAAAAAAAAAAAAAACCAGGGGAAAGTGATGAGCAGGGCAAGGAGAGCAGGAAGAGAGGATGGGAGAAGAGCCTAGGAAGAGGGAGAGAGGCACCAAAAGTTTATGCATGTATTAAAAACACATACACACATACACACCACACACACACACACACACGCCACACACGCACACACACACACACGCACGCACGCACCGAGAAGTGAAATGCAGAGAAGCAACAATAGAGACCTGGTTAAGAATTTTTTAAGGTTTTTTTTCTTTCCTTTCTTCCTTTTTCTCTTTTCTTTCTTTCTTGTAATTTCTTTTTCCCTTTCTTTTTCTTCCTTTTCTTTTTTAAGCAAATGCAGCTATGCTTAAATAGGAAAAGAGCATCTTCAAAGCGGGAGGGGGGGGTACTAATGGAGTGGGACAGCTTAAAGCCCAGGTTTAAGTGAAAGACCAGAGGCATGGAATAGAGGCCACTTTAAATTGCAAATCTGAGAATTTTTAACGGAGGAAAATTGCCTCCCCCCCCCAGATCACGGGACGATTGAAGAAAACTGTGGAGAAAAGTTTAACACGTACCACAGACTAGGCAAAAAATATATAATGTGTTAATTTTGTCTTCTGAAATAAGATGCAATCAATCATCTCTGGTTCTTTACAAGGAGAGAGGAAGAGGGGAGCGATGACTAGAAGAAATAAAGGGGAAAGTGAATCAGAACTGAAAGGGCAACTTCAGGAGAGACAGAAAAGGAAAAGTTGCATTTGGAAACAAGTGCAACTTTCTACCTTTCTGGACTTAAGAGAAAAAGTAAAATCAGTTTGCTCGTGTAAAACCTGGAAAGCAGATGTTTTCAAAATACAGGAAGCTGTTTTGCCATCAAAAGCAGGGATGTAATAAAGGCAGTGAAAAATAATTTCATACTGAATTCGTAAAGAAGAAATGCAATATATTTAAATAGCGAGGAAAGGTCTAGAGTGTAGAAAGAGGGGAGATTACATACCCCTTCCTTAATGCCAAAAAAAAAAAAAAAGTCCTAACAGCTACCTCCAAGAGTTTGGAGCAGTCTCCAAGCCAAAGGGCTTGAAATGAGAGGATGGATTTCAGATAAAGACTGGGATCGGTACATCCCACCAGAGCCCAAAGGAGATCCCTGGAATCAAAGACAACAGCAACAACCAGGGACCCTGCTACTGTACCAGTACCCAGTACATCAAAGCCATCACTTAGGCTGGTGCAAGGTACCTCCAAAAACCAAGCAAACAATCGCAGGAAGAACAAGAGTTTCTCTTTCTCTTTTCTCTCTCTTCTCTCTCCCTCTTCTCTCTCTCTCTCTCTCTGTGTCTCTCTCTCTGTCTGTCATCCTAGCCTCAGCGTCACTGCTACTGAATAGATTTTTTAATGACATGTATTTATGTAAGTTCTAAATATGAACTACTACCATTGGAATTACAATGTCTGAAATAAAATGCAATCTGTACTTTAACTGATCTGCAAACAAATTTAAAACATGTTTTTGAAGGCATTATTAGTAAACCCTGTAACATCAAGAAGAGTACGCTAAAACTTATTTTTCCTAAAAAATTGTCTTGCCCCAGCCAACCAAGATTATTTATCTGAGAAGGAATTTGGGGATTAATCAGAAAATCTGTTTGATTAGAAAGTAATTCTTCATTTTGAGAGATTTTCCAATGCTCTTAAGAGCATGCAGCTTCTTAGTCAAGACTAGGGGGAGAATACCGGTTTAGGATTTTGCAGAGTTACCTCATCTAATCCTTCTGAATTCACTCTGGAAATAATGCTGTTTTATTTAGAGAGAAAAAAGAAAAAGAAAATACATTTAGAAAAATCGGGGGTTTCCTCTTTCTGAGCCAAATCTGGCTTGCCATTCAAACTTTTCCAGGCTGTTTTTCCATGCGGGACAGCTGATCAATAAAGCCAAGTCCAGCCTCGCTTGCTACAGGTTTCACCAGTCAGTGCTTGCAAAACCTTTGTCATTTTCTAAAAATAAAAAAGCTAAAAGTTATTGTAGAAGAAGGGGCTTTTTTTTGTCCCCTGCACAATGTGTCTTTTGTGAGGTTAATGCCATTCTAGGCTCTCGATAGCCCTGGACAATGGGAACCCTCCAGGAGCTTGCAAAGACTCTGGCTTTTTTCTTTCTTGCCTTTTTTTTTTTTTTTTTTTTTTTAAGGGAAGGATGAAACATTCCTGCAGTCCAAATACAACCTCTACTTTGATTAAATAAATATTTATCTTTATTGTGGGCATTGTATATTTTTACCTTCAGTTTGTCCGGTTTCTGATTATTATTTTAAATTTTTTTATTGGCAGCAGTTAATCTTTTTTTTTTCTCTTTCAGTCCAAAGTGCAGGTCAGTGTAAAATGTAGCTGACTGAAAGAAGACTGGTAAATTCTGAATTTTTCCATAATACAGCAGGTAAGGAAAATTGTTCAGACCCTCAGGAGTATATTTGCTTCCTATTTTATCTGTCTTCATGAATCTTCATAAATCTGTTAGTTTCTTTTTAAAAGATATAGTAGAATTAAATTTCTCCCTGAAAATCTTTTTAAAAATCACTTAAATATTATGTACTTATTTTCTTGTAAAATGTAAATAGCAGTAGAAGTGAACTTGTGGCTTGTTTCTTATATAAAACCATGCGGAGCAAGTAATACCTCCACTGGTATAAGCTATTTGGGGAGAAATTCTGGATATAAATGTATTTCATGTTGCAATATAGGAAAATGTCAGCTTAATCTGGTAAATACTTATGCTAATTTTACTGAGTGAATTCGTTATAAGGAGGAGAGGTACCAAGCTTATATGATTGAATAATGCTTAGACGGTAATCCAGCATCTATATGGATTATTTTATGTTCAAAATGAAAAAAAAAAAAGCCAAGAAATTCAGAATCTAAATCCTTCATTTAGCTGGCAAGAGGGTAGAAAATTTTAGACCAGCTTGTTTGCAAGACATTTACAATGGGAAGGGAAAGTGGAATATAGGCTAAATAGTGCATTGATGTATATACCTTTCTCTGCCTCTCGCTCAAATGAATGGATATATAGATATATAAACACAAAGATAAATGCATAAAGGGTACATAAATATACATTTGAATAACTTCAGATGTCTTTGCATCTGTGAGTATGCATGCATCTGTGTGTGCACACGAATGTACAAGGTGTACATAAATGGAGGTGCTGTACAGAGCTTTTCAAGCGCTCTCTCGCTGGGGGGTTGTGTTTCCAGATCTGTTTGAAGCCACTTCTTTGCAAATATACCATGGCAGTGTTGGTTTAATGATGAAGATGTGGATGGTGAATTTGAGTAAGAATCTGCTCCCCTGCAATTTTCAGAACATGGGGTTGCAATGTGAGCAGCTGTGATTTGGTCCAAGGGCTAAAGATGTGATGGGCCGGTCTTAAGGGGAAAGGAAAGGTGAAGGGTGTGTTAGGAGATTGCACTTGGAAAAAGCCTAGCTCTGGGCCCTAGGTTTTCTTCTACAGGGGACTGGGGACACAGAAAGAAAAGAAGAGAAAAAAAGAAAGAGGAAGGGGAATAAAAAAGAAAACCCCGACTGAGGCAGAGGAGGTTGAAAGGACGTCTCTCTGTACAACTCTAGCGCTAGATCTAAGAGAAGGGTTGGAGGGTGAAGAATGCACGGGTCCCTTTTTGAATGTGTATTGTTATTCTAAGTCTATTGTATGTACGTGTTGCCGTCCTTTCATTTGCCACGACAACATATGGATTCCATAAATGCAGACATGCCGAAGTGCATCTGTCTGGGTAGTTAACACGATCCAAACATCCCTCCTTGTTCCGCTAACTCTGGCTCTTTCTTGGGCACCTCGGCAGCTCTCTGGGCTGGTCGGCCATGCCCCAGGCTGACAGTGCCTCGCATTCTTGCCCTTTTGTGGCCCCTGCCCAGGATCCAAGGTACTGCCTAGAAGCTAAGAGGCAGGCTGGTGCCAGTGCGGTGGTCGGAGGCGATGCAGCCGCCGCTGGCCTCCAAGCGCGCAGGGAGGAAAGGGTTAAGCTGCCTGAGCCGGGCGAAGGGGCTGCGCTCATCCTGGAGCGAGGTGCAGCCACCGGCAGCTGTGATTTAGGGGTCACGTCCGAGATCACCTTTCTCCTGCCTCTGGAAATGGCAGAAGATGAGGTAGGGAGGGCAAAACAGGAGCAAGCAGCAGCCAGGCACAGCACGTGGCGCTCCATCCACCCCACCGCCCTTGTCCCAGCCCCCCCTTGACCCCCAGACAAATGGGACAGATCCCCTTTCTACAGGGGTGCTGGGTGGGATTCTTCTGAACTTCCCGAATTATTCCAGCCACAGTTCTGTCCTATCGTTAAACCACTGTGCCGGAGGAGCCTCAACCACCAAATCAGAAAGTTTGTCCTCAGTGTGCCAGGGAGTAAGCAGCTGCCTGTGGGTAAACATTGCTCCCTGATGGCAAAAAAAAAAAAAAA
Source organism: Chinchilla lanigera (assembly GCF_000276665.1). Taxonomy (NCBI): domain Eukaryota; kingdom Metazoa; phylum Chordata; class Mammalia; order Rodentia; family Chinchillidae; genus Chinchilla; species Chinchilla lanigera. The sequence goes on from NW_004955484.1 coordinate 5,722,219, forward strand.
AAAAAACAACCCTGGGGTGTTGGTGGCAGGGTGAAGGATTTGGGGTAGTGGCACCAGCCCCTCCTACTTATTTCATGCTCCCCACCCACAGTCCAGGGCAGATGTACACAGTGGTGTCCATTGCATGCAGCTTTTTGCTTTGTGCCTACATTCTCCATCAGGAGCTTTCTTTCCCCCAACTCAGGCAGCCTGGAGAATACTTTTGGCAAAATATTTTCACAACTTAAAGATAACCAAAGCACAAATTCAGATTTGTTTCTGAGGGATTTTACTGGAGGAAAAAAAAAAAAAAAACTAAGTGTCTAAAGTTCTCTGTTGTCTTGGTACAGTGTTGGGACTGCCAGGTTGTAGGTCTCAATGCCCAGGTGATGTCTTGGGGTATCTAAGAGTGCCAACCAGTTACCTCAAAAGGAGCTTTCACTGAGAAGATGCTACCCAAATCCATCTCCATACAACCTACAGCTCTTATAGAAAGTTATTCCAAGAAAAAGGACCTTTTGCTGGGGAAACAACTGGCCCAAAATAACAGAGAAAAAGGAGAACTAGATGTGGGGGGGCGGGAGGCAGTTGGGGGTGCAGAGAGACAATAAGAAGGTTGAGTGACAAGGTCCAGTGGCACAGCGTGTAGGGTGCAGCCAGGGCTACTGCAGGACATGCTCAGCCAGTGCTCCCTCCAGCTACCAGGGTGAGGGTGAATCACCCCGATTCCAGCCTCTGCTTCAAGGGCCAAGAGCAGACCAGCTGGTCCACAAGGCAGCTGAGGTCTGTCTTTCCAGCCCCGCTGCCCCTAACCTTGCCAGAGCCTCCAAACCACGGAAATCAAACCAAATTGGCCGCTCCAATCTAGAGAGGTTTCATCCCTGGGGCAAGGGGGAGGGATCAAGCCTTTTTTCCCTTCTTCATTTTCTTTTGAACTCTCAATTCAAAAGAGACCACAACCTACTCTTGAGTGTCATCCCCAGTACACGGATTGTGGGTATGTTTCATTCTTCTTTTTTCCTATTTCTCAGAAGTAAAACCTTTAAAGAATTAGCCCGAAACTTGGAGCGCCCGGGTCCTTGAAAGAGTTCCAAATGATAAAGCCTGTCCTTCATTTCCAATACATAGCGCATTGTAGAAATGCAGGGCAATTAGTTAGTTCCATGGTTTGACTCAGATTCCCAGCTTCCTGGGGTCCTTTGCAATGGAAATCTGAAATCCAACCTGGGGGCTGGAGGCGCAGAGCCAGTGGCTCTCCCGGGTTCTGCACTGCCCGAACCACCGGCACGTGCAGGCTTCCCTTTTAGGTGCCCGGCTTACTAAAGTTTGCACCACCTCTAAAGCCTGGGGCGGTGTGGAAGAGAAAGAACTAACCTCCTCGCAAGGCAACAAAGTGAACAACTGGAGGGCAAGAGACCCTCCGCCGGGCTGTGTTCACTTTAGGGATTTCCAAAGGCATAACTTGGGGGAATGATCCAGGCTTCTTGCTTGCCAGCCGGAGGCAGAAAACAGAGCGCCCTTCGAAGAGTGCAAGGAGACAGTGTGGGGAGCAGGGCTGGGAGCAGGCAACTGAGACCTGGTTCCCATTTGCACTTAGCTGGCCAGCGCTGGCCTGGGGAGACAGTGCCCGGGGTGGCACGTGCATTGTTGATAGGCAGACACTAAGGCTTGCGCTCAGAGAGGGATGCGGGGATCAGCCATCCCCCCACGCCTGCAAAAAATGCAGGCTTGGCTTCTTTAATGGCCAGGAAATTGAGTGCCTCATCACCCCCCCTTTTTTTCCTGAAAAATGTAAAAAGAAACGTATATTTTGTATTTTGTATATATTCTGAAAAAGTGTGATTTTTTTTTTCTTGAGAAATACCTCGCGCCATAATATTTCTGATTTAAGGGGGCTAGGAAAATCTTTGAAGTGGAGGAAATCAGTGGGGGACAAAGTAGCTTTTCCTGATTTTTTTTTTGGTGCCTCTCCTCTAAGCCAGTAATGGGATTTAAAATGAGAGAGTCCCAGTCCTCGTCCCCCCTCCCATTGCATTTCGCTCTCGTCGCCGCAGAAAACCTCTGCGTAACCGACTGCACGTCTAAAGGGACGCTTTAATGGAAACAAGGTTTGGGGAGCGCATCAACTTTCTTTCCCTTTTTCAAATGAAGTTGAAAAAAAATTCTAAGGACAATTTAAACATCAAATGACATCGAACAGATATTTTTCCAACACAAAATTTTTCCGATTCGTTTGCTTCCTGTTCTTAGAAATAAAGAAGAAGGCAGACTTAATCTTCCCGCGCGGATGGCACGAAATTTGGGGCCGTGCTTGGTTGAGTCTGATGGGTGGAGGATAGGGTGTCGCCCCGCGTCCCCAAGGAGTCCGGAGCGCCGGGGCCGGAGCCGGGGCCAGGCCAGCCTCGCTCGCTGCGGACGACCTTCGGGCCCAGCTAGGGTCAAGGCAGCGGGCGGACTCTGGCCCCCTGTGGGCTTTGGGCGCGCCCTCGCAGCCGCCTCCTTGTTAAATTCCGGAGCTCAGCAGGGTAGCAGGGACGTTGGACGCCAGTTTCCTGTGGCCCGGGAGTAGGACGCACCCTTTTCACGTCTGCTCTCAGGCTCCCCTGGGCTGGGCGTTCTAAAGACCAGGCGCCTTCCCGCTTCTCCCCTCCCGGTGCCCAAGAACCAAAACCTCGAGAATCCCGACAGCTTCCGAAGGTGCTGAGCCCAGTTCACCAAGCCAGAGCGCGCGTCCCTAATGCCTGACATTCCTAGCCCTATTTCTGGACCCTTTTCTTCCTACCAGCTTGGGATCTCCAGAGGAAGCCAGGGCGCCCCGGCCCCAGGGGACACCGGCTGGTGCGCAGAGGCTGGGGCAGAACCTCTACCCGGGGACCCTGGCGCCCCACGCAGGACCTTGGAGCAGGGCGGGGAAACCTGCCGCGACGGAGCAATTCGCTCACCCCTCTGCTCCCCTGTGAGCCCCCACAAAAAGCAGTAGGCCCGGGACAGGGTCCCAGCAGCAGCCTGGGAAGGAGCGCGCGGGAGTGTGCGCACGTTCGGCCCCGGCCCGCGCCTGTCTCCCTTTCACCCCGACTCCCCAGCGGGGCCGCTTGTCATTCCGTTGCTTTCCTGAGACCCTTGCAGCGCGGCTTCCCAGTCACTTTCTGGCTACAAGCGCCCCACCCCCTGCGCCGCCGGACGTCGAGGTGGGGGTGCCAAATGTGGCTGAATCTGAGCGCTGGAGGACACTGGGCCCCGGGGCGGGAATCCCAGGCAGCCCCTCCCAGCGCAGGCCTGGGGAAGCACAGCGGCTTTGTACCCCTCCGCCCCAGGAGCAGAGCTGGAAGTGGAGAGCCCCTGGGGCCCTGCTCGCCAATGAGGCTGACCAGAAGCCCGACTGGCCAAGGAGGTGGGAGAGGATGTTTAGGTTAGCGAAAGGCCAACTCGACGGGTGCCTGTGTCTGCGTGTTGGCTTCCGCACATCTCCCTCCCTCTCGTTCTGTCTGGCAGAAAAGGAAAGCAGACGGATTTGCACTGGCCCCTCTTTCCGCAGTCTGGGAACGCTGAAGCAGGAAGAATTGCTCATAACGACACTTGCATGCTAAAGGTTAAACTTACAGTCTTCAGGGAGGGGCTTCCTGCCAGCTGCAGTTGTGGTGGGCACTGCCACAGGCCCTAGCCACTCCACCCTGGCCCTCTGCAGCCTGGCCCCCTGCAGCCTCTGCAGGTACAGCCAGCATCACAGACTTTTGCCCAGGGGCGCTGGCTCTTCCCCACTCCTCCACCTCCGGGGAACCTCTCCTTCCTGGTCCTTCTGCAGGCCAGAATTTCACCTATGGCTGTTTGTGCCTCGTTCTGCCCTTGAGACCTCTGCCCATGGGTTCCAACCAGTTCCTGGTGTGGAGTTCCTCACAGGTGCATGCTTTGGGAGAAACCAGTCATCCCTGGGCCCTGTGCTCTGGGCACTTGCAGGGTGGCCCCTGCAACTCGGCACAGGTAAAACCAAAGCTAACACACTGAATTTAACGCCCAGTCTTGGGAGGGTCTGTAAGGAAACACCAAAGGAGGGGGGACAGGGCCAGTTTCAGGTGGGAAACTTCCCCAAAATAAAAAGCTACGGGAGTCTCTATCCCAGGGACCCAGGGCTGGCAGCTTAGTATCAAAGACATCTTTTTTCCTTCCCTTGGGACCCCCACCCCAATGACAATGTGATTCAATTCAGGTTCCTTACATTGTCTATTCCAGTAGGAGATCAGTAGGGAGGGGGCTTTGGTCTCAGAATCCAGGTTCTATTTTCTCTCCTTCCCTGGAGACGTCATATTTGTTGAGCACCTATTATGTGTTAGCTCCCTAATAGGCACTTCACATGTAATTGCATTCAGTTCTCCCAGCAGCCCTGGGAAACTGGTATGATTAGTCTCATCTTATAGAAAAGAAATATTATATTCAGGGAGATTAAGTCACTCACTTCAGGTCACACAGCTTTTAGGGGGCTTAGCTTGAATTGGAACCCAGGTCTGGGAGGCTTTACAGATATTTCTGATATACCTGCTGCCTCTTGTTGAGGTCAAGAGAACCAGGAAACCCAAAGGAAGAGAAAAGATAGCTATGTGGTGCAGATGGAAGAGAAGAAGTATTCAGGAAGAACTGTCTGGTTTTGTATGGTTTCAGGATGAGATTCAAGGCTAGGCGACAAGTCACCTACCAGCACAGAGGATGTTCACTGAAGGGAAAAAGACAGAACCCTAACACACAAACAAAACCCCAGGATGGCATCAACACAGCCTAACCCCTGAAATGATGACCCACTGCACCTCCTACCCAGTCTTGTGTTTTCTTGTAACTGTTCTTACTCTGTCTGAAGCTGAGACAAGTTCCTTACTTGTGTGCATCAACAGGGCTAACAGGAAGGGATGATCAAATGACCGACCACTCATGTAAAAATACTAGGAGATCCAGTAAACTGGGAAGGAAAGAGGGCAGTGCCATCCAAATGGCAGGCCCCGTGGGCACATGAGTGCTCAGCTTTTGCAGGCCCGAGGGCAGAGAGGTAGGTGTGGCAGCAGCCCTGCAAATCCTGCTTTGCCTATACTGAGGTTTGGCCACCTGACAGTCTTGGGCCAACTCTGGTCTCACCTATGCCACCAGGCCCAGGACCACCCCTGGGTGGTTCAGCAGAGTGTGACCTCATGGACTGGTCTCTTTCACTGGCTTTAGCTGGGTTGACTCAGACTGTAACTACACAAGTGTGAGCATGTGCGACTGGGCAGGACTGGCCAGGCCTACACGGAGGGGTTGCTGAAAGGCTTGTTAAGGAAGTACTTCTGACTTGGCAATCTAATTACATAATGCTACAAAAATAACTCTGGCCTGGGAGTCCGTTCAGAGTGACGTATGCTGTTAACAGAGACAGGTATCAAATGTCTATCTTTTAACCCAAGGGCTGAAAGTGCACTTGTGTGCACTGATTGGACACTCGCCCCAATAGGAGAAATTATTGGGTTTTGGGGTGGGGCAGGAAAAGCTATAGGGATGCATTTTTCCCTCCTCTCTTATTCTTCCCTAGTACAACTAAAGCCAGCTGTCCATTTCGCTGTATTCCACCTGCAGAGACATATGCCCCAAATTAGTCCTGCAGCGTTCCCTGCCATAAACTGATCAGGGCGGGTTAGGGAAATGAGACGAGAGAGAGAGAGAGAGAGAGAGAGAGAGAGAGAGAGAGAGAGAGAGAGATGAGACATGAGAGAAGAAGTGAAAGGGGCTTTATGTTTTGCTTTTTGGTAGAAGGAGAAGCGCTGAATTATCTTATCTCTCTATCTACCTGCAAGACTAAACCTCCTGTCCACTCTCTAGGGAGACTCTCTGGTCCAAATTTGCCTAGTACTGTCCCAGGTTATAACCGCATGCCAGGAACTACTCAGTCCTGGAAAATGGAACCAGTTGGTCATTCTCTCTTACAAACTTTGGCCAAATTTCCACAAAGGCAGAAAATTATAACCAAAAGATGTATCCTTTCAATCCAAAGTTTTTCAAAGAATGATCTAAGATGCAAAGGCCTTATTTCCAGGAATTTGAAGAAAATGCCATAGGCTTTGAATGCCCTCTCCCAAGACCACCATTCTGAACCCTACAACTTCCCAGGTGGGAAAATGACCTGCTCCAGCTACTTTGCTTTTCAGGTAAAGCTTTGATCCCTGCCCTTCTTAGTTTAAAATGTGCTGAATTTCTGCCAGTGTTTTACTTGAGATCATATATAGATAGATAGATAGATAGATAGATAGATAGATAGATAGATAGATTCCCCCATCCCGAAGAACTCTGCTTAAAAGTCATTGCAACATGTCTTTGTCTCACTTCATCTCTTTCCTGGGGCCTTAGCCTTAGTCCTCCCCTTGACAGTGGTCAAATGCTAAACAGTCTTATACTCCCCTTCAGTCTGGTCTCCTTGGCTCTGATAGCAGTTTCTCTTTTCTAATGTTGATAATGCCAGCATCTGATCCTTTCATTCTAAACTGCAGCTTCCAATCCATCCTTAATCTAGATCCATCTGACCGCCTTTCTGAGGAGACTGCGCAGGATAAGCAGTCCCCGGCCCAAGACACTCGGTCTGGGAGCTTAGATTGATATTCATCCCTACCTCTTTTATTTTTTTTTTTAATCAAAACATCTCTAAACTGCTTGAGCTAATTATAAAAGCAAACAGCTCTTCCTCCCTGAGTCATATTCCTTGGCTTGTAAAATGCAGTTCCACTCTGAGACCGCCATTGTCGCAGATGAGGAAAACCTGCTTTTGGAGGCCGCTACAGAGAGGAAAGGGTGAAGCGGATCGCCTCCGCCTCCCCCAGCAGGCGCTGCCTTTATGGAGTCTATTTCCAGTCTGTTTACCTGGCAAGCACCACGTGACCACCCCAGAAGGAAATGCTGACATCATTGTCTCTCGCTCACACATGTGTGCCCGCCTCCAGCCAGCTCCGCCTGCATTCCGGTATCCATCCTGCAGGTCCCTCCCGCCCCCGCCCCTCCCCCAGCCCGCACGCCTCTACCACTGATTTCTCTGTCTTTCTCACACTTTCCTTTGTTTTCCTTTTCGGCTGTCTCAGATGCTGTCTTGCATGCGCGCACCCACCCACACATGCTTCTGGGGACCTTTTTCCTGTCCCTTCTCCAGAAAACCTTGTTTCTCTGTCTCTCTGTGTCTGTCTCTGCCTCTGTCTTTCAGATCTATGGTCACTGGGTCTTCACCCACTCTGGCTTAAAAACACTTCCTCTTTCTCTATAGATTCGAAATTTCTAAATTAAAAAAAAAAAAAATTACAAGGCCTAGAAAACCTTCCAAGTCTAAGGGGGGGGGGGAGGGCAAAGCAAGGCTTCTAGGTCCAGCCACTCAATTTCCTGCTCCAGTGGTCTTCAAGATTTAGGGGACAGGGATTTGGTCGAACATGCCCTATTTATTTATTTATGTTCAGCCTTTCCTCTTGCAGACTGCAGTCCCACATTTTCATTGCTGCTGGCAGCTAGGGGCGCCCTTCCTTCCCACAGGCAAACCATGGGTCCCAGCAGCTCTTGGCCTTGTCCAGAGGCAGCACATGCAACAGGCCAGTCTATTCTCTGCTGCTGTGGCTGCAGGTCCTTTCTGGGATAGGCCAAGGAGGATTCTGGGCATCCTTCCAGCTTGGGGATGCAGGGAGCTAGAGAAACCCCAGCGGGGCAGAGAGGAGAGGTGGCAGTAGTCAATACAGGTGCCTCCTGCCTGTTCAAAAGGCTACTTATAAGAGGACCTGTGTGGCAGAAGTAGGCTCCAGCTGCTCCCTGAGAGCTGTTTTGGTACATGGTGGGCACCAAAAAAGAATGCAGTTTGAGGGAAATGCTTACTGAAGGCATCGGAGCCTCAGTCTTTATTCTCACAGAAAGATGGAAGTAGGGTGTCCCTGAGAGCTGTTTTGAAAGCAGACAGCATGGTAGTGAGGCCAGAATGTGAAGCAAGGGAGGGGGGATCAAAAGGACCAATCTTTCCAGGGCCAAGTGGTAGAATGCAGATGCTGATCTGTCCAGCTTCGTCCTTCCTCCCCTGGCTGTTACCTGGGCTCCTCTACCTTTCAGGTTGTGGGTGGGAGAGGGAGGCATGGGAAGGTCACACAAGAGTGAGACTGTTAAGTAATTATTGCTTAGGTGTGAACTGTTAATTCCCAGCACTTGTAAAGGTGGAACTCTACTAGGAGAGCATAAATACTTTAATGGGCACATTTACCAATGGATTGTAAAAAAAAAAAAAAAAAAAAAATCAGAAATAGAGTATCCTATTGGAAGACTCTAGAAAGATCTAGAGATAGAACTCTTGAGATAGTGGTTTTCACTGTGTTTCAGTGCCTTTCTGGTTTATTTATTTATTTATTTTTTGTGGGGGTGCTACTGGAGATTGAACCCAGGACTTTTGCACTGAGCTGTATCCCAGCCGATTAAAATTATTATTTTGAGAAATTATATCACTTAGTTGCCCAGCCTAGGCTCAGATTTTCAATCCTTTTGCTTCAGCCTCCCAGGCTGCTGGGATTACAGGCGTGTGTTACCAAGTGGCTGCACTGGTTTCTTAAGAGACACATCTGCTGCTGTTTTGGTTAGGTGGCCCTCACAGGCAATCGAAAGAAGGTGATATTATGAGATTCAAGTATGATGAGGTTACCTCCTAGAGATGGTCTGAATGAGAATGCCAGTTCAGTCTTGTCAGGATCTAAACCCTCTTCAGACATGCCAGGAATCTAGAACTTTCTACAGACTTTCAATATTTTGTATAAGCTCTCATTTTAAACTTGCAAATGTTACAGACCAAGGATATTCTCTTTTCAGTTTAGCTCTGTTATTCAGTTCAATGGTTTTTGTGTGTTTTAAGCCCAAATAAAAGTGGTGTTGGAAAGTATCAGTGTCATTGCCATTATTTCTTTCTCATCATTTACGGGGCCCTGCCTCTGCTGGATCAGGAATACAGACTATCAAGGTTCAGCACAAATTCCAAACTCACAGCTATGGGTGTGAGATGCCTCTCTCCAAGGATCCTACACTATCCAATTCTCATCATTTGTTGTGAAACTGAAGTTAGAAAAATATACTAGAGGGTAGTGGAAATTATGCGAAGTGAAAACAGAATGAAAAAGAATGGCTCTGAGTCTTTACTATGGTACCATTCAACTGTGGAGGGGCCTGGGGGAGTCTTGCAGGGAGCTCTTTCTGCATCCTGGAATCTGGCTCAGGATTCCTTCCTGATCCTGTTCCAGCCTAGTACTGGAGTTGACTTCACCCAGCTTCTCACATTCAGCTCTCAGGGCAGAGGGAAAGGGTTCCTAGGTTAGTTTATAATTATACAGCACCAAAATACTGTCAGCAGTATCCGTTGGCTTCACTACTCAATACCTGCGATAATATGGAAATACAATGCATTTGTGAATGGATTTGCATTCATGTTATGGGTTACCCCACCTGCTACCCAAGGACAGGCACCATATGGAGTATGCACTGCACACATCTCCATAAATGCCCACAGTGCTAATTGGTACTCAGGATAATGATAATGACAATGATGACAATGATGACGACACTGAATTGCAAATAATGATTCTAGGATGAAGACCGTTCTGGGCATAAAGAGATGCTTAACAAAGAATGAATGAACAAGTGAATAAAGTTTAGGATTTCTCTTGAGTGAGATCTGTTTTTTTATTCTTAAAAGCACAATTACTCATTGTTAAGATGAGTATGGTGAAAAAACAAATTGATTCCGGTAGCAAAAAAAAAAAAGATGAGTATGGTGGCATATGCCTTCCCACCGTTCTGGGAGGCTAAAGCAGGAGGATTGCAAGTTCAAATCCAGTCTAGGCAACTCAGACACTTAGCAAGATCCTGGCTCCAAGAAAAAAAATGCTGGGGATTTATCTGAGGGTGAAGGCACGGGGTTCAATCCCCAGTACTGAAAACAAACAAAAATCCTTTTATTACCACTTGTTTAAAAAAATAAAACTCAACTGCTAAGAATGTGCCCTGAGCTTAAATGGCATAACAGTAACACAAGGTGGCTCAATAATCACTTGCATCATGGGTGTATTTTTTAAAATATAATTTTCTTACCCACTTAGCCCTCCACACTGTCTCTCTCAAGGAAGGTAAACGGCCACAGCAGAAAGTCAGTGTGGCACCTCGGGCCATATGCACCTTATAGTCAAAGCACTGAGAAGGTAGCCTGGCACAATGGCACATGCTTCTGACTCCACCTATTTGGAAGTCTGGGGTAGGAGGATGACAAGTTCAAGGTTAGCTTTAGCAACTAGCAAGACATTGTCTCAAAACAAAATTTTAAAATGGCTCGGGCTGTAGTTTAGTGTGTACAGGGCCAGGATTCAATCCCCAGTTCTGCATAAAGAAGAACATTACACAAAGGACTAAGAATCTAGAAGTGGAAAGCACTCCCTGGAAGAATCAAGGTCTGGTCTGGTCTTTTCTTTTGTTTTCCTTTTTCTTTTTTTTAAGACTCACTATGCAAGTTCAGGCTGATCTTCAACTTGTTACACAGTCCAAGCTGGCCTTGAACTCACAATTCTCCTATCTCGACCTCTCAAGTTCTGGGATTTCAGGTGTGTACCATTGTACACAGTAAGGACTTTTTTTTTCTTTAATGAGAAAAACTTAAGGAAGTAGAAAAAAATATCACCAAAATCTTGGGGTCTAGCCCCAAGTCTGCCACTGAAAGCTGGAAGGCCTCCAGCAAGCCATTTAATCCTTGGAGCATGTTTTCTCCTTGTAAAATGGAGATAACGGTATACACCCCATGGTGTTGTCAGAGGATTAAATGAGATGGCCAATATAAAATGTCCAGCACTGGGGACTGGGGATTTAGCTCAGCGGCACAGCGCCTGCCTGGCAAGCTTGAGATCGTGAGTTGGATTCCCAGTACCAGAAAAAAACAAAATAAAATAAAATAAAATAAAATAAAATAAAATAAAATGTCCAGCACAATGCCTGGCACATGGCAGGTGTTCCATAGGGATTGCTAATATCATAATAGCACTTACCTGCCGGCACTGTAGGGTGGGAATGTGAAGATGAAATGATCATGAAAGTGCTGCATAGGGGGCTGGGGATTTAGCTCAGTGGCACAGCGCTTGCCTGGCAAGCATGAGGTCATGAGTTCGATTCCTAGTACCGGAGGGGGGAAAAAAAAAACCAAAAAACAAAACAAAACAAACAAACAAAGAAGAAAGTGCTGCATAAAGCAGAGAAATCGAAACAAATACAAGATGTTCTTTGTAGGTGTTATTGGGCTCTGGGTTAAATCTGTTAGTATTGGGATATGGGGCAATGAGATAATGATATAAGATCAAGGACATACTTCCTCTCTCCCATACATACATAATTTCAGCCATTAAATTCCTGAAATATGGGGAATGCAAGTAGGTGCCTACCAGGTATTCTCAGCAGGGGTGTTGTGAAGATTAATAGTTTAGAAAGACATAAGAGTTATTGAGCAGAGGGATATGTAAATCCAAGGAATAATCATAAAGCAGTATCATGACTGTTACTAGCAACAGACCCTTTCCTAAACCAGAATAGAATTTCCAGAAATATCTTTCCCTTTTGGAATTACAGAGTATGACTGATTTATTTCCACACATCTCAGGTGCTTTCAGTGTTATTGTTTCCTCTTATTTTCCTCCCCTCCTTGGTGATAGAGAAGCCTGAGAACCAATCCTGTCAGGAAATTTCTTGGAGGATTTTCAGAAGGATGTGCAAGCACCATGTATAAATGACTGTGAGCAGTGAGTATTTACTTTGTTTTATAAAACATCCATTCAGACCTGATCTTCCAGGTGTAACTGAATAATCAAAATCATGAAGTGACAAACACGTTGCATACGTTCGTCAGGTTTCACAGGTCCCTCAAGGGAACTCACCACTATCTATTCTTCTTATGGCAGGTCGGTTAACCTTTCCCCTGCTGTTGGGCCTCTTAAAAAATGTGGTATTAAATCCAGACTTCAGAGATACGTGGCCAAATGCCCCTTGCACATCTCATGCCAATATCCAAATTTTCAGAATTTATTGACCAAGATGCTAGATAGAGTAGGTTTAAGGATCTTGCTAAATAAAATACAGATTACATTTATCATTTCCCCCTCAATCTACTAAAATCTTGTTACTCTTTCATGGAAGGAAATGAATTAGTTTGACAGGACTTGTTCTGTCAAGTGATAAAAGTTCCCAATACTCACTGGCCCATCAATTTGTATTATCTGAAGAGGTTTCTGAAATTGAATGGGTTCAAGGCCAAAGACAGGTATGGTGAACTTTCAGAGTGTGTCAATCTTTCAAAACTCGTGCAGGTCAAAGCTATTATTTTCCACATACATATTGAAAATTCACTAGAAAATAAATGAGAATTTATGAAAAACCTCATAGCTTTTATCTTTTAACATAAATTACAGTGGTTATAGGGGTTTCACACTTTCTGAAATCTCAGGGCCTTATAAAACTCCCAAATTTCCACAAAACACACTAAACACAGGCAACCTGAAAGTCAGAAAAACCCCAACTCTGTGAGAGGTCACTGCTATGGCTTGTACAGTATGTAGAGGTCCCCACAAACCCTCATGTGCTCGTAGGTGGGGATCTTGTGAGTTGGCTATATCTTGGGTGTGTGATATTTGGATTAAGGGTGTGTGATAACTGAATTGGTTTAACATAGTTTTGGGTGTGGATAATGGAAGGCCCTCCCTGAGTAGGGGTGGCACCAACCAATAGGCTTGTAGCCTGAATAGAATATAAAGGGACAGAAAATAGGGCAGGCTCGATGCTTGCTGTTGCTTGCCTGCCCTGCCACAGACTGCTTCTCCTCTGGGATGCCTCTCTGCCTTTCCGTCCTGCCTTGGAGCCAGCTAACTATGGACTGAAACCTCTACAAAAAGTGAGCCAAAATAAACTTTTTCTGCTATAATTTTGGGTATTGGGTATTTTGTCTCAGCAACAACAGAAAGTAACTAAGACGATCAAGATGAGAGTACAAAAGGGCACCCTTGTAGTGACATTTCTGGTACCTTGCATACTTCTGGGTATTTCTAGGTTTGAAGTTTCTAGGTTTAATGGATAGATACTTATTTAAAGTTTCTGGAATAAGCCAGGTGAGGTGGTATACGACAACAGTCCCAGGTCCTCTGAGTTTGGGACAGGAGATCATTTGAGCCTAAGAGTTCGAAGTCAGCCAAGGTAATACATTGAGACTTTGTCTCAAGATATAAAAGGATCGGGGGCTGGGGATTTAGCTCAGCGGCACAGCACCTGCCTGGCAAGTGCAAGGTCGTGAGTTCAATTCCCGGTACCAGAATAAAACCAAAAACCAAATATATATATAAGGATCAGACTGGAAAAATTAAAATACAAGTTATGGAGCAGACAGCACACATTGCACTTGCAGATGGCAAGACTATGGATCAATCTGTGTAAACCTGAAATTTGTTCTTTTCGTCCTTCTTTGGTTCACTTCCCAAGCCCATGTTACCCCAAGCCACGTGCTCTCTGAGTTGGCATTTGAATTGCTCATCTGCACTGGATATATAAAAAAATGTGAGTTGACTGAACCCTAAACAAAATCTTATAAAGCAACATCTAGTCATGGGAGGTTTTTGAATTCTTAAGAATTTCCCCAGACCTGCTACTCCATGCCTTTTCTACACTACTCAAGCCCCTTCTTTGTGAACTCTGAGAAGAAGATTTTAACTCCTTGTTACTTGATTCCATAACTGCAATAAACTTCATCATCTTGCCCGCCACATTGCCTTAAACTGCCTTGTATTGGACCCTCTTGTCTGCCACTCAGTGTCTTTGTATCCTTAACAATTACTTTCTTTTTCCTATTCAGTCTCAATTCCACTGCACATTTTCCTAGGCTCCAGATCCCAACATTTCCAGATCTCTTCAATCCCCTGCTTTCTTACCTTTCTGTCCCTATGCCTGTTGCTACAGAACACCTGTGTCTATTATTCTCATACCTTTATTTGTATTCAGAAACCTGCATATCTGTATTCTGTCCTATTATACAACAACAGCTCCAGGGATGGAACTTAGTGGTAGAGTGCTTGCATAGCAGGCATGAGAACTGGTTTCAGTCCTCAGCACTGCAAACAACAACACTTCCCTTTATTCTGCCTCCTATTGAATGTACCATCCTCAGCCTCATTACCTAATTTACTGAGGAATCATTTGTTTTTCTTTTATTCATTTTTTTGGTCCTGGGGATGAACTACACACTGAGCCTGATGAAGGATCAGTTAATCATGTTCTCTACTCTTGAAGATCTCCAGTGCTGGAAATGGCTCTGTTGGAGAAGGATGGTCATTCTTTGAGCCCAGATTGGTTCCTCTGCCGCTTCTGTCCCAGTGGTTCTATGTCATCTTGTGAGGTTATGCAGAGCATGTTAATTCCCTGATGTGGATGATTTTCTCCTGTTCTGTCCTCTCTGCTCTTTCTGAACGAAGAATTGCCACTTCCTTCCACTGTTCTTCACATGACCCAGTTCTGAGTTCTTTCACCTTCCTGTTCCAATTTTGACTCTTCTGAAAGAGTCATGACCCAAGATTAAAAGTAAGTTATCTACATCTGCTTTGACTACCTCAGTAGACTGGGATTCTTGCATCTTTTCTTCCCATTATACTTGCTTAATGCAATTGTGGAATAAGCCTCCCTTGAACCTCTAAAACAGCAGTTTGTAAAGTGTGGTTGATGAAGTATTTACTTCAGAAAGACCCAGGAAGCTTTAGAGTATGGACTAAATGTTCTGCACTCCTCCCTGCAAAAAACTAACCTCACCAGGAACCAATTCTCCAAGGGCTTTAACCTTGAACTTCCCAGTCTTCAGAACTGTGAGAAAGAAATATCTGTGCTTAAGATATCCAGTTTGATATTTTGTTATAGCACCCCAAACTAAGATTATTTAATAAATACATATTCTTTAGTTTGTTGTATCTGACAATCTGGGGCAGGACCTGGGAATCCACACTCTGCACAATATGGTAGGCATTTCTTAAGTGCATATAAAAGTCTAAAAACAGATATGCTCTGAGACTTCCTCAGTACCTCTTTCCAAGCTTGATCCTCTCTGCCTGTGTTTATGTATTTATTTATTGTAGTATGGCTGATAGAACCTACAGCCTCACTCATGCTAGGCAAACATTCAACCACTGAGTTACACCTCCAGCCCTGCAAATAGTTTTAAAGTCTAAGAGCAAGAGCTTCCATTTTCTTTTGGTATATTTCATCTCATTGGATTGAGTGTACTGCTTTGATCTATCAAAAATCTTCTGAGGCATTTATACTGCAAAATATGAGTTCATGGCAACTACTCATAACTAAAGACCAAACATTTTAATGTCACAGAACTAGGAAACCCTTCCATATTGAAACCAATTATGGTTAGCTAATTACTAATGAACCCATACTCCTATCTTCTTTTCTATGAAAGAAATGGGTAATTTTCTATTTATTATATTAATCAAATACTTTGCTAACCCCAGCTAATCTTTGTCTTCAACATTTCCTTGATCTAGTGGCTTATGCCAATCCTGTCCAAGAAGGAATTTAAGTGTTCTCACAGGGCATGTCCACATGCATTCTAGAATTTGTGATCAGGAAATGGACAGGAGTATGCATAATTCAAATTTTTAGTGACTTTGTTCTGAATGCCTATTAAACATAGAGGTTCAAGGGAGGAGTATTCCACAATTGAATTAAGCAAAGTATAATGGGAAGAAAAGATGTGAGAATCCCAGTCTACTGAGGTAGTCAAAGCAGATGTAGATAACTTACTTTTAACCTTGGATCATGACCCTTTCAGTGATAGGAGCCCTCAACTCATCATTATAAGTGTTCTTGTCCCCACACTGAGTTTACTACTAGACAAAGAGCTCTTCCCAGGCCCTATTTTGGGTACCTCTAAGTACTGCCTAGTAAGTAGCATAGTATCTTACTGAGCAATCTTTTTGAATGAAGCAATGAATTTTATCTCTCTCTCTTTCTTTCTTTCTTTCTTTCTTCCTTCCTTAACTTTTCTTTCTTTTGTTCTTTCTTTCTTTCTTTCTTTTTTTTTTCTTTCTTTCTTTCTTTCTTTCTTTCTTTCTTTCTTTCTTTCTTTCTTTCTCTCTTTCTTTTTGGTATATGATGAAAACAGATCCTCCAGTGAAAACTGGAAGATTGTGCTTGTCAGGCATGAGGGAAGTGGTATGCCTGGACAGATCTCCATAGTCCCAGTAATTTCTCTTAGTCACTGCTCATATAAATGAGCTCATTAAAATAAAAGCATTCTAGAAATGCAGTGTGATGAAAACACTGAGAAATGATGACACAGTTCCGGAAACATGATGACTTTACTAGAATCCACGGTAAAGGCCAAGATAGACAGAGAGAAGGCATTTCAAAACAAATACCAAAAATTTGCGCTAGTGGGGCAACCTAAGTCAGCACAACATGCAAAGAAGTTTTTTACAGGCTTCATTCTAATTAGAGTCTTTATGATGGTATACACAAGCTGTAACAGTAGGATATGAGATAACCAGACAAGGAAACCTAGCATTTCTCTGCATCACTGCTGCTTCCACATTACAACTGGTAACACATCTGAGTAATGCTCTGACATAGATGATAGGAAGAGCGAGCAACTGTAAAGTAATGGTAGAAAAGTCTGTGGTTTCCATGGTTGAAATGATGTTCTTTATGATCATGTTTTTCTTGTTTCTCATCGGCCAGAAAAGATTCAATAAATACTGCAGAACATGGCATAGTAGAAAATCCATGCCACTCCAAGTTTACATACCTGTTCTGCATGAAGTCTGAGGCAGTGGTTCTCAACAGAGGGTGGCTTGGAAGTATCTGGAGACATATTTGTGAGTTACAAGTGGCATCCAGTTGGTAGAAGCCAGAGATGCTAATAAATATCCCACAACATACAAGTCATACTCTTTCCTCCAACAAAGAACTATCTGGCTCAAAATGCCAATAGTAATTATCCCAATAAAAATTTTAATTGTAAAGTATCAAGCACTGTATGGTATCCCTGCTACTGATAGTCCTAGGTCTAGGGATATGATTCTAACTCCAGTCTAGAAATGCTTGTCCATCTCAAAGTTTCATGTTAACTATCTGTTATGAGTCTATAACATAACCTGCAGGTGAAAAGCATTATAATTTGCAATTCTATGGTAAGATGAGGTGATAGTATCAAGCCTGAAAGCCTAACCAGTATATTATAGGATGGCAGCATGAGTGGAGATACAAAGTTCTGGAATACCCATAACAGGTATATGTCTTCCTCAGAGAGGTTGCCTGGATAGGCACTATGTGAGTTCCAGTAGGACAGCAGTCTCCTGCTCCACCGAAGGAGGAATCAGTAGTGTTTTGTAAGATCCATCAGTGACCTATGCTCCTGGTCATGAATGGGCCCTGAATGAGAGCTTCTAAGATGTAACTTGAGACTGTGAGGATTCAGGAATGTGAGGTGGCCATGAAACAAATGTACCAACTGGAGTATCAAAATGTCAGAGTGATAAGCAGCAGAGAAGGAACCTCTCTGAGAGTTTCTATCCAGATGCTGGACTATAGCAACATGAGGAAGACAAGAAGGAGGGAAATGGGTCCCCTGGACCCAGGAAGGATCTGAAGGGTGAATTGAAGCCCACAGAGAGAGTGAAGAGAGAAACTTCTACAAAGAAGACACAAAGAAAGTGAAGAAAGAAATTTCAACAAAGAAGAAGGAAGGAACCAGTGGTGCCTTCTCCCTGAGACAAGGAGAAGTGTGAGAGGAGGTAGTGAGAGGAGTGATTCAAACCTGTGCACATGTGGTGACTGCTGGTGACCCCAGAGGCCTCCATGGAGAGATGCAGCAGTGGAGGGAAGCAGTAGACATGAAGGGTTGCACTAGCTGGCTGTGAGTGCTGAGGACTCAGTTGTCCTGCACAAGAGAATGATTGACCAGGAGCCATCTTCCAGAGGGGATGACTGAGCTCAGAACCCAGAGCTGTGCTGGCTACATCTAGTGGCTCCCAGCTGGGCTCAGGCCTGTGGAAGGCACACTGATGTCTGCAGGCTGAATGAGTCTGGTCTTGGCCAGAAGGTGCAGGCTTGCTGAGCTTATTCACTACCCTGCCAAAAAGCTACTGCTGGCTTGCTGGGATAAATCAACGTGGATTGGAACTCTATCCCACATGTTATCTACCAGTGAGAGTAGAGACATATCTAGAAGTGGACTTTTTTTTTACTCTCTCTTGTTTGTTTTTCTGTTGTGGCTTTGTGTTTTTTTGCTTTTTGTCCTCTGTTTTTGTTTTTTTCTCCCTCATTGTTTGATCTTGTTTTTATATGAGTATGAACATGGGTTCTAGCCTCTTTGTAGTTGTGGCTCTGCTCTTTTCTTCTTTTTATCTCTTCCTTCTCTCTTTTCCTGCAGTCTTCTGCACAAGTTTCCCAAAGTTAGCGTGACCCCCTTTTGTCTTCTAGCCTTACTTCTAATCTTTTCTTCTTTTCTTACTTCTCTATTTTCTCCCTAACCCATTTTAAATTATAACCCCTGAGGGCAAAACTGACATATTAATGACTTGTATACTGCATATAATTTTCTGGTTTATTTTAGATTTTGTTACATAACCACAAATCTAGTTCATATGGTTAAAGGTGGTAAATTAATGGTTAGTTCAGTTTGTCATTTTCTAGGATGTGTTTGATGCTATTGTCATTGCTGTTGATACCACTATAGCCAAAAGAGACATAATTGTTCTAAACAGCTGTTCTTCCTGGTATTTCAAGACTGAGATTGACTAAGCATCACAGAAAATACTGTAGCACAGTGCCAAAGACACAGAGGGTAGGCCAAACAGGCAGCAACTTCTAATCCCCAACAAATTGAAGAGGTAGGATCTTGCAACAGACTCAAAGACCCAAAAAACAGCTATACCTGGAAAATGCCTTGGAGTAGTTATTTCCTAAGGGTTCTAAATACTAGCAACAAATCAACCACAGGCAATTTACAAGCATCATTCCAGGAATTAAACTAAAAAAAAAAGAAAAGGAGAATACACTTAAATAAGATGCAACCCAAGACATCCAGTTCACCAAAGGCAAACCTGTGAGCAATGAGGTGCAATAATCCAAAAGCCACCCACCTGGCCCCTCTGAAGTGGTAACAACAAAGCAATTGAATGAGGTTCTAGAAAAAAATCAAATCAGAAATAATTCCTCAGATAACTGCAGAGATGGTGCCCACAATGAAAACCATGCTTAGTGACTCTAGAATAGATCAAGACAAAAAAATATAGAGGAGCTTAAGAAAATTATGGAAGCCATGAATGCTCAGCATAGGAAAGAAATGGAATCAATAAGGCAGATTCAAGCAGATATCCAGGAGAATAAAAATTCCATTGAAAGTATCCACAGCAGATTAAGCCAGTGTGAGGACAGGATCTCAGATATAGAGGACAGGCTTGCAGCTAGTGATCATGAAAAGAAATTTCTTAAAAACAGCAAGGGACCATGAGAAATCAGTACAGCAGCTGCCAGATGAGGCAAAGAAGAATAACTCAAGATTGATTGGAGTCAATGAAAAAGCAGGAGATAGCACAAAAGATACATAAAAAACCTCTTCACAGACAGTTATGGCTGAAAACTTCCCTAGTAGAGAAAAAAGAATTTGACATACAGTAAGTAAAGCACATAGAACTCCAATTAGCTACATTCAAATGTACCTACTGGAATGGGTGCTTCTTTCCTGCTGATCACAGGAAAGTCTTCATCCTATAGAAGTAGCAAGGACTCACTCCACCTGAAGCTTCTAGATGACAGATCTATTTCCTCCCAACTGCTATCATTTTTGATATGGCCAAGATTTTAAACATTTTTATGTGCCAGAGGGAAGTAAGTTTAATGAAGCCTCCAGATACACCCTGAGAGATGATAATAGTTCTAATTAAAACTGGGGGATGATAGATGAGAATGCTATGAGTTTCTATGAATAAGCGGCATTTGTGGATCTTCCATCCTGGAGAAGATTCCTTAGTTCATGCCAGTTTGGGCTCTTTCAAGTAGTAAAGGATGGTGTTTTGAAACTCTAATGTATTATGAGTTTTAATGTGATTCAGAGATCAGACAATGTTTTAAACTGTAAGGGACAAAAACATTTGGTTTTTTGTTTGCTTGTTTGTTTGGAGACAGGGTTTCATTATGCAGTTCAGACTGACCTTGACTCACTATGTAGCCAAGGCTGAACTTAAACTCATGGTGATCCTCCTGCCTTAGCCTCCTGAATGCTGGGATTACAGGTATGTGCCACCACTCCTAATGGAGCAAAAATATTTATAAGCCAAATCAGATTTTTGTTTCAATTCATATACCAAACTTTTCCTCTTCCTGATTATATATAGCCAAGAGGAGTCACTTAAACAAATTCTGTCTTAGTGTCAAATCTAAGTATGGAGAATATGACAGGAATGAGTGGGGCAAAATGAAGATTTGAGAACCATACTCAGACAAGCCTTGCGGGGCCAGGTCAGTATGGCAGTTCAGAGCAAGTAGTTGGGGTAACCAAAGGATAATGGTGGTCTCCAAAACACTACCAGGTAAGTTTTAAAGTTTAAGGCCGTCAAATGCATAGACTCAGAATTTCAGGGAGACTGAGTCACTGGTATCAGACGGCAGACACACTATCAGGAACTCAGTGTATCACAAAGAGGTTAGTCTTTCAATTTCTGCACTGCTGGCCTTGCTGGCTACTCATTGGTGAGTCTTGGTTCTACTTAGGGCCTGAAAAGGAAGTTATGTTATGTAAAATCCATGGTAGGAGCTCAGTGGTAGGATGTGGCCAGAAAGAGTCAGAAGCAGGAAAGCATACCTCTATGGAAGGCCTTAGGATTGCATTTAGGATTGCATTTGGAGGCTGGGTCGCCCTGCACCCAGACAGACATCCACATCCAAAGGCAAAGATGATATTACACCCTTAGATATTGAACTTGCATCCTCTAATCTATGCATGTCTTTTACCAAAGGGAGTCAAACAGGAGAGGGCTGGTCTGACAGGAAGTCAACTGTATCCCTAACAAAGAATCTAATGCAAGTCGCATCAGGGACTTCTCTGTGTGAGAGTGGTGACAAAACTCTCCTCCACTACTGGCATGAATCAGGGCAGGACTGACAACAGAAGTCCTGGGATTCAGCATTCATTCCTGGACAAGGTGAGTATACTAGGCAGGGTTCTCATCCTTGCTGACACACAGCCTGATGCCCTGTGTGCCTTGAGAGACTGACTTGTAAGCTATAACAGTGATCACTAAGGCTTTTTCCCCCTCCAGTATGAGGAACTGAACTCAAGGCCTTCACAATGAGTTACATTCCCAGCCCTTTTTATTTTATATTTTTTGACAGGGTCTCACTATGTTACAAAATTGCTCAGGCTGGGCCCAAACTTGGCAATCCTGCCTCAGTTTCCCAGAATGCCAAGATTATAGGCATGCACTACCACACTCAGCCACTGATCATCTTTATATATTCAGGAAGTCAACTGTATCACTGGTAAGATTTGGAGAGGAAGCCTCCCTTCCCTACACATCATTGTACAGGCCTGGGCTACTGTCTTCAGCATATAAAGATGAATACATATTCCTAAACTCAAGCAGAGGTTGCACTGAGGCAGGTGGCCCCCAATCCCATCTCCAGCCTTCATTCCTCTCCCAATTCTACATGTAATGCACAAAGTGCCTACTTAAGTTTCTCAAGTAGGTTGTGTCTTCTCTGCTGGGAATGTCCCACCCCTTCTCCATCAATACCATCCTGAAACTTCTCTTCTTAAACTCCATTGTAGGTCAGTTACTTTCTTCCTCCTTTGTGTAATAACTATTTAAATAATACTTGTGGTTGTGGTTGTTTGATACTTGTGGTTGTGGTTGTTTGTCTTCTTGATTATCTTTCTTATGAAGCAAAGGTACTTTGAGCTCAGGGATTATTTGTTTAAAGAGACAAGTACTTTGTGTCTAGCACAGTATCCATCACATAGCATACATTCAATATATGTTTGTGGAAGGAATGAAGGGAGGAAGGAATATAATGGGAAGGGAAAGAGGCAGAAAAGACCACTAACCAGGCAGACAGCAGAGTCAGGCTCTTCAGAAAAGACATTGGCCAGCCAACCTGGGGGAGCCAGCTCTGGAGATCTACAAAGGAGCTGGCAATTGCCTCCAATGGCTTCAGGGCTGACACTTACTGTACTTATTGGCGCCACCCCAGGGAATCCAACTTTCTTGGACCAGTTAGAGTCATACCTTCTTGGAAGGCCGCCACATACTGCTGTGAGGGCCACACTCCTACACAGCCAGCCAGCACCAGCCTGAGGGAGGCCATGCCAGAGGGCTCCTAGCATCCCCTGGGGCTAGGCCTTGCTTAGTCCTGTTGTTATCCTGCCTGTTTCCTCTGTGGCCCTGAGCTGTGATATTATGGTATTTGATAATTATTAATAATGACTCAGAATAGTCAACTTTAGTTTTGGTGAATTGCTTTTATCTATTTGATGATCCTCATCAGAACAAAAAGACAAAAGAGCCTGCAGAGTGAGTTCCTTATTCAGAAATTTCAATATATAGCTTTTGAAAGCTCTGCTCCACATCCAAAATATTGTCCAATGTAGGCAAAGATTACTGTAGCCGAGAACTGTGAGAATATCTATGAGGGCTTTTCAAGATGCTAGAACTTGACAACCCAGATCTCTTCTACTTTCTACCCACCTTAGCAAATCAATGAGTTCAGTGTTCAAGATACTCAGTAGAACATTCAGCACATATCCTTTACTGTTGTCAGAAACTGGCTCTGCCAATAGATCAGCTATTCAAAGCAAATGTTTTTAAGCTCGTTGGGGAACATGGTAACCCAGTATCTTGTAATCACAGTGTCAAAGAATGTTTGGACCCAAAGGTATCTTAGAGATACACTTGTCTGAATTATTTAGCAACTTGTCAACTTGGACACACACGTAGTGAGCATCCAATCTGGCTTAAAAACAAACCTGATAATTTTAGGCCACCTTTCTGCCGCTCTATTTTGATGGTAAAATATCTCCTATGTGTAGGATAAAGTCTTGCATCCCATAGAACCGAGTTGTCTGAAGAAACCATCACGTCCTACTAAAACAATAGCCTATTTAAATTTAGGGCAGGCTGGTCAGGGCCAGAGCTTCAGCAGCCCCCCCAGAAAACAGAGTATTGTTTCCATCCCAACCTTGTACTGAAAGGAAGCCTGTCATCTGGCAATGACCTCGTGAGACAACTTTGGGGAGAGCAAAGGGCCGAGAAGAGAAAGGCCTTATTCTCACTGCAAACAGGAAAAGGAAAGAGAAAAAGCAAGCTCTGTCTGCACACAAGGTTTGCTGGGCTGGCTATGAACTGTTCCATCAAATAGACGCCTTCACAGAGTCAAGCCAAGCGCGAACGCTGTGTCTGGGGCTCCCACTCCCGGGACACACACGTGGGCCGGCTCACACGCACTCCTGCTCTTGTGCGCCCTGGGAGAGCACTTATATGGGCTTCATGAGGCTAAGTAATAAACACTTTGTCTTCACCCTGCTATTTATGGGTTGCTTGGGGCATCCTGTTCTCTCCGTTGCCCTTACCTGAACAGACGGCTCCCGCAGACCTGGAGTTTAATGGGGACAACAGTAAATCTGAAAGGCTCTGTGTGCCCCACAAGCTCCTGCTTTCCTGACCACCCTGCTCTTTGCAGGGAAAGGCCAGTCTTCACCCGTCTGCCTATTCTCTGCACTCCCTTCCTCCAGGTTAAAGCCCTTCTCCTTTTTCCCTGGGCCCTGTCTTCTTTCTTTCAGGCTTCTCTCTAGGACATCTCGCCGAGACATCTTTTTCTATTTTACCACGCCCGGGGATCTTCCTCCAACAGCCAGCAATGAGTGAAACAATTCTGAAAACAAGAACAACTCCAAAAGCTGCAGAACCAGCAGCTCTGGCCTCCAGCAGAGGCTGTCTGGAAACTGGACGCACGCGCATGCAGAGTGTAGGAGATGATCTGGTCCTACCTGGCGCTGACTTCCAGGTTCACTTAAAGGCCTCGCGCTTCCCCTCGCCCATTGTGCTGGGGTTGCCCAGGGGAAGACGCACATAGGAAAGCCAGGATTGAGGCTCAACCAGCAGGCGTCGGAGAGCTGCAGAGGAAGCCACTGCGAGGGTCCAGTAGAACCACAGCTGACCACCTTGATCAATTTGGGGGCCCTTTTCACTCAGCTTCTTTGGGGTTTTCAGGGCTGAAAGGTCCTGCTAGAAGAGATGGAGTCACAGCCACACCCCAGCCCTTTGCGGGTCATCACACCAGCCTGGAGCCCTGCCACCTCTCAGCCTTGTCTTCATCTTGAGCCAAGCAGTCCCCGTCTCCTGAAAACAGACAAGACAGAGAGGGATGCGTTAACCCGGCCTCTCCCCATAGAGCGCAGTTCGCCATTGCAGCGCTGATTAAATACAGGACATTATCTCACCATAATGCCCTCCTGGCGGCATTCCCAGGAAAATTCTAACTAATCATAAAAATAGAAAGAAAAACGCAACCTAAATTCCATTCCTCGTCTTAAATGAGTGATGTGTTCACTTTTATTTATTTTTCTGGAAGCGAGGCGGGAAAAGAAAATGAATTTTAGGCCTTAGAAAAACAAGCTACTAATAGTACTAAGTAGGGCTGGGTGGTAGTGTAGACAGCTCAGCTCTAGAAGATGGAGCTGGCCTGTGTGGGTCCCACTGCTTCTTCTGGCTGTAAACTTCAAGTGTAAAGCAAGCGCCTGGCAGGGCAGTACCTGGATGGGGTGAAGGGGGAGACAGTTGTGTGTTCAAGTGTGAACACATGCGTGCATACACACTCATACACACACACACACACACACACACACACACACACACTGAGCTAGGTACTCAGTGCCTTTCTTACATCCCTGGCAGGCTAGTGCTCTTCCAACAGTCCCTTTAGCAATGCCTGACCTTCTCTGGTGCTATTCCTCTTGGAGACATGGTATAGTTTAGATATTCTTTCCCTGCAAGAATTTTTCTTTAAAATTCACATCCTCACCCTTGAGAGAAAGAGCAAAATGGAAGCCTGCTCCAAGAACCCCTGCCCTGACTCCGGTCCATGTGCTATCATTCCAGACCTTTCCTTTATGGCAGTCCTGTGACTGCAATTAATGCAATAACCACATAGATGCTTCACTTGGTTGTCATTCCCACGGTTGGATCAAAAATGGCTCTGTCTTGTTACCTACTTTGTAAGTGGTGGGCACCTAGTAGCTGCTCAATGAATACTGGTGCAGGGGGAGGGCTGATGGTCTACTTGTCTGTACATGTACCGTGTCTTACTTTGGTAGGGTCAGGCTTAGCAGCAACTGAGAGAGATATGGCATCAGACTGGGATGGGTTTAAGACCCTGAGTACCAAGCTCCTCCCAAACAATTTTTGTTCTTTTTTTCTGGGAAGCGTTCCCAAATTAACCATAGGGAAGTTCAAAATCCTGAAAGCCAGCTTCTGAGATGTCTCTCATAATGTTACACAGAAAGAAAATGAAGTAAAAGGCATGCCCACACACCTCCTACCTCTCCCCCAACCGGCGCTGACATTAGAATCCCAAAGATGCCATCCCCCATCAGAGCTACTGCCAAGTAATGGGCACTGCTACTTGATGGCAAAGTTCTAGCTGGGCTAATTAAGCATACTGAGCTAATAACCTTCCATTTTGGGACCAGTATTATTCATAATTTAATGTATTGCTGCTGAAACATTAACCTTTCGACAACTGGCATGTTGCCCACAGCAGCACAAGTACTGACCATCTTTCAGTAAAATGAGTATTATTGTTAAAACAGGTATAAATCATTCATGGCTGCAGCTTTTGTGTCAGACCCTACGTGAAAATAAGCAGTAAGCTGGGTAATTTATTTACCTTTTGGTGATTATTTTTTATGATTTTATGATCATATTCAATGATTCATAAACATTGGCTGGGTGCCATTTTGTAATCATTTTACATTTGCAATATTGCGGGGCGGCTCTGCTTTTTATCTTTAAAAATTTCAGGTTTGATACCAGGCAACTTAATCCAGACACAAACGCAATTTCATTTGAAAGTAGGGGGGAAAAAGTGTCCTGGCCCCTTCATTTGAACACACCATTTTCAACAGCCATTTGGAGTGCCCACTTGTTAAGCGTTGCACTTACGGCAGCAAACTTTCTTTGAAGTTTAATACACAGAGGGTGCCTTGAAATCTGAATAAAAGCACAGGAAAACAGTTAACAAGCTTCTGGTTGGAAAGACGATGGGAAGGACTGAGGGGTGGAGGGAGGCCTGGAAACACTGGCCCTGGGCCAAGAAGTTTGGACTCCTCTAGCCTTAGTCCCAGCACCTGGATGGGGAATGTGATTATAGTCCCCTGGGGACCTGGAAACTCTTTACTGCCTGCCTGTCGGCTCCCGCTGCCTGTGCTGGCTTTGGGCTCCCCAAAAACGGTTCCAGAAAGTGGCTTTTTCTCCTAGGGCAGCAAGTAGGATCTGGAGACTGAGAGGTGAACCAGTCCTTTATGGCCCCCAGCCTCAGGCAACTTCCTTACATCCTATAGGCTCTCTCCCAGCATCCTTTCATGGCTTTTAACCAATGAGAACATGGGATTCCTAGGCTGTAGTGAGGAAGATAACGTTCTGATGGTGGGAGGAAAGGGCAGGAGGAAGCAGGAAACATGTCATCAGGTTAAAGTCTTCCTGGAGGTAGAAGTGTGTCCAAGAGCAAGCTTGCTTCTGGACACCCACTGCACAGCACGTCTATCGGCAGAGAGGGAGACTCAGACAAAGAAGACTAGTACTTCGGTCCCAGACATAGATCTTGGAATGCAGCCACAGTATGTGCTTCAAACAAACAACCGCATCTACAGGGGTGCCCGGGCACAAGCAACAGAATAAATATATTCATTTCTCGGACGATTTGAACAGAGTAGGTCTGGGATTACCACTGATGGTCTTGGTCTTGTCTACTTTCCTCTTTTTAAATTTCCCATTTATAGTTTCTCCCCTACCCTAGTACTGGAGATTGAGCCCAGGGAGCACTGAGCTATGCCCCCAGCACTTTTTATTTTATTTTTTATTTTGAGACACTGTCTAACTAAATTACAGGCCTTCTGCCTCAGCCTCTTGAGCAGTTGGGATTACAGACATGCACTACCACTCCTGGCTTTCATGATTATTTTCAGTTGGATTATCTGCTTATACATTTTACCTGGGTTTATAGATCGATTTAAAACTCTTTATTCACTGTGGGAAAATATTTACAACATAAAATTAACCATTTAAACCACTTTTAAGTGTACAATTTGGTGGCGATCATCACATTCACAATGTTGTGCAGTCACTCTTTGGCATGACTATCTGTTTCCAAACGTTTTCATCACTCTAAGAGAAACTCTGTACTAATTAAGCAATAAGCTCTTCCTCCTTCCTCAATCCCACTGGCCCTAGCCCCTGAAAACCTCTGATCTACTTTCTGTCTCTATGGATCTGCCATTCTGGACATTTCACGTAAATAGCATTGTAGAATAATTGTCCCTATGTGTCTGACTTGCTTCACTTATCACAATGCTTTCAACATTTATCCATGTCATTGCATATATCAGAACTTGGTGCTTTTATGTTAAATAATATTCCAGTGTATATACATACATTGTTTATCCATTCATTTGTGGATGGGCACTTGGACTATTTCTGCCTTTTGGTATAATAATGGTGCTATAAGCATGGATGTACAAGTATGTGAGTCCTATTGTATTTTGACCATTATTTTTTCTCTCTGAAAAAGGTCATTGCACCATTATATAATGTATCCTGAGTGCTCTACTTGCTTGCTTGGCAAAGCTGGCTTAGACACCCTGGCGAAGCTATTTCTGTCTGGGAATTCCTCTCCAACCATCCTGTCCACACCATTCTCCCAAGGAATACTTGCACTTACCCTTTGGCACTGCCAAAGCTAATCCCTGATGTGAATTCTGCACCAGCAGCCTCCACTCTCTACACTGGACTCGATAAAGACAGGCTGTTTCTCAGGTATGCTAAAGAACAAATTAAGAAACAGAATAACCAGGGGTGAGTGAAATTCCTTTTCAGTCATGTCAGCCAGAGCAGAAGTTGTCATGAAATTTGATGTCATGGATTTATTTCCTAATATAAAGTCTAAAAGGAAAACAATGTAAGAGCTGAAATGTGAATTGGACATGTCTATAGAGTGTGAATTGGATTCAAGACAAAATATTGTGAATGGTTAATAGGGTCAGCCTAAGTATACTTGCTGAAATAATCTCTTGGATATGCAAATATTCTGAGAACTACACTGTCAAATATCTATTGTATCCTCTTATCTATGTGTTCACAGAACTGCTACATGTTATAACAAATGAAAAATGTGAATTTAAAAAATAATGTCATCCTAAAATAATACTTTACTGTGAATAGTAATTTTTGTTGTCAAAGTTTTTTTTTTTTGTTACATACCAGACAATGATGTTTTTCACACAGCAATATTTGGAAATATTAAAAGGTGAATTTTTGGGACTGAGGATATAGCTAGGTGGTAGAGCACTTGGCTAGAATATAAAAGGCCCTGGGTTTTATCCTCAGTGCTCCAATAGGAACGAGAACAAGAACAAGAACAAGTGAACAACAACAGCAACAACAACAAGAACAACAAAAAGATAAACTTTGTGTGTCCTGTTCTCAGCAGTGGTAGACAGGGAATCAGGTGAGGAGGGTGAGGAGTGGAGGTAAGACTGTCCAGCCCACCATTAGTGTCTATCATGCCTTGGTATTATCCCAATGGAACTTCTGTTCCGGCTACCTGGGCCCCGCTGGTGGAATTCTCTGTTCTTTTCCTCATTTCTGAGAGTTGGATTAGTGAGCAGAGAAGGAATAGACAGAATGGATGACTGTTGCATACTACTCACGTTTTGGGAAAGTCCATAGCCCATGGTAGGTACCCCTCAAATATTTATCAAATGAATGAATCAACATCAGCCACTAGATACTCATGAGCTGACACAATTTAACCAATGTGCATGCATCCTTTGGTCTTGTCTAAGTTCACTGAGTTTGATTAACTTTGGCAGAATTTGGCCTTCAGAAATAAAAAGAAGTGATAGAGCGGGAGAGAGTCCTTTCATGTCACTTAAAACATCTCCCACATTTCCAGTTTATAGATTAGAATTCAATTTTCAGGATTCAGGGATGTGGGAGGGAAAACACCAGCAAACGACTGGCCCATAGCACCTGCCTGTTGCTCTTTATCCATGCTTAGGATCCACTTTGTCCTTCCTCCAGCACTTTTGTCCTTTCTCAGGCCCATATTCACTTCCTATCCATCAAAATCCACCCGTTCTGAATCCCATCACTCAGAGCATGCCTTTCCCATGGCTGATCTGATATGAACTCCTCTGCTTTGCTTGATCTCCTTCTCCTACTCCATGCATATCATTATAGCAAAGTTTTGTCAACATGGTCCAGGATTTCTGAGAGTACTAGTTAAAAATACTAATGTATGAGGCTTATCCAAGACTTACTGAATCAGAATTTCTTATGAGGATTTGAACTCCCCAGAAGCACTCACAACATTGACTTTTGGCATGAGTGAGATAGTTATGGTGTTAATAGGAAAGAGTTCTATTGCATGGCTATGAGGAGTGGAATTCTGGAAGACTTCTCCTTTCCTGCAGTGTGTGGAGTGAGGTCACATTATGAGGGGAGTTGGAAGATGACAGCTCCTTCCCGGTGGTGTTGACAGGAGAAAGAAATAATCCAGGCAAAGTAGTATTAGAAATTTGGGTGCTGAGACTATCGTCATTGTAGATGAGCATTCTGGAGTTCTTTAACAAAGTTTTCTGTTACCTTTTCTAAGGATTTTTTTTAACCATTAGAATTATATACTTTGACAATGATACATTTGTTGGTGAACTTATCCTTATTTCCCCACTTTCTTATGGGATGTTTGGGAGATGCCCTTGGTCAGGGTCTCTCAAGCTCGGCACAGCAGACATGTTGGCCAGATGTCTTTGTTGTGAGCACTCTCCCATGCATCATAGTGCAGCCTGGGGGCTTTACCCTACTAGATGTCTGTGTCCCCCATTCCAGATGTGACAACCAAAAAAGTAGAAAACAAAAAGTCTCCAGACATTACCAAATATGCTTCAGGGAGTAAAAATCTTCCCTGGCTGAGAACTACTTCCTTAACAAAACTTCATCTCAGTGGTGAATAATCTTCCAAATTCAACTTCAACTTCCAATTTACTTCCTGACATTCTCATTTTTTTCCCCCTGACGCTGCTGCTTGGCAGTCCCCAGACTTCACACGTCAACTCTCCAGTTGTCTTCACTCTCTTGATGTGCACCTTCCCAGTGGAGGCATGCCTCCTCAGTGGGCCTCTTCCATTTTTACTTCCATATCTCTAGTCCAAGAATTCTGAGCCATCCCTTGATCTCACCTCGGAGTGCATCTCAAATGCTGCTCTTTTCCAGCTTCTACTTTCCAGCTCTTACTTTCAGTCTAATTTTTGGAATAAATCTAAGCATTTCTTCCCCTGGACTTGAAGCTCTCAGGAGTGTGTGTCTTTGTTTCAAGTCACCTATGCTTTTCTCTAGTCTAAAGTCTTGCATAATGTTGGTGCTTCAAAATATTTGTTGAATTGAACAGGTGAATTTCTTCATCACGGGCCAACTGCTGACACATCGTGATGTTTATATACATTTTTCAATCTTCCAAAGCACTTTCGCAATTGTAAGCATAACTAACCTTTCTCCCCTTGGTATTTCTACCTTTCAATTTATCTGTTTTGTCAAACTGAAATAAATAAAACAAAAGACAACCCGAGCTTGAGGTCAGACTCCAGTTTTGTCAGTTACTGGAGGTTCTTGGGCAAATTCCCAACCACTCCATGTCTCGCTTTTATCTTCTGTAAGAGGTAAGTAATGATCGTGCTTCTCTCATTGGTTTTTGGAAAGCTCTAGAGAGAAAACACATGTAAGTACTGAATGTGGTTCCCAGCACATGTTAGGTATACAATAAATACATGTTAGGTAGCCATAGGGCCCTGGTGTTGCTACATTGATATCTTTGTGAAGAACTCTGCTGGGTCCCAATTCTACTGGATGAGGTTTACAATCCTTTGCTGAGAGTGTGACAGGTCCCTAGCCCTATTTCCTAGCACTACCAATGGCCAAGCACCTCAAACCAGACTCTTGCTTCTCCTCCCACAAAACCTGTGCCCTCAGACCCCTGGGCTGTTTTTGGGCAGCTCCCTGCCCCTGGAGTGTCTCCGCTCCTTGATGGCCCACACAAAGGTACTTGCTGAGAATTAATCACTTCCTCTTCCACATTTCCATAGCTCTTTGAGCCTCCCTTGGTTATAACACTTTTCATATTGTATTACAGTTAATTTGTTTTTGTATCCAAACTCCTCTGTGAGTCCACAAACTCCTCAGGGTAGAGATTATGTCTCACGCTTCTTTCTGTGCCAATCACAGTATCTGGAAAACTCTGGTTTCAATGAATGTTTTCTGGGCTTAATAAAATAACTCCTTCTATGTGCAGACCTCTCTACAGAGATATTTTTGTACACTGATCATCTTTCTGCATCTTCAAATGAAACTAGAGTTGTTTTTGGCAGATACTGTGAAAAAAATGCAGAAACCAAAGCAAGGAGTTCAGTGATTTGGCCAAAGTCCCAAGCTAACTGAAAGATCCTGATTTCTCCTCCTGCAAAGCCCCAAGCGAACTGAAGGATCCTCATGGCTCATGGCTTCCACAGAATACTGGTGATGGTGGTCTTGGAGAAGGAGCTGGCCAAGACCCTTTAGGACAAAATAAATGGTATGTTAGGTTATGAAATGCATCTGTCCCCACCTGTATGTTAGGAGGTCTCCAGAAGGGCAAGCACTGAGACCACTACTACAATAATTGGGTCACGTGTAGGTTCAATCTCCATGTTTGGAATTGGGTGTCACCTATTGACTCAAATATGTTCATTTGAGCAAATCACTCAAGGAAAGACTGAGAACACTTTCTTTTTGAGAGACCTGGACGAATACTCACTGAGTAAGGCAATGCAACTCAGAGTTCACAGGCTTAGCTATATAAAGGCAACAGGAACAACACAAAAAAGGTCTCTAGAGAAAACTCCTGGGCCTCAGCTGACTTCAGGTGTAGACCTGACTCTGTATCCTCTTTACCTGGCTAACTGTCAATGTATAGCTCAAATGTCACTTACTTTAGAAAGGTTCTTTGGCCACTAGTTCAGCTCCGTCCTTCTGTCCCTCCATCTTCTGTGTATGCCAACCTTGTATTATGTTTGCTTCCATCATTGTATGGTTGAATGGTCAAATGCAGGTCTGTCCCTCACTTGACCATGAAGTCCTTGTGGGCAGGGAGCTGTCAAACTGCCTATCATTGGACCATTCTGAGAGTGCATGAGATGATACAAGCATCCTCAGAAGGAATGGGACCATGAAATATCTGTCATTATTCCCAGCTTCTCATTGTGCCCCATGACATGAACTCTTACTCAAATAGATCCTTGGGCGCTTTTTTTTTAACAGTCACTTTTTTTGTTGTTAATTTTAAAAATTACATTTCTGTGGCTTGCCTGGTCAAGGTTTTTTTTCATGGCCTTCAAGATCTTCATGGTTGAGACATCTTTGGAGCCAGCCTTCTTTCTACCTCTACAGTCCTCTCCTTCTCACAGAGGCACACAGAGCTATCGTCTTCTACCTCAGTGCTTTAGCCTTGAACATCAGGCCCAGAGCCAGGGAATCATGTTCATCTTAAAACAAGCTTCAGTATCATTCAGAAGCCTACTCAAATCCCAACCCTACGATGTGTTGGGGCTTTTCCTCTTAGCTCCCTGAGCCTCTGCTACTGCCTGACCTTTCTCATGGTGTTCCAGTGGTCCTTCCATTTCTTCCTTCCTTCCTCCCTTCCCTCCTTCCTTCCTTCCTCCCTTCCCTCCTTCCTTCCTTCCTTCCTTCCTTCCTTCCTTCCTTCCTTCCTTCCTTTCATTCTTCCTTTTTTTGTTATATAGGGTCTTGCTATGTAGTCTAGGCTGGTCTTGAACTTACTGTGTAGCTCAGGCTGGCCTTGAACTCACAGTGATCCTCCTGCTTCAGCCTCCCCAGTGGTGGGATTACAGACATACATGACCATACCCAGCTGGCTAGCTTTCCCTTTTAAAATCTTTCTTTCTTTCTTTCTTTCTTTCTTTCTTTCTTTCTTTCTTTCTTTCTTTCTTTCTTTTCTTTCTCTTTCTTTCTTTCTTTTCTTCTTTCTTTCTTTCTTTCTTTCTTTCTTTCTTTTTCTTTCTCTTTCTTTCTTTCTTTCTTTCTTTCTTTCTTTCTTTCTTTCTTTCTTTCTTTCTCTTTCTTTTCTTTCTTTCTTTTCTTCTTCCTTTCTTTTGACAAGGTCTCACTAAATTGCCCAGGCTAGGCTCAAATTTGTGAGCCTCCAGCCTCAGCCCCCTAGGATGCTGGGATATCCAGTGGTTTTGGACTTCAACAAGAGTGCAAACTTCTTAAGGGCAATATCTTGTGTTGACCCTCCCCCCTTTTCCTGGTGCCAGGTTCTAGGTGGCTGGATGAAATAAAGACATGTGGCCTTTAACATTTTTTTAAATTTGATATTTAATTTTAATTTAAAGAGGTTGAAGCTCCTTACCAGCTCTGGTTTTTGTATGGTGTCAGTTTTTGAGTTCCAGGACTTTTGTTCTAGAAAGATGAGAACCCAGGATGAAGCAAGTTGGAAATGTCCTCTCTCCTTCTCTAAGGGCAATGTTCTTCAAAGGACATAAAAGGTTGACCCATGAGATGACTGCCATGTTGCCATCCAATTTAGCTATCTTTATCGTGCTCTTGGGCTTGGTTAAATCAGATGACCCAGCTGACACGACATCTGCAACTACTTTTATGCAAGATGCAAAGCATTGCACAACAACAACAAGAGAGGCTGTTGCAATTTTGTGCAAGACAGAAAAAAGTGGGGGCCAAGTTGGCCAGGGTAGATGTGACTTTGTCTCCTAGTTCCCCCCATTTGTCACAGGGGCCCTGCCTTGGAAAGTTTAAGTAATCAAAGTATTTATCAAGTTTCCATCAACAACAAGGATGGTGTGCCTGTGTGGAGTTAGTGGGTCCAGGTCCAGCGGTGTTCTCATGCTGTAATTATCTAATAACACACTGGTCTCCACTGTGGGTAACGAGAAATGGGTCAGGACACTGTTATCTTATCAGGCATTATTAAGTTTTATTAATGGATGAGACGAACTTTTCATCTAAGTGGTTGGAAGGTGAATCACTTGTAGGGGCAAAAAATGCAAGTATTTTCGGATTTTTAAAAAAATTAGCTACTCTTTCATTTCACATATTTGTGTCCAACCTTACTAAAAAAGAATAAAAGATCCAGGCAGCTTCAAAGACAAGGGAAGAGCCATTGAAATGCAAACCTTTATGCCCACTCTTCATATGTTCTCACATCTACATACTGTAAGCAGTCACTTTCCTGGGGTGTGTTGCCTTCCCTGCCTGACCCAACAAGGTGGCTCATTCCCTCCCCGTACTGCCCCGTTCTGCTCCTGCTGCACTGTGGGTCTCTTTATTACCAGGCTGTGAGCATCTTGAGGAAAAGGCCGTATGTCTAGCACGGCTTTCAATTAAGCTTGATGAAGGGAGGGGGAGGAGAAGGAGGAAGATGATTATAAATGGGTAAAGTGAATTTTGGATCCCCTTCCCCAGCTCCCTCCAGACCCCCTCCTCAGCCCACTCACCCCCAGTAACTCTCTGGCTCTCTCTACCCCACATTCCGGCTACCACACTGTAGCAATTCTTGCTTTCTCTGCTGTGGTTATAACATGGTTAAAGCTGAGGTTTCTAATCACTCCCAGGAGGTCTTATTACCTGTTGATTAGGTCCTTTTGGGATCCGAATCAAACCGACAACAATAATAAACACTCCCTACACTGGAACTTAGTAATGACCCTGGCTGCCCTGCAGAGCTGGTGGCTATAGGGAGGGGCACTGGTCATTAAGTGGGGCTAGAAAGAGCCGCCATATGAAGGGCGTTTCCCTGAAACTTGGTGCAGGCTCCGAGGTGCAGCAAATAAGCTTCTGGGCACCGGTTTGGGACCTGGGGCTGGCTGGAGGCAC
The DNA here is from genome assembly GCF_000276665.1 of Chinchilla lanigera. Classification (NCBI taxonomy): domain Eukaryota; kingdom Metazoa; phylum Chordata; class Mammalia; order Rodentia; family Chinchillidae; genus Chinchilla; species Chinchilla lanigera. The sequence continues at coordinate 5,757,429 of NW_004955484.1, forward strand.
TGCTGTTGTTCCAGCACTAGGCGCCTCCAGGAGGACCCTCCACAGCCAGCCTGACCATGGGGAGATGGAGCCGGGTGGTCTTCCTGCAAGACACCAGGAATTCCTGGAGAATGGTCTGCTGACTCTTTCATGTGTATTTTTTCAAACTTTTCCTTCTGCACGTACAAATGTGCGAACATGTGTGTGTGTAGTTTTAGTCTATTATAGTCATACTGCATATGCCCTTTGACTTACCGCAGGGCTATGTCCTGATAGACCTATTGAAAATGGAAAATACTGTAGGGTGAAAATGCATTTAATACACACAACCTACGAATATCATTGCTTAGCCTAGCTTCCATTAAACATGCTCCAAACACTCACATTAGCTTGCAGTTGGGCAAAATCATCTAACACAAAGCCTATTTTCTAGTAAAGTGCTGAATATCTCATGTAAATTAATGAACAATGTACTACATATGAAAAACAAAATGGCTGTGGGGCTATGTGTTTGCACGGCTGTGAAACTGGAAAAATGCTGTTTAACCATCTTTAAGTCAGGGAACATCTGTAAACATTTTGTTCTGCAAACTGCTCTTTTTCTTTCACCTGACAATCTATCTTGGACATCTTTCCATGTCAGTGCATATTTACCTCAATCTGTGGAAGAGCTTTATGGTAAGCCAGAGTAAGAACAAAGCGAAATACATTTAACCATTCTCCTGTTGTACTTTTTGAACATCTCCAATGTCTTGGTATTACAAATAAAGGTACAGTGCATGTCCTGATACATTTTCTCATGTACTTGGACAAGTATTTCTGTAGGAGGTCGCATTCAAAAAGGTTGTGTCTATTTGCACATCGAGAGTAGGGTCTAAATATACCCTTTCCTTGGTCCCTGGATTGTTAGTTGATTGACTGATTGTGGTGCTGGAGATCAAACCCAGAGCCCAGCGCATGCTAGGCTTGTGCTCTAACACTGAGCTGTAGCCCAAGAGGAGGTATAATTTTACTTCTTTGTGACAATTTAATTGTAATGAAAGATATGTCAGTGCTATTTTATTTTGAATTTCCCTGCCATGATATTGCACTTATTATGCACCTTTAAAAGTATATATAATTCAAACTTAAAGAAAAATTACAATACAAACACTTTCCATCTTCCTTTTATATAAGTTTACTAATTCTTTATATGTTGCCACATTTGCTCATTAACCTTCCCTCTCATTGTGTTTATATTTGTGCAGTTCAACCTGGTGTCCTCCAGCCATCTGTGGTTATTTAAATTAAAATAGAATAAAATGAATAATTCAATTCCTCAGTTATATTTTCCATATTTCCAGTGCTTGGTTGTCATTTGTGGTGACTGGCTGCCATTTTGTCAGGGCAGTTAGATACTATGTCCATGATCACAGAGAGTTTCCCTGGACAGCTCTGAGTTATAAGAGTGAGTGCACAGTTTTTTGGACCATTTAAGAGTCACTGGGAGAATATATGTCCATTTGCTCACAAACACTTCACGTGTACTTCCTAAGAATAAGAACATTCCGTCACATAATCACAGTACAACAATCTAAATCAGGAATCTAACATTAATATATCACCTAACCCACAGACCATATTTGAATTTCATCAAATATCTCAAAGGCTTTTTCTATAGCTATTGCCTTTCCTAGTCCAGGATCAAATCTAGGATCAAACCTTACATTTAGTTGTCATGTCTCTTTACAATATTGCATTTTAAGAATTAAGACTTTAGGTTTTAAGCCAGACATGGTGGCTCATGCTGGCAATCCCAGCTACTCAGGAGACTGAGGCAGGAGCATGGAAAGTTGGAGGCCAGCCTGGACAACTTAGCAAAAACCCTGTCTCAACATGAAAAAAAAGGGTGGATTTGTAGCCCAGTGGTAGAGTGCCCTGGATTCAATCCCCAGTACCACACATGTACACCCACACCCACCTATACATACACATAATGAATTTAGGTATTACATCTAGACTATGAACTCTTCCAGAGTTTATAGCATGTGTCATTTGTCTTTATGTGCCTAGCATTTAGAGTAAGGCCCAGAATGACTGGAGAAACGAATGAATGAATTATGAATCAACAAATGAGTTTTTGCACCTCTGCTTATTTCTCTCTAATCATCACCTTTCCTTCTCTTTCCTTGAAACCAAAGGAGAAAAAAGCTCCATATGATTATTTTGGAAGCACACTGTCAAAAAGACACATTAGAGAAAGTATTATTAGTAGGATTGTGGGCTGGTGCCACAGTCTTTGGAAGACATTTTGGCAATGTTGAAGACTGTTTAGAAAAACAAATTCTCTTTGCTCCAGCAATTCACTTAGGAGCTTCACTAGAGAAATAAATGCAAGGTGTGCCACCAAGCAGGCATAGGGATGATGACTGCAGTGTTATATGTACTGGGAGGGTGAGTGGGTGGAGAAATAACCTAGTTGTCCATTGTTTGGGGAATAATTAGAAATATATATGGAATACACATATTGAACATTTAAGGAATATTTATAATTGGTACCTTAGTAATAAAACACCTAACAGGTTATCATAATGGTAGAGGCTCAAGGGATAAAGAAATGAAAAAGATAACATCTCTAGCTTCAGTGGGCCTATGGCTTGGTGGAAGGATTATGGAATACATGGTAGCAGGTAGAAAAAATGAGGTGGAGCATTTTCATAATGACATGAAAAGATGGAGCAGTTGTCATCATGACAAGAAAAGACCTCCAAAGCACTTTAAACTACTAAAATAACAAATGGCCAAGTTGTTACACAATAACTGTCAGGGTGCATTTTATGTCTAAAAATCACAAAGTTAATCTACACATTCATATGCATGGGAATACAAAATGTGAAAGGACACACATCAAGTCCTTACCTCTGTGAAAGGGTTAGGATTTCTGGGGGTGGTCAAGGGCATTTTTGTTTTATGTTATCTTGTTTGATTTTGCTTTTTTTTCTTCCCATGAGAATGCTTTCATGCATTGCTAGTGAAATTAAAAATAAATAAATAAGCACACTAATGGGAAGTCTAACAATCATGCCAACCAAGAGAAAGCAAGCACTATTTAAACATTAAAGAATCAAATGCAGTTACTACAGCATATCCAGAATGAAAATTGACCTGGAGGCTCTTGCCATCCACAGCGTCAACCTATACAGAAACCAATGCATGAAATATTGTGCTTTCATAAGCTTTACCTGCTCAGCTTGGTAATTTATCTTAAATCTTCACAGATTCTCTGGGAGGAAGAGGAAGTTAATATTCACTGTGTCTAACACATTCCAAATATGTGTCATATTTGCTATTTCATTTAGTTCTGCAGTCTCTAAGAAGCGTTAATGTATTAGTCCATTTTGTGTTGCTAGAAGAAAATACCTAAGGGTGAGTAGCTTATAAAAAAAAGAGGTTTATGTAGCTCAGAAGTTCATTAGTTCAGGGGTTCAAGGGCAAGGTGCCAGCATGTGCTTGGCTCTGGAAGCCTTCTGGTGGACAGCATGATGATGGGAGGAACACACATGTAAAAATTACATTGACAGGGAGAGAGAGGTGGAGGGGGAGAATGCTGAGGCAGCCAAACTTGCTGTATAGCCATCCTTTCTCAATGAATCTACTCTGGCAAAGCAGTACTAAGGATGGTGTCCCCATGACCAAGCCACCTCCCACCAGGCCTTCCCTGGCTCTTTGGTTCTGCCACTTGAGCGCTGCTACACCAGGGACCAAGCCTGGAGTGTGTGGAACCTCCATAGGTAAACTAAACCATAATTAAGCCATAGCAGTTACCATCACCCACTCTGCAGATGGAAAACCGAGACTCTGAAATACATTGAAAATATCTGTGCTATGTAATGTTTTGAGGAGTCTGAATTCAGACATAGTCCTGCCTGATTGAAAAGTCCACTGACTGTCCTGTACTGAGGACTCACTTCAGAGGTGCTGGAGAATAGCTTTCCAGGTGCAGTATCTCAAACTGTGGGTCTGGATGCCTCATCATCTTTTCCCCACATTTTTAGGAGTGCTGTAGAAAAACAACCTGGGGAAATGTGTTGGGCGTGTTTGACAGACTTCTCCCCAGTGTGTTCTATTCTTTCCCATCTGAAGAGAGATAAGAGAGAAGAAAATAAGGAATAGTGACAGTGAAGGAGAGAAGGGAGAAACCCCAAGCAGGAGACCACAGAGGAGTCAATAAAATAGGAAGACATAGAAAAATGGGAAGAAGGGAAGGAAGGGGAGGGCCTGTGAGGCAATGAGCTATGGGAGTTCTCAGAGCAGAGTAAAAAGATAACAAAAAAGCATGTGGGAAAGACTTGTTTTTCCCTCCCTTCCTCCTCTCTTCCCTCACTATCTCCCTCTCCTCCTCTCTCGCTTCCTTC
>NW_004955484.1:5761901-6004201 GCF_000276665.1 Chinchilla lanigera
CCTTCCTTCCTTCCTTCCTTCCTTCCTTCCTTCCTTCCTTCCTTCCTTCCTTCCTTCCCCAGCTCTAGGATTTTTATTTTTAGATAAATATTTTCCCCAGTCTTGTGGGAAGAGGAGTGATCAGGCCAGGATGGACAGGAGAGCACCCAGACATCACTCACTTTCCCCTATACTGGGGGTACTGGTGGATGTTCCTTAGCTGCGGCCTCAGGGCCTGGCTGACCAGGTGAGGGGTCTACAGCCCCTCTTGAGCCAGGCCCTCCTGGAATCATTCTGCATACTCAGACCTAGGTTCCCACTGTGGCCCTGCACCTCGGCCATCATTGTCCTAGGGATTTGCAGCTAGCCTATTGCCTGAAAGTCCCTGGGTGCATGTTCCACATGATTAAACAAATGTGTGCAACAGCAGCAACAAACAAGCTGCAGCAACCACAGCAGAAAGCATGAAGGAAGGAGAGAGGAGATGAGAAAGAAGAGAGGAAGGGAAGAGGGAGTGAAAGCAGGAAAGAAGAAAAGAGAAAAAGAGAAGAGCACAGAGAAGGAGGACAGCAAGGGAGCAGAGGAAAGGAGACAGGAAAGAAGGGAGAAGGAACAAGGCCCGGAGGCCGGGGAGCTGGTGGAAAGACAGGAAGGGAAGGGCGGACAAAAGGCATTTTGTACTCCTAGGGAGGAATAATATAAGCTATTTCACTATATCCTGGAGGTCAATAAACTGGGCTGGGAAATTAAGAACAGGTTCTAATTGAGGGTTAGCAATAAGCCTGAGGAAGTACAAAATCTTCTGCCAGTTTCCAACAAGCTGCCTCTCAGAAATTAAACATCACAAGCCATGATATATATGGTTCATGTCTACCCACACCCATGTTCACATGATAGCCTGTAGAATGAGGTAGCATCCAAGGCGTTGCTTTAATGTGAGTAATTATAATTAAGCAAGAATTACCACAGGCTATAATCACATACACCCACTATGTGAACTAACTGGAAGAGGCAAGGGGGTGAGTCCTGCCACAAATGCATAGGAAAGAATGTTCTAGAAGAGATAACAGGAAATGGGATCAAACAAGAGAGGGGGTAGAATGTGTGCATTTTTGTACTTTAAGCATAGAAGGTTTAGAGCAAGCAGTTGTCCCTATAACCAGGACTCTGTTTTTCAATACTTTCAGTGGGAATGAATTATTGTTATTCATTTGCTAAGGCTATTTGGGTGATGGTTTCATACTGTGGTTGAAGGAAAGTTGGGATTTTATTAGCTAAAGTTGCATTTTAGATATTCTTCATTAATCACCCCTAAGTTATTATAAAAAATTAGGGAGGCTCATTTGGTGATTTTCTGTAAGGATCTAAGCTTTGTCACCTCCTGTGATGGATGGATGGCCTATCATTGGTCATGAGGCAAGTCACAGGCAAAGGGTTGCTATGGTTTCCACTCTGGGATTCTAGGTCCTGCTCTAGCTATTCCAGAAGAATCCACTTTCACAGGAGATGCCTTCTGCCTCTCGCTGTAGGCCCTTTTTTATTGGCCACAAGTTTGGTGTAGGACTTTTCCTTTAGGGAGCCAATGCCTAGAGGTTCAGGACCAACTGCTGAAGAAAGCAGACCTTGAACTTGGTGGCCCCTTATGTCCAAGTCTGTTTGAGGGAGACAACTGGATGTGACTCTAGGGTCTCAGGTCTACTCCTTCCTCCAAGGTTATAAGATCCAGGAGCCCATTAGCCATACCTGGCTTCCTTCAGCAATGCCCACTTCCTTTCAACTAGAATGGGATATTTACAGTTTTGTGGGGAGGGCATCCATTCTCTGGCAAATAGAGTGCTGGATGCCTTGCACCTTTCATTTAGTCCTCAGAAGCACAGGAAGCATTTTTACTTACAATTTTGCAAATGAGGAAACTGAAGCTTACAAACGTAACTTATTTAAGTTCATATCCTTTGTGATAAAGCTCATTCTCAGATCCAGGGCTGCCTGGCTTCAAAGGACTTGTTCTCCTCCTCCCCTCCATCATTGAGCTTCGTTCCTGATGTCCTGAGAGTCTTGGAGACTGCACCTGCATGAACCCGACAATAAAGGCTCAGAGAAGTGAAGATAATTCTCAGGTTGAGAAATGAAATTCTGGGCCTTGAGTTACTTGCCAAATTGTGGCATTGCATGAGGAAAAGGTTGGAGTGTTCAACGGTAGAGCCAGACCCAGACTGGGAAGGTTCTGGTCTCCATCCTGCAGAGGGTACAACTGTGACTTTCTGTACCTAGGATGCAGACCAAGTGCTTATCAAAGATTAATTTGAAAGAAAGAATTCAAGATGTTGGAGTGGGTTGGGTGCTTCTGGCAGTCTTCACTAAAGTACAATCAGAGGCAGGCTGAAGGCCTAGCAGTAAGCGAAGGGACCAGGGCTTTGCTAAGACAGGTCCTCTCCATCTGTGACCTGCGATTTGAAAGGATGAAAGTCCTGAACCCAGGGCCTGCAGGGCTGGGAAAGCCACATTTTCTATTCCAAATCAAGATTAACACAAAGATGAGACTGGAACACAGAAAAAGATGGACCCACTTCCTCCTCAGCTCTCCTGTCCTGTTAAACATTCTCTAAGAAAGGGATATGCAGGTGCTTGGTGAAGTGGGTTAAGGTTGATACAAACTTATAAAATCCTCACCACTCAAGGCAATTGTCTTCATTCCCTTCAAGGAGAGAGTAAAAGCAAGGGAGAGGCCTGAACTCAAGATAGTGCTTTCTAAGTCTGGGTGTGACCCATTAGTAGGTCCACTAAATTGCCAGGCAATTGAATGGATTGTGACTGGCTTTGTTTTCCCTTTACTTTCTTTCTTTCTTTCTTTTTTTTTTTTTTTTAATTCTTTTTTAAAAATGAAATAAAATAGAAAATCACAGCATGTACCACACGCACTGAGGGTAAATGGTGATTATGTGAGATTTGTGATTTGGTTATACATAAGTATATGTTAGTACATACACATGAATAATTACATACTGGGTCATGAAATAAAATTAATTTCTTGTTATGGGTCATAGCCAAAAACATTTTAAGCGAGTAGTCTAGGCAGATAGACAAAGCATAGGTGTTTGGGGCCAGTTTTAAAAGGCATAACCAAGCAAAATCTCTGGTTTTAGTTACTACTCAATAGAACTGTCCAGAAGCAAAAAAGTGAAAAACCAATGAACATTTTGTAAGATGTTTATTGCTAAAGAAACTCCAAGAAATGGTGAGAACAGTGTGAGATTGCTCAAATCTTAGCGCAAACTTGCTAGAGACTGGATGTGTCCCGCTAAACTTCATATGTTGAAATCCTAATCCCCACTGTGAGGGTATTAGGAGGTGGGGCCTTTGGGAGATGATTAATGGGTAATGGCAAAGACTTCATGAATGGAATTGGTATAAAAGAGGCCTGAGAGAGCTCCCTTGCCTCCTCTGCCATATGAGTACACAGTGAAAGGGTGGTCACCTGTGAACCAGGAGACAGGCTCTGTTAGACACCAGATCCTTTGGCAGTTTGGTCTTGTGCTCCAAAACTGTGAAACAAATGCCCGTTGTTTATAAACCACTCAATCAGCAGCCTGAACAGACCAAGATCCTACCAAACCCTCACCAAATGGTGGAGATGAGCTAGAATGCTATTGTTTCAGGGAGTACATCCTTCCAATGCCTCTTTCGCATATGTCTGTGGAGCATGATGGATAAGGATGGTCTTTCCTGTTCTATATTGGATGCCAGGAATTCTTTCTGCTGCCAGGAGTATTAGTTACAGTACCCCTGATCTGTAGGATTTGATATGTCCTATTTTCCATTTTTCCAAACCACTTTTATTGTATACATCCTGTTCTTTCTCTGTTGCGTTGGGTGTATTGGGGTAGATAACATCATTTAATCTCAGGTTAGTGGACCACAAGGAATTACTTCTGGATTTCAAGAAGGATTAGTAATTATAGAAGCCTTTAGGTTTTTTTCCATTTGAGTTGCATGCATTATTATGTGGTCATGAGCGTTTGTGAAAGTGTTTCTATGGAAGATAAGCATGAATGGATGCTGAGTAGCCAAAGGGGTGGATTGTAGTTGACATTTGTTGGTTGCAACCAACATCCAGGTTCCCTTCCCCCATCTTAGCATGTCTGGATTTTCCCTTAAGTAATTAAAACCCCATGTAACCGGTGGACTTTGTGGGCTGCTCCAGCTATGAGCCTTGAAAGACTTCAGCCAGGGAGCACATTTTATTTTCCTGGTTGTAGTCATTCCTTCATGGGCAGGCTTATGTAACACAGGACTTTTGATTCTTCTGGAGCACTCCAGGTTCTTAAGGGCTGTCCCTCGCCTACCCCACCTTTGACTCATTTTGCATCACTAGTTATGGCCACTATGCCACAGGAATATTAAACTGCTTCAAATTCTAAACCCTGTAAATTTATGTGCCTTATTGGGGTTTTGTTTCTCTGCCCTATCCCCTCTACCTTCTTTGCTTCATATCTATGCATCCTTTTGTACCTCTGCTCCCAAATATGGCAGCACTAGCCGCACAAGGATATAGAGCTCTTGCAATGTGACTAGTGCTAGTAAGGAACTGAATTTTCTACTTTATTTAATTTCAATTACAAATTTTAAACCGAAGTAGTATAAAATATGTTTCTGTTAAACACAACTTAATTGCTTTGATGGGACTACATTTTACTTTAACTGTTGAAAATTTGGCATCCAAATTGAGATGTGCTGTAAGTGTAAAATATGTTACTGGATTTCAAAGACTTAGTACAATAAAAAGAATGTCAAATATCTCATTAATAATTTTTATATTGATTGCATAGTGAAATGGTAATATCTTGAGCATATCGGGTTGAGTGAAATACATTATGAAGCTTCTTTGTACCTGTTTGTTTTTACTTTTTAAAGGCGGCTATCAGAAATTTTTGAATTATATAGCTTATACTGTATTTCTAGTGGGAAGTTCTGCACTGAACAATATCAGGTAGCATTTCCTTGAGCAAGTCTTTGTAAGTCATCTAGGGTAAGTGCAATGGCTTCCTAACATCTTTCATGACCCTGTTACATAATTAATTGACATTCTCATCTTTTTTTTTTTGTCTTTTTGAGGCAGGGTCTCGCTATGCAGTTCAGGCTGGCTGTGAGCTCACTTTGTAGCCCAGGCTGGTCTCGAACTTGCAATGATCCTCCTCCCTCAGACATTCTCTTCTTGTGTGTCTCTCCCACTCAGCCACAAGTTTCTCACAGGGCATGGCACAGTCGGTACTTCATAAATACTTATGATATGAATTAATCAATGGCTAGTCACGTAGGTTCCCAACTGTCTTTAAATGTAATTTCACATACAACTACTTTTTAGATTAATTTTCAGTCTTGTGGATTCCTAGAAGTCCAATCTCCTGGCTATATCTCTAGTCTAAACTGTGCAGTGCCCAGCCTGGGGTGCTGTGCAAGGCAACCCTACAGGTAAACCTGTTAGTTCTTCCTCACTTCCTGCTCCTAGAAGACCAGCAGAGGGGTACAGGTCGGGAGTGAGCAGATAAGGGTAAGCTCCGGGAGGAGTGTAAGGGAGAAGGGAGGAAGTGAGGAGCAAGGGAAGCAAGACCGCTCCCTCCTCTTTCTGCAGCAATGTGAGCCCAGCATGGCAGCCAAGCAAACAGTGCTGTGGAAGGGTGGGAAGGAAAGCGGGCTGGCTGTGGTGTGCCACTGGGTGGAGTTAAAATTTATAACAAGGGAGAGGCAGCTGAAGAAAAGAAAGTTTCTTTTAAAAATTCTGCTGAAGCCTAATTAAAAAAAATTCCACTCCCTCATGCTAAGTTTTAAGAGACTACTTTGTCAGAATTATTTTCGGTCTCATGGTAGCAGGCAGGAAGAGAGTCAGATATTCACCAAACTATAAAGAAGGTAGTCCCCAGCCCGTAACACACAGAGGTGGTTCACCCTGCCTTCCTGGCCTGGGTTATGAGGATACAGAATGTGAAGTTGTCAAGGCATAGATCTTTCTGGAAAAATATGCATCATCGGATAGGTTAAAAAAATGGTTGCAGTCTTTTGCAGCTCCTGCTGTCAAGAGATGTGGGTCGGTTTTGGCAGTCCTTGGCTATACCCATGGGACACTAGCAAAGCTGATGCAAGCAGAGGCTTGAAAAGTGCTTGGACACTGGGGTTTGCACTCTTTTGCTGACTTTGGGATCCAGTCAGGCTAGGTTAACTTGCTAGATAAGGCAGCCCTGGTCACCCTTGTGGGTCCCCTTCAGCTGCCGGACATATAAGTGACACCAGTCAGGACCTCCAGGCATCAGCTAGACCTTAAGCTGATTGTAGCCATATAAGCAAGTTTGGTGAGCCTAACAGAAGAACTTCTCAGCTGAGCCCAGCCCAACTTGCCACCAGGAAGGTGAGCTAATAACTGGTCACTGTCTTAAGCATCTGTATTTTGGAATGTATTCTTTTCTTTCCTTTAAAATTTTTTTAACATTATTACACAAAAATTTCAGCTTTAGAGAGCTAGTTAAAAAAACTTCATTGTGGGGCTGGGGATTTAGCTCAGTGGCACAGGGCCTGCCCGGCAAGCGCAAAGTTGTGAGTTCAATACCCGGTACAGGAAAAAAAACCAAAAAAACAAACAAACAAAAAAACAAAAACCTTCATTGTTGTATATCTCATTTTTGTATTTCTGTGACAAAATAAAAACTCTGAAGTTACATAGAAAAAAGTCAAAATATTTTTGTCAAGGGCTGATAGTCCACTGAAAATTTATTCACAATTCCACTGTACATATTTTGCATAATTGTGTGCTCAAAAGTCCTATAAAACGTGGAAGACTTATTACCACTGTCGTTTTCAGTCAACTATACTTCCATTCACAATTTATTTTGTCTCATTTACACCTTTAAACCTGGGCACACTGCTGAACATAGACTGTGGAGGTTCTGAATAGCAAGTGCTCCCCCCACCAAAAAAAAAAAAAAAAAAATCAACACATGAAAAACACAAAACACAAACCCTCTATGGAGTACATTCTTAATGTGGCACCGTGGTCTGAATGTTTGGTCCTCTTGGAATTCATATGTCAAAAAGGAATTTCCCCATATGGTGATATTAAGGGAGGGTCTTTGGGAAGTAGTTAGCTCATGAGAGCTTTGCATTCATGGAGGGAGAGTGGGAGGGGCCAATGCAAGGCATCTGGCTCAAGGACTATAATGCATTTGTAAAAGAGGCCTAAAGGAGCTTGTTTACCCAGGCTTCTATCAGAAGGTACTGGGTTCAAAGTACTGGGTTCAATCCCCAGTACTGCCAGAAAAAAAAAGAGCTCAAATTTTGATTATTCTATTTAAAAGCTGCTTCCCTTCAGCTGCATTATCTTCTCTCTCCCTTGATTCCTCGCCTGTGAAATGGGAATAATAATCGCATCTACTATTAGCAAATATGAGAATTAACCAAATCAACATATATAAGGAAATCAGAATAGTAGCTGCACATAGTAAATTTAGAAGCTTCTTCTGCTAAGTGCTATGTGTGAGAAACGGGTCTCACCAGATACCGAATGTGTTGGTGCTTTGATCTTGGGTTTCCCAGTTCCCAAAAGAGCAAATGTCGGTTGCTTTTAGGTACCTACTTTACGATATTTTTGTATCATCCTGGAATGGACTAAGACCCGGGAAAAACCCCCCTACATATATATTCTAAGAAGAGGAGAAATCCGCATAGATAAGAGTCACTTTACAACTTAACAGAGGAGAGATACTGTCGTTGACTGTTTTAGTGTACCCTTTCAGAATTTGGCAGAGTTGGTGTCTTTGAGAGGCTGCTGTCCGGCTCATAGACGGTACCTCCTTGCTGTGTCTTCACATGGCAAATGGACGGAGTTAGCTCTCGCTCTATACGAGCACTGGTACTATTTATGAGGATCTAATCACCTCCCTAAAGTCTTCTTTCTAACACCATCACATGGAGGATGAAGTCTCAACATTCAAACCACAGCACTGAGGGGTCCTGAGTGTGGGCGTTAGAGCCAGGTGGGTGAAGCCCCATCATTTGCTTGGTGTGATCTTGGGCATCTTTGCTAACATGTTTTGCAGTGAGAACTAAATCTGCTAAGGCAGCACAGCTGAATTAGGATGCTGGAGGAGTTTATCTAGAGACTACTGGATTTTCAAAGCTGTGGCTGGGGTTCAGGGAGTCACAGGGAGAGTTCAGTGCCCTGGGGCCAGGTTACTGCCGGATGTGAAGAGGCAGGGAGAGGGCATATGGAGCAGGTGTGGTCGTGATCTTGCATGAAGAAAGAAAGCTGTTTTGCGGTGATGTGGCTGGGAAAGAGCAAAACTCTGACCTAGCTACTTCCTCTTACCTATTTCTTGCCAGTGCTGGTTATCAGCCTAAGCCAACTGGAAACCACTGGACAGGCAGATTAACCTCCTATGGTGAAAAGCAAGGTGGAGAAGGAGGGAGGGTAGATGGGATAATGGAAAGCAGCTAGCTCAAGGGCTGTTGGGCAGAAGAAAGCACTGTGTGGGTGCATAGCACCCAGCAGTTATTTGCTAAACTTATTGTTAGTAGTGGAGGACACCAATGGCTGTAGGTGGAAGAAGAGGAAATGAACATTTTTGCCAGGGCAACTTCAGGATATTCATAGAGAAGGTATGCTTTGAGTGAGGCTTTGAGTGAGACAGAGAGGAAACAGTAAGGGAAACACTATCATGGAATGTACTATGTGCAGGTACCATTCTGATTGCCTTGTACACAATGATTTGGTTAATTCTCATATTTGCCAATAGTAGATGCTATTATTATTCCCATTTCACAGGTGAAGAATCGAGGGAGAGAGAATATAAGCTGAAGGGAAGCAGCTTTTAAATAGAATAATCAAAACTTGAGCTCTTTTTTTCTGGCAATACTGGGGATTGAACCCACGGCTGTCACACTGAGCTACATTTACATGCCTTTTTATTTTTTATTATGAGACAGGGCCTTGTCAAGTCCCTAGATTGCCCAGGCTGGGCTCAAACTTGTGATCCTCCTGCCTCAGCTTCCTGAAGTGCTGGGATTGCAGGAATGTGCCACCATGCCTGTCAGATTTGAGCTAATTTATCTTTTTTTTTTAGGCAGGATCTCCCTAACCAGTTTAGGCTGGCCTTGAGCTCACTTTGTAGCCCAGGTGGGTCTCGAACTTACAAAAATCCTCCTGCCTCAGCCTTCTGAGTGCTGGGATTACAGGCATGTGCCACCATGCCCGGCTTAAGCTAATTTTAAAGGGAGCATGGGGACCTGGCATTTATTTTTTAGGTATAGAGCTGAAACACACATATAGAGGAAGTAGTGAATCATCTAGGTGGGCTGGAGTGTAGGGTTTGTGCTGGAGGACAATAAGAGACAGTCTTGAGAGAGAGAGCTGAGGACAAGATATTTGAAGGCCACAGTGATAGGCTAAGGAATTTGGCCCCAATTCTGGCAGGCAATGGGGAGCTACTGAGGATTTCAGAGAAGACAAAAGCAGTCACAGCAGAGTGCCAGGAAATGAATCTGTGTGCAGGGTGAGACTAACAAAGCAGGGAGCAAGTAGAAGCCAGGCAACCAGCTAGAGGGTACTGCAGGGGTCCAAGCACTGTGCAATAAAGGCTTCAATGAGGATGACAGCAACTGAGATGGAGGCAAGGGGCACTGGAATTGCACTGCTAGGGGAAGCTCATAGGACTTGGGGACTGATCCGGTGGGCTGTCAGGGTGGCTGGACAAAGAAAAACATGACAAGTAATATAAGATCCTGGTGATATGTGAGTAATTGCATCAGATGCACATTCAGCCACACTTAGTGTGTGCATGTTGTAAAATAAAAAGGTGTTCTCCAGGTACAGCACAAATACCATGAAGTTGCGTCACCTCCATACACCAGAATCGGTTGCAAAATAACAACACATTTCACAATCTGCTCCTGGCAGATTCACTTGCGAGTCTGGAACAGGATGGGGCGAATTTAAGGACTGTCCCCTGGGGTGCTGAGAGGACAAGTGTTGAGGATCCTGTGAGCTTAGTTCTGGAAAACCTGGAAGGCTGTTTGGTTGCCCGGCGACAGTGCTGCCTCCACAGCGGCCCGGGGTTTCCCACAATCCTGGATGCATCTCATTAAAAGGAAAGCAGATGGATGGCTGACACATTTTCTGAAGTGGCATTTTCAGTGCTCCAAGTCCTGCTATCTTATTTATAAGTGGCACTTACAAAATACAAGGGAAAAGGAAAAAAAGGTGGGGAGGAAGAAAGATCTCTGGATCTTAAGCACAGGAGGAGTTGATCTTGACGCTCGGACTTCAGCTTGTCTAAGAGATGGGGGTGCCGAGCCTCCTTGAAATCCGCCTGAAATGAATTAGCCTGAAGTAAAAGTAGGTGTTTATCTCAAGTCATTGCCTCAAATAGCTGACTACCTGTTGGAAGAAGGGTCTGATCGATGCAAACCAGAGCAGCCGTGCGTGAGCTGTTACACAGCGGTTAGTATTGATCAGAGCCAAGGGCTGCCGATAGGAATGTGGAGCGAACTGACAGGCAGAGAAGAGGGAAGGAGGAAACAGCTTTCGCTGGTGGCAGCCGTACAGAGGAAAGCCGATAAAAAGTCAATTCCACTTAACTGAATGGCTGCTAACTAAATATTTTGGGGCCAGAGCCTTCCTAGGTAGCAGCTGCAGCAGCTCTGTTCCGGAACTGAGACATCAAGCCAGCATGGGGCATTGACAGGTGAGATCCAGGGCCCTGGCCATGGATGCAGGAAAAGGGGACTTCTGGCTGGAGGGGTGGATGGCTCCTCCATGACCAGAGTACTGCAGTACAACCTCTGACCATGGAGAGCGGCAAAGGGACAAGGACCAGGCTGGAATCCATGTCACAGTCTCTGATTAATTAGTTCTTTCCAAACTCTGGTGCTTTTGTCCCTTAGTAAGTAAGCACTGCTGAAATGATCTGCTACATGGAAAGCTGACTGATGGAGATGCAGTAGATTACATCGTGAATGTCTTCCAGAGGCCCATGTATTAAAGCTTGGTTCACAGCTTGTGACGTCACTGGGAGGTGGAGACTAGTGGAAGGAAGTTAGGTCACTGGGGGCGTGTCCTTGAAGGGCGTATAGGGACCTTGGCCCCTCGTCTCTATTTGCATGTTGGCCACCAGGAGGCAAGCAACTTTCTACTCCATGTTGTCCTGCCCTAATATGCTGCCTGGCCACAGACCCCAAAGCAAGGGAACCAACTGACCATGGGCTAGAACCTCCAAAACAAACCTTTATTTTCATTTGAAGTTTTTTTGTTTTGTTTTGTTTTGCTTTTGTTTTGTTTTTTGGTTTTTTTCCGGTACTGGGAATCAAACTCATGAACTTGCACTTGCCAGGTAGGCGCTGTGCTGCTGAGCTAAATCCCCAGCCCCTTGAAGTTGTTTTATCTCAGGTACTTCTTACAGTTATGGAAATTTGACTAACACAGTGGATCTTATCAAACACAGAGAAGCTGAACAATGCCATGGAAGGATGTTAGGGACTGGCTTTGGGGGTAACCCTAACCCTACCTCTAAACCTCTTTGAAGCTAGTGAGATGCTACATGCTACATGCAACAGTATAAGGCTGTGAGTTCAGCTTCAGCACAACTTGTTTTTCTGAATTTCTATGCATTTGGCAGGACTGTAAGTCACTTTCTTGAATTAAGTATGACTAAGTAATTCCGCTGATCAATGAAATCTAAGAAGTGAAGTGTGTGTGTGGTGCATTAACTAATGGGCACCTTGTAACACCCAGCTGAACTGAATCAGTGTGGCCCTGGGTGTAGAAGGCCCACCTGATTGTTGCAAACAGCATAAAAGTAGAACTGGAGGAGAAGATGGTGTGCTGTTGATTCTCCTGGAGAAGATTGTCACACTGGCTGTCCTGGTATGAACTTGGCTGTTCTCATCATTGGAAGAACTGGGGTCCTCGCTGTCACTGAGGATGGTGGCAGTTCTTTTCAGAGGAGCTCCCATCCTTACCTCAAGTGTTGCTTCCTGGCTCCAGCACAGACCCCTCAGCCTGCTGCCATAGATCCTTCATCTCACTGGTGCAGACTTTCTAGCTTCTTCCACTGATCTTTGGGCTTTCCCAGTGTAGGTCCTTGATACAGACTTGCATGAGACATTGTTATGGGCTCTAGGCCTCCAGCTGTACTCGTGGAGGACATTGCTGTGGGCCCTAGGTCTTCAGCTGGACTTGTGTGGGACATTGCCATGGGATCCAGGCCCTCAGCTGGATTCTTTGAGTCTCTAATGTGTGGACAGATTTCCTGCACTCTTCTGCATTTGACTCTTTGGGTGAATGTTATAAAATAAATCTATAAATTTTGTGTCCTGTATTAAATATTTCTCTTGCAAACCCCGACTACAACAGTATGCCTTCTAGGTAGATGCATTTGTTTGCTGGTGTACAAATGTACTGATCTTGGCTTGCTATTACTACTCAGGTACTTGATACACATTCTTTGAAGTTCTTTGAGATAGTGTGTCACTATGTAGATCAGGTTAGGTTTGAACTCACTATGTAGCCAAGGTTGGCCTTGAACTCATGGTGAGCCTCCTGCCTTAGCCTACTGAGTTCTGGGATCACAGGTGTGTACCACTACTCCTAGTACTTGTGCTATTACAGAGGAGTGCAATCTTCTGGAATATTACACTTATGCAAAGCAGTGAATTTTGTGTGAGTGAGGAATAAACTTCTATGGTGTGACATTACTGCATTTTGGGGCATATTTGTTACCCAGCATAATGGAAAATTTGGACTGGTACGGGGACTGGGTTTTAGAATCTTGTCTTTAGCAGCTATTAGTAGTTGAGTAGTTTATCCCATTGCTTAATCTATCCAAAACTTGGTTTATTTATGAGGTATAATAAGAAACCATGGTAAATTCTTAAATTTTTAAAAACTATGGTAAAACACACATTGTCATGAATCCCCCCTCAGAATAGTCCCCCATGATTCAAATACATATATCCCATGGTTCTTGCCATTTTCTGAAGCAATTCTGAACATCTTCTTTTGTGTCTTTAGTTGCACTGTTGTGGCAGCCACAATACTCTGACTCAATTCAAAAGATTTACCTTTCATGGTCATTTTTGACTCTGGGGAAGACACAGAAGTCACATGGTGCCAGACTCAGTGAATAAGATGGATGAGGACACACTGGAATGTTTTTATTGGACAGAAGTTGCTGTAAATATTTTGAATTAATTGAGGACATTGAGGCAGCTACAAAAAGACACTCACTAAGAGGACTTCCAGAAATGCTGCAGAAAGTTGTGAGAATGCTGCGATAATTGTTTTCGAAGCAAAGGGGAGCACTTTGAGAGGGATTAATGGAAATGTATTTTTTTTTACTGTAATCAATTTTAAATTTTTATTTAAACATTAACCACATTTTTTTTATCACGTCCTGTATATGAAGCACATAAAAACAGCAACAACAATAAAAGTTACCTTGTATTGAAAGCTTATAAGATGCAGGCATGGCAATGGCTCTGCACATATTAACTTGTGTAATTGTCAAAGCAACCCTATAAAGACTTTATTATGCTCATTCTATGAAAGTGGAATTTGAAGCTCAGAGAATTTGAAAGAATTTTCCTCAGTCACACAGCTTATAATGATAGGCAGAAATTAAAACACAGACCAACCTAGTTTAGAGTATTTTTCTCAATCATTTTCCTATACTGTCTCCACCTAGATGCTTCATAAATAACAGTTCTAGTGTAGCGTTGAGAATAAATTCTCTGACTCACACCCAAGCACATTATATGGGAGGAGAGAGATATGGCTAGAATTCCTTTTGACCTTTTACCATGCCATCCCCTGCCACCTCTTACAAGCCTCTGTAGGGTTTGAGCCTATCTGGACTGTTCCTCTCTAATTATTCCCCAAATCCTGGTTATTTCTAACGTCCCAGATCAATTTTCCATTCATTTGTGATACAAACAAGAGAATTCCTTGTTATCGGAAGAGGCTGTCAGAGAAATTGTTTTGAGGAATTTCTCAAGTACAAAATGGGCATAATAACACCCACCTCACTGCCTTGTTATAGTGGATATTTTTCATTTTTTAAAGCAGCACTTGCTAGGATCTAGACACGATGATTTGTGCTTTTTATATAAAGTTGTAGACAGATAATATGGATGAGGAATCTGAGGCTCAGAGAATTTAAACACATTCCCATAGGCCACCCAGCTAGAAAAAAAGGGTGGAAACTAGTTCAAACTATGACTTCAAAGATTTTTTTCTTATATATCCAATTCTGTGCCTCCTAAAAGTAAAATTAAGGTTTTCTTGGAGTCCAATCTGGTACAAAACAGTAGCTGAGTAAATGATAATACTTATTGTGATTCATTCATAAACATGAATTGAGCATCTGCAATGCAGTAGGGAATGCATTCCAAGAATTCCTTAAGGAATTCTTCAGGGACACTTGAAAACAAGTACAGAAGGAAATCATATCTTGTCCATGCTGCTTTTAAAGATATTTGTGGACTGCCTGCAGTGCCAAATCCTTAGAAAGCACCTAGCAGAGGGAATCCTAGACCAAATGCGTTTTCTGTGTGCCAGGAGCCCTTGGAACAGGGGGATCACCGATAATTGCATCCACATTCAATCTTCCCAAGGGCCCTCAGGATAGTGGCATGAGTTGTGCCACATTGGAAGCTGGCATAGAGACCCAAGGCTGAGCTTTTAGCCTCTATGCCATGCTGTGTATTCCTTATGACCTTAGGCATGGGAGGAGGATGTTTTTCTTTGACCATGATTAGAATTCACCTGAACCTGTCTGTAGGTTCCATCTAGCCTTGTAGGGAGGAGAAAGGTGCCCATCGCTCACCACTGGAACCCCGTGAGAT
The DNA here is from genome assembly GCF_000276665.1 of Chinchilla lanigera. Classification (NCBI taxonomy): domain Eukaryota; kingdom Metazoa; phylum Chordata; class Mammalia; order Rodentia; family Chinchillidae; genus Chinchilla; species Chinchilla lanigera. The sequence goes on from NW_004955484.1 coordinate 5,776,764, forward strand.
CCTTAGGAGAAGGGTGCGGTGCTGGCAAAACACCTGCTTACTTTGTGCCTGGTGCTGTGCTGGGAATCTTCTCACATCTTCCCCACATACTTCCAAAGTGGCTGTCATGGACCCAGATGACAGATGAGAAAATTGAGTCTGGGGGCTTAAGTGACATCTAGGGTTGGTGCATGTTTTCTCTGAGCCCTTCTGAGATCATTTCACAATTCTACTGAATAGGAGCCCTTCTTCAAAGTCCCTTAATGAGGGGGCCCTCGGTGCTCTCTGCTTGTCAAATGCTCTTTATTGAGAAATGCATTCTATTTATTGATATGTCAATGTACTGATGAGAGCACACACGCATGAGCTAGTGGGGCCACATCTCTATGCTCAAGCTTTTCTCAACCAATATTCTGGGTATGGGCTGAGGGCCGTGCTCAGATTATTTTGAGTTTTTGTACTTAATGCTTGGCAACTTTAATAAACTTCATTCCTTTAGGTAGTAGACTTAATATTTTAAGTATGGTTTTAATTACCGTCCTCTTCATGTTTAAGGCAAAACCAGGAGAAGAAGGCAAAACATCTAACGTTTGAGCTCTGCCAGCAGCTCCACTCTTTCTGAGGACAAGGGCCAGGATTCCAGAACCCAGAAGCAAGGGCTGTCCCTCAGCTGTTTCTCAGGCCCCAGTCACGCAGTGCTTAACCCACTTTGAATTTCACCAGGTTCTCTTCTTCCCACACAGCCTGTAAACATTTATCTTTGGACATTCCCAGAAATGTTTCTTATGGAAGGGATTAGCTGTTAGCGCATTTAACTTCTGAAGGTGAGCTCCTCAAACTTAACTCACGTAATTAAAGTGGAAAATTCCTGGTGGAGGGGGAAAAAACCTTCAGGGAAAATACCATGTTTGGGAAGAGAGCTGGACTCCTGCAGTCTCCAGAGACAGCTCTGTGTTCTGGGTACTTAATTATATTCTATCTCGCTCTGCACTCTGCTTCTTTTATCTTTTCAGGCTTAACTCTGCATCGAGATGATAAGCAACATGCGGGCAGGGATTGTGATGTGGGAGTGGACCAAAGGGTTGTTTTATAGTATCATTTTAAAACATTAGTCATTATTTTTTAGTGCAAAGTATGTAAGAAAAAAAAAGTTTTATAGTGCAGATTAAATGTATCATTTTGAATGTTCTTGCTTTGATTTGTTTATGTTCATGATACTGGTATGCTGCTACTGTTCTATTTTTTGTTTGTTTCTCATGTACTACTCTGTTTAAAATTAAAAAAAAAAAAAAAGAGGCTGTATTTTCCCCAGTTAAAAAAAAATCCTCTTGGAGGCAGATTTGAAAATTCAGTTACAGTACTTCCCCTCCATCTGAGGGGATAGGTATGTTCTGAGACCCCTAGTAGATGCCTACAACTTGGGTAGTATAAACTGCATTTACACTGTGTTTCCCTAGACGTACATACTTCTGATAAAGTTTGGCTTTTAAGTCAGGCACAGTGGCTGGGTATGGCGGCACATGAGCACTCCGGGAAGTTGAGGCGGATTGCAAGTTTGAGCCCAGGGTGGGCAACTTCAGCAATTTAGTGAGACTCAATCTCAAAAATTAAAACTTAATAAAAGGACTAGGGATATGGCTCAGCATGAAGGTCTTGGATTCAATCTCCAATACCACCACCACCACCGAAAAAATTAGGCATAATAAGAGATTAAGAATGATAATATAGTCTAATAATAAAGTAGAGCATTCATAACAACATACTATAATAAAAATTATATGAATGTAATCTCTCAAAAGCATAAAGCCAAATATTAATATTTTCAAAACATGGTTGACATCAGATAACTAGAACCATGGGTAGTGGACCTTGGCTCCAGGTGGGGGATCACTGCAATACAGAGAAGTACAAAATGAAAGATCCTGCTATCTTTGCCTAGTGAATAATAATAGTTTTGGTCCCCTACAAAAATTATTACTGCTAACATTTTTTGGTCATTCTCCCCCATTTTAAAAAATATATATGTGATCTAATCTTAGGGCCACTTAGGGTTTACATATTGCTTATGCTCTTTGCCATAATGCTTGATTTTTCACTGTTGTAGATCCAGACAGTGTAAGTATTTTATGCTTCAGCTATTTCTTTCTTTCAGAAAGATTCTTATTTAAAAATGCAAATGGCAGGGAGCAATATTAAATGTTTGTCATCCTTCCTTCTCCAACTGGAGCCTTGTGCCTGAGCTAAAAGTGCCAGTTCTGGAGTTAGACTGTCTAGATTCCAATCCAGGTTCTGCCCCTTGCTGTCTCTAATGAACCTCCCTGCCTCAGTTTCTCCATCTATAAAGTAGGAGTAATAATCGTACTTGCTCCCTATGGCTGTCTTGAGTGAAAGAGTACATGGGAAGTGCCGAGAACAAGGAAGTACCCAGCATCACAGAGTAGGTCTTGAAAAATATTAGCTATTGTATCTGTAATATGCCATTAATACTGAAATAGATATGATTTTGAAAACTGCCCTTTCTGGGTACCTAATAAATGTCAAACATGGTCCGTCCAACTGCTTTATGTACCATGACTCATAATAATCTTCCATACACTTTCAAGAAGTAGGTTCTTGTAAAAATGATCCATTTTACAGAAGCAGAAACTCAAAAGTACAATGTAACTTGCTAAAGATCATGCAAGTAAGTCTCACAGGCCAGCTGGGCTTGGAGGACGTGTGAGTGTGATTCTTCCTGCTGGGCCAGCTAAACCAGCATAGTTGTTGTTGGTTTTTTCTCTTTAAAATAAAAAAAAGTGGAGCACAGAGGCCTCCAGGCCCAGAGATGTAGTCAAAGTGCAGGCTGACTAGGTAACGGGATGGCACACGTGGGTGGGATGCCTGGCAGAGAGGAAGAAGGCTGGCAGAGGATTCAGGAAAAGCATCAAAAGAGCTCTGTCCCTAATGTGACTCTTGCACAAAGCCAGCACAAGATCTGATTTCCTTTGTGGCCTCCCAGTTGCCTGGGGCAGGGAGTTGCTGGAAGCCACAGGATCCATTCCTCAAACCAGGTATTCCAGTTTTACCCTGGATTCCACCACCTTGGCATCTCACATTACTTCGAAAGCAAGAAAGCGAGTTTCCCCTTCTTTAAAATGGGGATCATAAATCCTAGCTCACAGCCTCATGGGGCTATTGCGCAGCTCAATTGGATCAGCCTGGGCATGTTTAAGTGCTTGGTTAACTGGACACCTTGCACAGAGATGCCAGATATTGTTATTGACTTGCTGCGTACCTGTGAGTTACAAGGGGGTGTACTTGATCCCATGAAACAGATTTAGTGACAACCCCAAAGTGTGCCTCTCTGGGAAAGAGTTTATGGTGCCAGGGATCCTAGTATTGTCTGTAATCAATTCAAGAACAGGTGAAGAGCTGGGGAGCTGTGTGGATGAGGGGTGTATCATTATCTAGGTTCATGATAACAGGTTTGAGGAACACACCGTAATCAGCCCTCTCTTCTCTGTACTTCCACTCCTAGCAATTTGGGGAAACTTGGGGGCTAGGTGGTGTCCTCTCTCACGAGTTGGTGTCTGTCCTGCTTTCTGGTCTGGTCTGCTACAGGGCCACATACCATACAGAGACACAAAGCAATCGACAGCATCCTGGCCCTTTCTTATGGATCCAATATTCTGTGTCTCAGTTGTATTTCAGGCCAACTTTTAGTGAAGTGGATCAATGCCTGAAGCACATAATGTAACATGACTCTTCAAGAGTTTGATTAATTGTGTCATAGTCACAGCCTCGGTTCAGGTTCAACCTTTTAAAAATTTTATTATTGTATAAAGTGATCAATCAGGGAGAGAGAAAAGACAAATGTTCTGCGTTGGCCGTATCTCCCTCTCTTCTTTGTCAGCAAATGTTGCTTTTCTGGTCAGCCCAGCTGTACCATTGGGGAGAAGCTAGGGTTCATGAGGACTCATGGTTTGGCAAATATGATACCAACAGAGAGAAAGTTTAGTGCTCCAAGTGGTAGTCAGGCTGCTCTGATGCTGATCAACTTTGGCCAGTGTGGGGTGGAGGGACATTAAAGAGATTTCTAGTCCTGCATCTCACCCACAGAGACTCAGATGCCATTGGTGTGAGCAAAGTCTGGGTCCCTCAGGGTTTTATTATGAAGCCAAGCATTTTTGTGTTGTGTTATGGCTGCCCAAAACTCATATGTTGAAGTCCTAAGCCCCTGTACCTCGGAATGTGGCTATTTTTGGAGATAGGAATTAAAGAGGTAAATTAAAGTAAAATGAGGTCATATGGGCAGGCCTTAATCCAATAGGACTGGTGTCCCTATAAGGAAAGGAAATTCTCACATATGAAAATCATGTGACATTACTGGAAGAAGACAGTCATGTAGAGGCCTTAAAAGAAACCAACCCTACCAATGTGGACACCTTGGACTTCCAGCCTCCAGAACCGTGAGAAAATAAAGTTGGTTATTTAAGCCACTGAGTTTGTGGTGCTTTCTTATGGCAGTGTGAACAAAAGACACACCCAGGATGGGAATCACTGGTCTGGGGCAAAGTAGCCAATGGCAAGACCTTTAACTGTGAGAAGTTTATTTTGGGGGCTCATCTCTCTCAGTTTCTGTGTTCTTTCTCTTCACAATCTTCTCCTGCATCTGTTCCTGCTGGAGTTTGTTTTTAAAGTTTGAGTTGAAGATTTAAGGTTTTAGTCTTTCTAGAAGGACCTGCATTTTAATGTGGGATTTTTGAAGCTAGATTGCTCCTATTGAGAAGGTAGATGAAATGCATTTCTAAATATCATCATTGTAGCAAGAGTCAGTATTTATGTGCCAAACAGTGTTCTAAGTAGTATCTTTGTTCCTGTCTATCTCTCTATTTTCATTTCCTGAATCTTCCCAGCAGCTTTATGAGGTGTGCTTATATGAGGAAACAGGCACAGAAAGGTTGAGTATCATGTCCATAATCTTACAGACAGTGAATATTAGACCTAGGTTCTGAACCTAGCAAGTTTGACTCCAGACACCATGTGTCAGTCAAATGGCCTCAGTGGTACCTGCTAAGGTCAGAATAGCTTTGGGGTAGCTTTATTTTTTAACAGTAGCTATTGGGACCCCTTCTCAGTAATTTTTCTCTTTCAAATCGCTGAGGCAGTGCACTGTGGGGGATCTTACTGTTCCTACATATAGTCATCCCTCGATTAAGTCTCTTACAGAAAATAGTGTAGTATTTGCATATAACCTAGGCAGTCCTCCCATACACCTTAAATCATTTGTAGATTACTTATAGGGGAAAGATTTATGCAATCTGAAGCAAAACCAGAGTAGATGTGTAGATTACTTATAATACCTAATACAATGCAAGTGGTCTACAAATAGTTGCTACACTATATTATTGAGGAAATACTTCTGCATGTGTTTAGTACAGATGCCTTTTTTCCTGAATATTTTTGATCCGTGATTGATTAAATCCACAGGTGAGGAGCCCATGGGTACAGAGAGCCAATTGGGCTGCTCATCAGCATCAGCCATAGTCATGTGACTTGCTCTGGCTGCCAATAAAATAAGAGAGGAAGTGATGTACTCTATTTCTTAGCACTATTTCTGAGTACACTATTTCTGCTTTGAAAACCATTGTGTGTTCTCTTCTCCCTTCCAGGGTGAGAATGTTTTGAAGGCACTGCAGGGTTCCTCCCCTATCCAGGTCTCAGAATACTGTAAAGACAAAGTGGAAGAGAGATACAACTAACTTGCGAATGAAAAATATATCTTTGTTGAAAGCCATTGAGACTTAATGGTTATTTGGTATTACATCATTACTTAGTAAAAACTGACTGATATCCTCTCTGGATATCAATATATTTAATCTGAAATACCAGGAATACTGTAAGGATAACGTCTTTAAATAATCAATAAGCATATCCTAAATAACCCATAAACTACAATATAATTTAATCCAATCAATCTTTCAAAACAGCTTTCTACCTTCTACAAATACTTTTTTTTGTATCTATCTAGCACCATCTCAAAAGGAAAAGAGAACATAAGCATTTGTCTAGCTCAGTATACTCAGAGTTTGCTCACCAGCCCAACACTTAAAAAGAGAACCGGTAAGAAAGTTCTTAAAAAGAGAACAAGTAGGAAAGGCTGGAGCATACTAGAAGTTATTTTAGGTTTTGAGAGGTCAGATAGACTGCAAGAGGAAAAAGAATGTGTTTTTCAATGCAGATTAGAATTAGAAAAAAAAAAAAAAGATTAGAATTAGACCTTCTCAGTGTTATGGCTTGTGTCTTCATTCCCCCCAAAGGTCATGTGGTCATAGGTAGTGCTTTTCAGAGGTGGCTGGATCTAGGATGTGATGCTGGGATCCAGGATGTGATGCTAGGGTTGATTTATGGGCAATCCTAGGATCGAAGCTGCCCTACCCTGGTGTGAGTGCTATCCAAGGGTGGGCAGCCTGGAAAGGATATAAGGGACAGACAGAGGGTCATTGCTTATCGCTTGTTGCTTGCTACTTTGCTGCCTGCAGCCTGCTATGAACTGTTTCTCCTTTGTGATGCTCATCTAGCATAACATCTTGCCTTGGAGCCAGGCAACTATGAATTGAAATCTCTACAAACTGTGAATTTTCAATAACCTTTCTTCCTTAATCTTGAATGTTGGGTATTTTTTCTCCACAAAGAGAAAAGTAACAAAGTGTACTATCTATTCTATGATTTACACCCTGTGAACACTTTTAGTTTCCAGATGCTCACTAGTCTCTCTGAAAGTTTTCACACTCATGGCCTGTGAGTTGACTGTGGCATGTAGGGGACTGTCATTTGGTCTGTTCTAAATGAAACACTATTCTGAGTACAGGTGTTCAGATCAAATTAACTGCCAGTGTTGAAAGTTTGAGATATTTCACATAAAAATATCAGTATTTTAATCTTTTCTTGTGATACTACAAGTCCTGGTTATTTTGGGCTTGGGGATCATCAGCTAAGTTGAGCAGCAGCTGCCCCTTAAGCTGGACATGCTTGCCATAGTCTTACCTATTCTGATTGCTTCATACAAGACCCATCTCACTTATTTATATTCTCTGTTTAATCCATGTAGGCATTTGAGTTTTCCAGCCTGGGATGAACTAACTCCTTTCTTCCCTAATTTCCTTCTTTCCTTTTCTTTTCCTCTTCCACCTCCTCTTCTTCCTTTGTCTCCTGGTTTTCCTCATTCTCATCTCTTTCTCTTTCTCTCCTTATTTATTTCATAGGAAGGAAGGCATTTTTGGGGAGCCCATTCTTTGCCATTCTGGGAACATAAGTCTCAGTCTTGTTCTTAGTATTTGGAGTGACCTTAATTTGCCAGTCTAGTTCTTCAGGTCCCAAAGAGAGAAACTCTAAACGATGACATTTCTGAGAGTGGAGGAACTAGATGCCTTCCTCTGAGAATCCTATCTATATTTGTCCCCTGGATTCTATAAGGCAAATTTGCATACTTGTGTAACTAGAAGTTCGTGGAGCAGCATAAGTCTCCTGCCCACTAGATAATTCTGTTGCTTAACAAACCATAACATCTTTGATTATATGGCGAATCCTAGCTGTAAATGATTTGAAAATGATTTTATTGTTTTCTGTTACAGAAAATCACATGTAGGAAAATTATGAAACTGTTTTGAAAATTCTTTATCCTCCTAAATGTAAAATCACTAGGTAGTCCAGCAGTTGTACATCCTAAAACATCAGAGCTAACGAGACCTATGTATGCATTGCTGACACCACTCTGGAGAGAACCAGCCAAAGCCTGCTGGATACAGTAAGGCAGCAGGTAGGCATTTTCAAGGCAGTAGCTTGCCGTCCCTTTCCTCTACACTACAATCATTATTACACTATTTTCTCATTGACTAAAGCTTCCCCACCAAGACATAGGGATTGGAAACCCAGAAAAAGGGCCATGCAAGTTGCAGTATGGAGTGAGGACATTAAGATATACAGTGTGGTTCCCGAGCTCAGCAATGAATCATCCCCAGGGTTCTCATGCCAGCGTTCACTTCACTGTAACTTTCTCCTGCTTGCCTTCTAAGGAATTAAAAACAGGCATTTTATTTTGTTTCCGTTTTAGTTTATTTGAAGGTTTTATGATGTCTTAGTTGAGTGGCTCTTGGGACTTCCAAATAAACACTCTCCTTTTAAAAATGGCAAGTTGTTTTTATTTATTTCTTTTAGGTGCCCAGTGACCTTCGGGTATATTAGGCAGCCCTAAATTATAATTAAAATAATAACTGAGGTCCTAAAACAATAATAGATGTTGAATTATACAAACGCCAAATTAGGATGTCCAGAACATCTGTTTGAAGGAAACCAGAGTAAGCATGGAATTTAAAAAGTTATCTTTGTGGCAATATGACCAAAGGAAACTTCTAGCAGCAGTCTTGTTATTATTTTTTGGCTTTGTTTTGCCTTCCTATAAGGCTGCTCAAATTTTGTGTTTACTGGATTTGGGGTATATGGAAGTATCCAGTTCTTTAGTTGACCTTTCTATGATTTTTACAGACAGGAAAGATGAATGAAATGTATTTGTCACCTGAGCATATCCTTTTATTTTCATGATTTCTTGATAATCTCTCATGTCCATGGACATAAGCAGTGGCAGCTGACACTGTGTTCCTCTGGATGCAAAATCCTCAGAGTACCCTCAAGTCCCTCTAAGATGTATATCTGCATTCCTCCATCTGTCATCTTAGCTCATCGTCCTCGCCCAACTGTTCTTAAATTAAATGACTACGTCTAATGGGAGATTTTCTCGTGAAAGCTTATGAGAATTTGTCCAAAGACAAATTAAAACATTGCAATGTAATCACCCAATTCAACTCGCTGCTTGGTTGGCCCCAGTGCCTACATTTACCCGAAGGAATTCATCAACCTTTGTGTGCCCCATACTGAGGAAAGCAACCAGGAAGAAAACTCATTCATGAGAAGTCAGAATCCACCTGCTGATGGGCAGCGGGTCAGGGGATGAGGTGTGCCTTCTCCAGCTGCAAAGAGGCTCATGCGGTATGCCAGGGCTTTATAGAGTAGGATAATAAGTGGAGGGGGTGGGGAGGTGAAAGAAAACTAACATCTAGTTCTAGTACATCAATGCAAGGGGGTTAATCTGAGTATATAAACCCCCTCCTGCTCCCACCCATCACTCTCCATAGGTGAATGGATAAGGGTCCCTGTAACTGTCCTAGGTCTCTAGCCTTGTTGGGACACTTCAACTTGACTGGTAATTGCCCTTTTATTCTTTTAATACCTCATTAGTTGAAGGGGACAGTTTCTTTAGCAATTCTAACAGGAATTTATTTGAAGGAGACAACTGAACAGATGTACCTCTTGCCGAGACGTTCACTGGGAATATTATTTGTACTATAACTGCCTACTATTAGGGAGTTAAATAAACGATGGTACATCCAACACTGGAATGCAACACAGTCATTGAGAAAGAACGTGGAAATCTATAATTCACCGGTAGTGCAAGCTCTGGATAACATGTACATTGCTGATATCAAATAAAACACTTCTATAGGTATAAATGAAAGGTATCTGATAGGATGAAGTCCAGGTTCACAGTATTTCCTTCTGGGAGGTAGAATTTTGGGTGATTTTAATTTTCTTTGTGTCTTTATAAACTGTTTACACTCTTCAAGACATTGCACGTGATCTTTACAATCAGAAAAAAAAAAGCACTTAAAGCTAGGTTCATATTTGAAAACAAAAAGAACAGGCTTGGTCAATGCCACTTAAATTGTCATGCTGGTTTCCTAGAGCCTCCCAGCCCCACAAGGTGCCAAGCACTGAATCCTGGAAAGAAGTTTGTTGGGGTCATGGTGGGAATAGGAAATGGGCTGCCCCGGTGATGCTCCAAGCTTTGATTTCCTAGGCAGCGGCAGTGCAATTTGATCATTGTTTCCACTGGTACGCTTTTCCTGGGATCACTGCTCTCAATTCATCCTCATATCATTTTCATAAGGCAGAGACGGGCAGGGAACATGGAACAAAGTTTGCTAATTAGGGCACCTGAGACATTAGAGGCTGTGGAACCCAAGAGAGACACCACACTGCTGAGACCTGTGTGCTGGCCCTGATCTCTCCTCAGGGCTTCTTCCACTCCCCCAGAGTCCTTCATTTGTAGAAGGAAGACAGAAAAGGGTTAAAAAGAGCCCTTTTAATAACTCAAGAAATGAATATAAAACCTTCTGCATTTTGGTGCTTTGGGATATTCAAGAGTTGGGTTCTAATCAATGTCTGTAGAAAGTGCTCACTAAGAGGAAAGTTTTCAAAACGGAAAGGCCAGGAGTGGTCTGGATTCCTCCTGATACTGCTGCTGAGAAGGTGCCCTGGGGAAGTGGGAAGACAGAGAGACAGTCTCAGCTCTGTTGTCAACTTCTGCAAACAAAGGCATGGGCTAGCTTGATGGGCCTCTGTCCTTTCATACATAAAATGCAGAAAGTGCACGGGGAGAGAAACATCAGCTTTCCACGTCCCAACACACCATTTGCAGGATGTAGTGGCAGAACAGATATGAAAGTTTTCATCTCTCTGACTTCTTTCTGACCTTTTCAAGAAGACTTGATTGCTTCAGTTATAACATATTCTTATAACATTCTATTACTTATGTTCTGTGTCTCAATGTTTCTATCTCCCTAGCCAAGCTGTGAAGAACAAAGTTAAAAATGATTCTGGTTCAACACAATGCCATGTGCAGGACCTAACACAGTAGTTTTCGATGTTTCTTCATTGATTGAATGTCTATTGATGGGTCAAAAGTTCAAATTACCCCACCAATGAGATGGCCACTGTGAGACCTCACATAAATGCAAACTGTGTTCTTACTCTACCATACACAATTTATTATCCATCTTAAAGACCCTCGCACTTTCTAAGATTGTTAGAGTATGTGGAATAACAATAATAATCGGTGACATTTGCACAATCATTTTGTGCCAAGCACTATGCTAATTCATTCAAATAAATTTTCTCATTTAATCCTACCAGCCTCTCTTGAAGGCAGATACTGTTATTATTCCATTTTTCTAGATGGTGATGCTGTGGTTCAGGAGGAAGTTAGCCCATGCACAGAGAAAACCGGTCTGAAGCCCACTTCCACGCCTGTGCTCTTGGCCTCTGTCTTGGTGGGAGTCTGGAGCAGATTTGAACCAAAGAGGAGAGTGGTTGAGTGCCTGTTTATTTTTGTTTTTAACTTAAAATTTATACTGAGCTAGCTTCTTGCAAATGCCCTTTCAGCCAGCCGGTGTTCGGCTTGTAACACTGAACAAGGCCACAGCGAGGGCTCAGACAATATCAATTTGTGTCTGGAGCACTGGCTCCCATGCAGTCCTTCCCTTTGTTTCTTAAATGTTCCCATTTAAAAAAAAAACTTCCCTCTTGGTTTCCTCTTAACCAGAGGAGTGACAGAAACTCGATGCTGACCACTTCATTAGCCGATGACCTTGTCCCTCTGGCCTCTGCCTGCTTGTCCTCCTGGGCAGGTTGCCTTACGTCATAAGTCCTTGTTAAAGGTCAGGACCTTTGAGCCACAGCACTGGCCATGTTGTTTTAATATATATCTAGAGAAATCGGGCCTGTCGGATCACATTAGGTCCTATTTATGGACAGTACACCAGGACTCACGGTGGAGATGAACTGTTACCTTTGAAATACAATCTGGCTAGTTCCCAGTGAGTAAAGAGAGGGGATTATATTCTGTCAGTGAGGCCCTTGTAATCTGTCTCTTCCCTCATTGGCAGGGCCACCCTTCCTCCTGTACAGAGACAAATCCTTATAAACAAGGACAAGGAGCAAGGCTGAAAGGTACGGTAGGTTTCTAAAACCAGACGTGTTCGTTGTACACGAGGGGTACTGCGGTGTGTGGTGAGTAAATGCCACAGGAGCTCCTGGTGAATTGACACATTTCTCCTGCTCGTCTTTGGTGTGGGGATAAAATGCTAAAGTTAATGGTGACTGTTGAGTAAGTACTCCATGGCTAGCTCCAGACTAAGCCTAGTATATGCATTAGCCAGTTTGATACTCATAAAAGCCTGTAGGGCAGGTACTATTGGTATTTCCACTTGATGAAGGGAGAAATTGAGGTTGGGAAAGGTCTGCCTCAAAAACTTGGTACGGACTCCAAATTTGCTTGGAACCATTAGGTTACCACGATTGCACCATGATGCTATTTGGAGTGAGGTTTGGGGTGACGTTTAGAGAGAACCACGGTGTAATTCCTCTCCTAGGGAGGGGTCCCAAAGTGCTCCTTTAACCCAGCAGAAGATTTGTTTAAAAACTGAGTCTGGGAACAAGCCAACCTTTTTCTTTTTTTCTTTCTTTCTTCTCCAGGATTGATTTTAAGTTCATTCCCACATCCCGTGGGAGTCTGGTCAGACAGATCCCTTGACGGAGATTAGAAATAGCTCACATAGCCTATTTTTAAGGAAAATGTGATGTCAGAAAATGAGGCAGAAATGGACACCAGAAAGAGAAGAGAATATACAGCAGGAAATGCTCAAGGGTGAGGAGTGGGAACAGCGGTAACACTGGTGAAGACAGAAGAGGATCCGTAGAGCTGCTTTTTGTTTGTTTGTTTTTTAACCTGGATGGCATCTTCCTGTCACATCCACTTGCTTTTTCCCACAGAAAGCTCAGCCACAAAACGTAAAGGCTTAGGTCCCACAGCGAACCCACCTTTCTAACTAGAGAAATATGGCCAACAAGAGCAGAAACATCCGCTGGCACTTCCTGGGCCCCTCAGGCATAATGGGAAGGTGTCTAGTAACACTGCAATTTCCTTCGAACTGTTTGGTGCCCTTGTCTGGCAGGTTAGCAGGTTAGTCTTTTTGGCTGTGTTAACTCACCCGGTGTAACAATTTCTTTCATTGAGAAACAAGAGAGCTGGAACTCACCTCTCCGATTCCAGCAAAGCTGGACACCATCCAATCGCACAAGGGTAGATTTCTGGAGGCTGTAAATTGTATCTCCCAAGCTAAGGAAGAGAAGAAAGGACAAAAACACTGTTAGGGAGATGTTTGGCCAACGTTTGTAGGACAAGTAGTTAATGGTGAGATGATCTGCCCAGTCCCCTTTTACTTTTTCCTTGGGTGAGATTTCTATCTAGGGTGAGAATTTTTTAAAGTCCTTCCCATGTTGGCCGGAATCACCAGCAAGCTGACATAGCCACCTGTACTCACCTGTGTTACTAGTGCTGTAGAAAAGCACATTCCTCAACTGGAAAAGGAGTTTTTAAGGATGCAACTCAGGGCGGCCAGCTCCAAAATGGCATCTGTTATTGATTAGAAATTATACACTGCTCTAAGATGAACTGAAGAAATACTGGTAGAGGAATCAAGAGGAGAATGAAGAAAACAGAAAGTGAAATCCAGGGTGGATTTCAAGTGACTGCAGCCTCCACACGTCTCCCTAGCCACGACATTTCTGCCTGTCCATCCCAGGGAAAGGATTCAAGCAGTGTTAACTACTGAACGCTTGCTTGCTCTCCATCCCCTTTCCCTGGGTAGCTGCGGTGAGTTGGCTGCCGAGATGGAGCCCTGAACCTATCCATCAAGTCTAAGGAAGAGAGAGTTAGAAAGGCAAACATTATCTGGAATCAATATCTTTACAAATCCAAAGGAAACCCCAGCTCCCGAAGGGTTAAGCTAGGGAAGGAAAAGCCATCAGGCTGTTTAGTGAGCTAATGTTTTTATTGATGGGGGGAGGCCTTTAAGGCCCTAACAGGAAAAGTGGGGAAAGTGGCAGATTGTTTGGCTGGAGAGAAAGAAGGGAAAAAACATTAGACTCCATGCTCTTTCCTACTCCCTACACTTAAAACCCTGAAATCCATCTAATGTAGGAGACGTCCCATAACCCTGAATAATACTCAACCCAAGGTGTTTTTCCTCTCTCTTATCCACGCCCCCCTTCCCAAGTGGAATCCACGTCTTCCCCTAACAACTTTGCTATAATGCACATCTCAGGCTAATGCCTGTACTGCAGAGCACATCTTAATTTAACAACTGTGTTATAAAGCACATCTCAAGCTAACATTCCTAGGATAATCCATATTTCAACCTAACTACCCTGGCATAACACTTCAATCTAATTCCCCCACTGTAAAGTACATTGCAATCTAACACCCTCGTATAATGTACATCTCAGTCCATTATTTTGTATTTTGTAAGCCATATTTTGATATGTCTTTTCCATTAAGTTGCAGAACTGTCTAGAGACAATGGCTATCCCTGTGCTGAAAGCTTCCATGTTTCTTACATCGTCCTTTGTGACAGGCTGCTGATGGATATGCTCCTGAACTTTCACCTTTGCCATCATGGCTTCACCTCCAGCTTGTTTCTGTACTTAGAGCCGTAAGCATCTTGTTGGGAGCAAGGGTGACCATAGACTCCTGCACAATCCTGATGGGCCTTCTCTTGTGCTAACCAGCAGGGTGGGCCAGCTCAAAAGATCAGAGTCTACCTCAGCAGAGGGCCGTGGGAGGTCAATGTCAGGGTCAGGGGTCAGGGTGTAGCGGCTGGCTAATAGAGTGTAAGCTAACACTGTTGTCAAATTGCTGGGCTAAAAGACAATGGTTGCCTCCTGCTGATGACCTTACCCTGAGGGAGGGGGCTATTGGCTTTATTGGAAAACTACCAGTCTCCAGAGGTCATGGTAGTGGCTGATCACAGCTAAAGACTGTTTGAATTTTGATGGAGAGCTGGTTCTCTGGTTGGTCCTCAACTGCAAGGCCTGCAGAGCTGCTTATTGATGGCTGAGTTTTTCACATATGATGGATTTGTCTTCTAAGTCACACACAGCTGGATTGCTGCTCAGTTGTAGAGGTGGACTGTGGTGGCTCTGGGACATAGATTATTCTGGAATTGAGAGCCACTAGAGGCACTGTTGTCACTGACTCCTGGGATGGCACCAATTTCCTGTTGCCAGTGCCATGGAGCTCATTGGCTCTTAAAAGAAAACCAGTCTAAAGTGAATTGAAAATAGATGTAAGATGTCCATCAAGTTCAAAGCATTTACATGAAATTGAAAGAAAGCAGTAAGTATGTTCTGGAAGAGACTTAGTATCCTGATCATCATTGTCTCAGCCTGGAGTTTTTAGCCTATTATATGCAGAAGAAAGAAATCGGATTGCTCTGTCCATCAGTGGCATTTAACCAGGCTAGGGGTGCCATTAAATATTTGAAGAAAAGGAGGTTACTGAAGACTTAGAATTCTACAATTTTCTAACATGATATGAATTCAAGAAAGACAAAAACAAGAGGTACAGCTGGGTGTGGTAGCACACACCTGTAATCCCAATACTCAGGAGGCTGACGCAAGAGAATTGCTGCAAGTCTGAGCCCAGCCTGGGCTACATAGTGAGTTCAAGCCCAGCCTGAACTGCACAGCAAGACCCTGTCTAAACAAAACAAAACAAAAAACAAAACAAAACAAAAAGCAAGAGAGAAAACAATGTATAGAGATAAAAATGATATTTATAAAAGTCATATGGGCCATGGAGGATCACCAGCAAACACAACCCTCTAGTACAGCCTGCTAAGACAGACAAGAAATGCCCAGGAATTGTAAGTGGGAGAACAGTTTATTGAAATTGCAAGGTTACTGCCTTTTGTGTTATGACTTAGGAATCTCAGGTAGAAATGGTAGTACTTGGACTTAACACCTCCAATTTAACAGAGATGATGAAGTATCTGGGAGGAGAAAAAGGAGGCTATGTAGTGAAACTTTTTCCTAGAGAAAAATAGACTAAGGGTGACATTCATGACCTTCCACCATAGTACATGGCAGGAGAAGCAGTGTGGCGTTGGTCATGTCAGTATGGTATGAAAGCATGTGGTCAGACTCTGGCTTTACTCCCTTACTCTAGGTACTACTTCCTCTTTTTAATCCTCAGTTTTCTTCTTTGTTAAAGGGGATCACACCATCTACTTAGTGCCGTTGCAATAGGGATTAATTCAGGTGTAGCAGAGTACCTGGTTCAAAGTTTACATTCAAAACATGCATTTGTTTCCTTTTTCCCTAAACGATGGCATGGGCTTTCTGATGAGGGGTACTAATAAATGTAGGTTCTTAGATGATATGTTTTGTCTTCATGAGCAAGCAAGATAACTATCTATTTTGAAAGTTTAGGCCCAAATGTCATTTGATCAGGGTAGTGACTTAGACCAGAATTTAGTTAAATTATGGCCTGTAGGTTAAATCTGTTCATTTCCTAGGTTTATAAATAAAGTTTTATTGGAATAAAGCCACATTCATTCATACCTATTCTCCATACCTCCTTTTGTACCACATCAGTACCATTAAGTTGTAACAGACAGTGTAGCCCACAAGGTCTCAAATATTTATCATCTTTATGGAAAACATTTGTCACCTTGGACCTACACCAGTCAAACAATTTCTCCCTTTTATTTAAAAGTAAAATCTTACCAGAAAACCCAACATATAAAGCAGGTACAAACAACAAATATTTCTCCAGGCATCTGAACTTTTCCCTGGTTGGCACAAATACTTCATAAATGGTAGAACTTCTGAAGGAATTTCCATAGTTCCTTAAAGCAATTTCAGAACTATGGACTAGATCATCTTTGGATACTCCTTTAATGTGCTGGAAACTCAGTGATCTCTTAAGAGATTACATCAATGGCCTAGAAAACCTGCCTGCTCCTGGAAAATCTCAAGGTTTTTATTTCTAATAAGGGTAGAAAATTGAGTAGGTTACTTAACCTCCCTATGTTTCTATGCCCTCATTTATGGAAACAAGGGTAATGGTGTTTACCTCACAATTTATTATAAAGATTAAATGAGATGTCTATATCTCTATGTATCTCACTCAATATAAGGCATAGTTCTTGGGAAATGTTAGTAATTTTTTTTTTTTTTTTTGGTACCAAGAACTGAACTCAGGACCTTGCGCTTGCCAGGCAGGCATTTGTGCCACTGAGCTATATTTCCAACTTAATGTTAGTAATGTTGATATTTTACTTACATTAATAATTGTCCACACAGCTATTAGTACTATAAATTATTATAAAATTTCATTAAGTATATTAATATCAATACTATTTCATATTAATTACATTAATATAGCACATTAATATTCATACAGATATCAATAACCTTGTCATTATTGCTATTAATGTTTTGAGCCTTCATTTGTGTTGTAGAGATCATTTGCAAATTGTTCTAAATATCCCTTGCAGCGTTTATGCTTATTAGTCACTTGATTCAGTCGGTCACTCATTCAATACACGTCACATGCCAAGGTAACCCGTAATTGAGTGGGAGCCCATGTGCGGTAGCTGTGTAGCTAACCTTCCCCTTGCGCAGTCCTTCTGGTAGTTCGTGTAGGTGTTTATTGCTCTATGTCTTACACAGAGTTCAGAGTGACACCGCTGCTCAAAACAACTTCCTACTGCTCTGTCTCTGACTGCTCCACAATTAAATTTTCAACTATCAGCTTGGTTTCAGTGCCTACAAAGTAATTAGACCTTAAAGGCTCTTTGCCAGTATTTTTATCCTGTCAGTGAATGTGAAAGAAACAATAATTATTATTTAATATTTATTTAATGTGTTCATTGTGATAGGTAGATTTGCAGATGTAACCTGCCTTATTGTTGAACATGACAGCACAGAATTTTCAAGTAAGTCTTAGGAAGGTGGTTGGACAGTTTTAGGAGCCCAGGTTCTCAAATGCCCTCTGACATGTTGGTCAGGTGATTCCTATTTGTTATCTCTAAGTGCATTTTCCATATTTGATGCCAGAGTGCTAGCTGCTGGAGATGACATCTTATGATTTGTTTGTATCGAACAGAAGGAGCTCTTTGGGAAGTTACGTTTTCTACCATTGTCAGTAGACTATCATAATGAACACAGCCACAAACTGCACTGATGAAGGCTTGAGGTCTCTCTGAGTTCATCTTTCCATCCCAAAGACTGGTTCAGGTCAGACTAAGATGCCAAGCTGCCAGCCAGAGTGACAGATGGACAGTATCATCTACTGGCTAAGAATATCCTCCACATATTTGCAGACCACTATGGCCCAGTGATCAAGTACCTATGTGAGCTTTAAAACAAAATAGCTCTGGGTTCATGTCCTAGCTCTGACCCTTACCTGCAAGTTGCCTCAGTTTCCTCATCAATAAGTGAAAATAACAATAACTACCTCACATAGTTTTGCATGTCAAATAAACAAAATACACCACAGTAAATTGTAGTTGCTGTAATTTTCCTTGTATTATTACACTAGAAAAGAAGTAGAACTCACATTTCCTGTTTTTGGCTGGCTTAAGGAATAGCATAACATAAAAATGTATGAAGCAAACTTGAAAATTATCTATCCATCTATATCCAGATAATGTAAGTGAAAAGATTAATTAAAAGCTAAGGTATCAAAGTGAGTCATGGTTGTGATTTGCTTTCACGATTTGATGTAAATAGATTATAAACTCCTGGATGACAGAGGCTGTGCCTGCTCACCTTTGTTATCTCCAGTATTTTCTAACAAAGAACCTTGTATATTTCAACACTCACTATGTGTCAACTGAACTGAACTGGGTGTCTTTAAAAATTGAGTAAAATTCTACAAAAATAGTCCCTGGGACAACTAAAGTGTACATAGATGGGAGACATGCATGCTGCCCAAACCAATAAAGTAATGCAATCAACATTACAAAAATAAACGGAAGTGCTTACATAGAATAGACAAAGGCAAGGGAATATTATTTGGCAATAAAATGGAATGAAACAGGGCTATAATATGGATGACCTTGAAAACATTAGGTTAAGTGAAGGAAGCCAGTCACAAAGGAACACATATCGAATGGTTCCATTTCTATGAAATTCTCACCACACAAAAATTTATAGAGATGTAAAGTAGATTAGTGATTACCTAGGGCTGAAGGGGTTTGTAAGGAGATGAGATTGGGATGAAAATATCTGAATATTAAAGGGAGGATGGCTGCAGAACCCTGTAAATAAGCTAAAAGCTGTTGAATTGTACACTCTAAATGGGTGACTTGCTTGGTATGTAAATTATATCTCAGTAAAGCTATCAATAATTTATACCACAAAGGGCAAACACATAAAGATTTTTTTTGAACAACAGAAGTACAGGTAAAGGTTCCAAGATTATTCAAATACATGCTTTAAGATCTACAAGTTTACTGACTGCAAAGTTTACAGACATTTTAGAAAATATATAAAATACAAAATTAGTACTTTTGTTTGAAAGTACATATAAAGTTGAGCTTCAAACTCTATATCCTCTTTTCTAAAAAGTCTACAGGCAGTTGATTACTTTGAGGTATAGGTTACACACAAAAATTTTAAAATTCACCTACTTTAAGTGTATTTGTATATATTTACAATAAAAAACTAGGAATTTTTTGTTAAAAGAGTTGGGAAGCTACATTACTATGTGCATCTTATGGGAACCATAAGTGATTTTAAAGTTTTCTATTTTTTGTATCTCTATATTTGATAAAATTTCTACAGTGAATTTATATTACTTGAGAAAGAGAAAAATGGTATGAAAATTAAATGCACAACACCAACACAAAGTGAAGGTGGGAGTTGGTTAATGAGGGCAGATGTCTCCGAGGGGAAATAACCGGGAAAGTCTTCCTGGAGGAGAAAAAAATGTCACATGTGGAGACTGTCCAATGGTCAAGAAGCAAGGAGCTCACACATCACCTTAGGAAGGATGTACAAGGTGAGCCAGTTTCAAGCAAGTTGGAAGAAAACCTTGAGGCATTATGGGAGCAATTGAGTCTGATAACAGGATAGAGAGGCTGCCTCCTGCTCAATGGGAAGGAATGTGGCACTTGATTAGTGATGTCCGCCATGAGCGTTAGAGTGCAGAGGCACCACATCCATGCCACATATTTTTCCTTGAGGGGGTCTAGTTGTGTTCAGTCTAGTTTCATTCTTTAAGTTGCCAAGAAATCAAAACACATTTAGGTCTGTTTTTCATGCTAAGGTTTGACAAAGTGGACTTGAAAGTCTAATCTGAATTCTTCTAAATTCCCACAAACATATTCCAATCCCCACATGCTCCAGTTCACTTGATAACACTGGCCTTGCCCGGGGAGCGGGGGCAAACCAAAGAAATATGAACTTTCTATTTCCAGCATTCTGCCAGTTAAGAGACAGAAGAATGCAAAAAGGAGAGGGGCAGAGTAGAGAAAGGAAGGGGGCTGGATCCTCAGCCTCCTTCAGCCCTGTTAATTACTGAAAAGCCCCTCTGTGAGGCATAGATACAGGCTGTTCCCTCTGAGAGACAGCCTTCCCTCTCCCCAAGAGAAGGTATTTTTAGTACATCCTGGGCCCCAAGTAACTATTCATCTGTCCTGAACGATGATGAATTCGTTCAAACAACAAGTCAAGACCCTGGATATCACTCAACTCCAGTCAGTCATAACAGCTGACAAATATAAAATATAACATCTACCCTGCTAGGCTTGCTTTTCGTTTTCTTCAATATGCATATTCAAGAATCTCATTCCATTCCTAACTGTCAGAGATGGTGACAGTTGAGGGGGGTTTTCTAGTTTTATCAAGGAAGATTATTTTTTAACCCAAATTATTTTCCATTGTAAATGTTTAAATCCATATTAAGTCCAGATTAATGCAGGAAGCAGCTTCAAAGGATATTGACTGGGGAGAAGTAATAATAAATGAAATGGTTAAGGATGGGTCCCATCTCAAGGAATATTTTCAGACTTAGAGAAGAAGAAAGTTGTTTGGATTTAAAAGATATCTAAAGAAAATATGTTTCTCAGGGATCGCTGGCTCCTTTCACAGACACCCAAACTTTGTATACAAACTAGAGCCTGTGCACTTTTTTTTTTCCTTTGCATGATTGGAATTAATAATGTAGATAAACCCTAAACAAATCAGGATTAGTGTTAACCGCATCTTGGGGTTTAGGATGCTATACGAAAATGAAAAGAGAGGGAGAAAAAAAAATTTTTTTTAACTGCCTGAGCTACCAGGAGAGGAGGCACGTGAAGGGGCTGGGGGAGGGGAGAAGAGTAATAGAGAGAAGGGAGGACCAGCTGAGCTGGGTAATCAAAGCTCTTCTAATCGCCGCAGCTCTGGAGATGTGTTCAAAGGCTCTTTCCTGACCACAGGCTGAGCAAGGTCACAAGTGAAATGCAGTTGCCGGGAAGGGGGAGGGGTGTCTTGAGATTTTTGGATGGCTTTGCTATCTGGATTTGTTGGGGGAGGTCGGCTGGATGGTCAGATTTTAGCATCTCCTCAGGAAGTGCGTTCAACCTTCTGGTTGTTAGGGAGCCATTCCACCCCTCCTCTCCCACGCCAAACCTGCAAAGGAGTAAAAAAAAAAAAAAAAAAAATGAAACCTGGACGTTTGTTCCCACCTGGAAAGTTTCTCCCAGAGCTCTGAACTCAGGCAGAAGAATAATTTTTTATTCACCCTGGGGTGAATTTTAATGAAGCCATTTGGATTCTTTGATGCGTCTGTGTTGTGGGGGGGGGGGTCATTGAAAATGGCCCCAAACACAATGATTCCAGATCCTGTCCCTTTCTTTTTCCTTACGTGAGCCCTAAAGGCTGCACATGAGGAAGAGAGAGTCTTTTTCCTTTGGTCACTATTATGAGGGCAATTCTCCGTGAATAGAGACCCTGAAGACCTCTCAGTTCTTAGCAAAGAAAGAAGTGTTCTCCACCCCAACTCACATGACCATGGAGATTTCAGCTGTGAATCTAGGACTGAGGCAATCGTAGCATGAATGTCAACATTCTCCTCCCATCTTGGCCCTGAATCTACTTAGCGACTGTCATATTTTTTCACTTCCCTTCGGCCGTGCTGACCTGCAGCCCACGCTAGGACCTGGCATCCATGTGACATGATTTCTCAGCTGGCCTCCCTCTGGCAAATACACAGATCTCAGTTTTGCCCTAATCTTCCAGCAACCAGGCTGGTCTGAGGTTTTTGAGAATTTTGGAGTCTTGAAAGATCCTGTCTCCCATCTGTTTCCTGTTCCGTTTTTCAGCACTTCCTCTTCTCCCTCCTGCACCACTGACTAGGCTCACACAGCCCCTGCACAGACACTGCCTGCAAAATAACAAGAGTCTGTACTGACGACTGAGTGATTCTCCTAGGTTTGCTCTCCGGTCTTCCCCAAGATGCACTAGAATGGAAAGAAATGAATGACTAGGGCCCATTCCTCAGGACGTGATTCTTTTGTAATCTCCCTGGCCATTTGTGCTGACCCTGAAGCAGGTTGGGTACAGAAAAAGCTGTATACATTTTAGGGACTCTTGATAATTACCGTGATAGCTTGAGATGCTGGTAAATAGAAATAAGTTCTGTGGGAAAAACTGTAAGTCAGATACGAAATGTTCAACCTTCAGAAAACCCCATAGTACTAGTAATGGGTGAAGAAGGGGCAGATGTACGTACTAAAGGCTATTTTTTAAAAGCAAAAACTAAGTCTATAGATGTTATGAAGCATGAATTGAATTCCAGCATGAAAATAAAGGACTTTTTTTCTAAGCAGTCACGTATACCCTTAAAAACTGTTCCATGCCACCTACAAACCCAAAACATTATATAATTAAAGGTAAATACAATTAGGCTGCTAGGCATTAGTGGCCAATCTAAAGGATGTTGTCCTATCTAAAACTGGGGGCATCTCCCAGACGCCACAGCTTTTGTTGTCAAAGAGGAAGCTGAATGAAGACATAGCCCTCCCCCGTCTCTCAGCCTTCTGTGTAGCAGGGCTGCCCTTGCGATGAGATTCAGCGTGTTCAAATTGGATGTTAGTGGTGTAATGCAATTTATATCATTATTCACATGCACATTTTAGGTATATTTCATGTTATATACTATATATGCATATGTACATATATATGTGCCAGCAAGCATCTTTGGGGCTTCTAAGTGATCCCACTCACAGCTTACCCTCCTCTCCATGCAAGGCTGGACTGTAGAGCAGGACACAACCAACCCCGTTACGATCTGACCACTGAGAAGCAGGGCCAGCAATGAAGGCTACAGAAAGGCTTACTAGGGGCTGGGGATTTAGCTCAGCGGCACAGCTCCTGCCTGGAAAGCGCAAGGTCATGAGTTCGATTCCCAGTAACTGAAAAAAAAAACCAAACAAACAGAAAGCCTTACTTGTTTGGGAGATGTCTCCTTGAAATACTGGTCACCTTATGGTAGCAGTTCTCTAAAACTCCATTTCAATGTGCCTTGCTGTCTAGTCTTTTATCTTTAGTTATTTTTTCAAACCACAATTTTATTTAGTACCATTATATACTATATATGCATATGATTATGTATGTATGAGTCTTCCCTATCTGTGGTTTCATCTGTAGATTCAAATTTAGTGTAACAATATCATATTGTTACACTCTATTGTTACACAGTAACAATAGTATATGTAATCAAGTATATGTAATCAAGAGATGATTTAAATACACAGGGGCGTATACTAGGTTATATGCAAATGCAGTGCCATTTTATATGAAGGACTGGAGCATCCATAGATTTAGCATCTGAAGGGAGTCTTAGAATCAATCTCCCTTACGTGCTACACAAACACACAGACACACAGACACACACATTGAGCATTTCTAATCAAATATCTGAAATCCAAAATCCAAAGCCTTTTTTTTTTTTGCAGTGTTGGGGATAGAACACAGGGCCTTACACAAGGCTAGGCAAACACTCTACCACTGGGCTGCATCTCTATTCCCAAAACTTTCTGAGCACCAACCTGATGCCATGGGCAGAAAATGCCACACCTGATCTTATGTGACAGGTTGCAGTAACAAAACGCAAATTCACCAAAATATTATATAAAGGAACCTTTCAGTTATGTGTATAATGTGTATGTGAAACATTAAGAAGGTTCATATTTAGACCTCAAGGTATCTCACTATATTTATACAAATAAACTATAATTGGAAAAAAACATCTGAAATTCAAAACACGTCTGATGCTAAGCTTATTTTTTGGTAACACAAAACTTTGACTCATTATAAGAGCTACTCAATAGGTAGGTGGGTAACTCCTAGTTAACAAAATGATTTGGGGTACTAAAAGAAAATTGTGGTTTGAAAAAATAACTAAAGATAAAAGACTAGACAGCAAGGCACATTGAAATGGAGTTTTAGAGAACTGCTACCATAAGCTGACCAGTATTTCAAGGAGACATCTCCCAAACAAGTAAGGCTTTCTGTTTGTTTGTTTTTTTTTTTCAGTTACTGGGAATCGAACTCATGACCTTGCGCTTTCCAGGCAGGAGCTGTGCCGCTGAGCTAAATCCCCAGCCCCTAGTAAGCCTTTCTGTAGCCTTCATTGCTGGCCCTGCTTCTCAGTGGTCAGATCGTAACGGGGTTGGTTGTGTCCTGCTCTACAGTCCAGCCTTGCATGGAGAGGAGGGTAAGCTGTGAGTGGGATCACTTAGAAGCCCCAAAGATGCTTGCTGGTCCCTCTAGTTCCCTCTCCTTATTCAACAGAGGACATGTATTAGCTTGAAGCTTATTTGGGTGGATAGTGATTGTTAAGTCCTGGGTTTCTATGACAGTTGTCCCCTCCAGTGCCCTCCACCACTGTCATAGCTTACATCTGCTGAGCTGTCAGACAAAGACTTTCACTGTGGGACTGTGGTCTCTGTGACTTAGACACTAGTACTCATCACAGGTTAACTTTATTCTTGGTGTTGATAAATGTGGAAAAACTGTCCTGGATGATTTAGTGATGTTTGGTAAAGAAATAGCCAGCCGACAATAGAGATTTTATCAGGAAGAGATAACAATGACACCGCTTTCCTGCTCCCCTTTAAAAAAGGCACAGATTTGCCATCCCTTAGCAGTTGTTCTTTGTTTCCCATCTTTACATAATTGAAATGGAGAAAGTTCTCAAAACTCAAACAGTGGTAATTAAATCTGAATTGGATGGGATATTTATAATTTTGAATTCTGAGAGGAAAAAACTGTGTAATGTTGTTGTCCAAATGACCCTAGTCATTAAGATTCCTATGGCATTATTTAGTTAGTTGGGTTTTTATAACTCCATGAGGTTTGCTGTGGGCTGCAGAGGAAGCCACTGGCCTCACAAGGAGGGGAGTGTTTTAGAGAAGAGCTGCCCCAGAATGGGAGAAGCAGCCCCTTAAATTCCCACTAATAATTCGCATTAGCCTTTCTGGATTCCTGCAGATCAAGTAACTGAGACGAGCTGAGGAAAATGAGCAGAAATAACTGCTTTTGCGAGGCCAATGGAAACCATGTCCAGATCCAGGAAAAGAAAAGTGAGACAGGAAAGGGAGGGTCACATTTTTGGAGGAAATCATGCGGTATTTCGGTAATCCTTTGTTGATGACAAAAAATTAACAGCACATTAATTATGTCCTAAGAATGGGGCGTTGCTGGGTTGCATCTTGGGTCTTTCCAACGCTGGCTAGCCATCAAGCGTTTCCTACCCTGTGGACTGGAAACTTGGGCTCCTGTACACACACTGTGAGCCCCTCTACCGACTCCAAATCTGTCCCAAGCAGGGACTCTGGAGATAGGGTGCTACTTTATAAGCCAAATAATCACAACCAGATAGTTTAGGATCTTTATAAGCCTGGTAGTATTCCACCCTTGTGAAGCAATCAAACTGGATATGCCAAGAAAGACTTCTTACTGTCTCTCTTTTCTTTCTCCTTCTCTCTTTCCATCTCTCTCCTTCTTTGAAAAAAATTTTCATCAATTAAATATATTTGTGGATTTCTTTCATAATAGTTCCAATGTTCACATTCAGACATATATGACACAAGTCCAACCCTGACCCTATCTTTCTAAATGCTTTAAGCAGAGTTAAGCAGTCGATTTTGCAGGGACACACTATCTCAGATGTGCAAGCCCAAGGGATGAAAAATGGTCACACACTTTCCCCCCATTTTAGCTGCTCTTGGCCAGTATCTTCTCATGGACAATGGTCTGGCCGTGGAGTTTTCTTTGGCTGGTAGAGCAATAGCGAATGTGACATAAGCCAAAACTGGAAAGGTGTTCTGGCATTGTGGCTTGCAGTCCTCTGAACCCTCAGCCACCATGTGAAGGATGACAACCACTTCAGCTGACATCAAACATAATAACGTGAGCTATGGAAGTGAGGGCCATAATAACGTGAGCTATGGAAGTGAGGGCCATAATAACGTGAGCTATGGAAGTGAGGACAGCTGGGCTGTCCACCCAGCTCAGTCAAACTAACCCAGCAGAACTGTGCAGCTTCCCCACAAAACTGTGAGCAGTGACCTATTGTTTTAAGTGACTACACTTTGGGGTGGTTTGCGATATGGCAAAAGTTGCATAACAAACCATAACGAAAGCTTGCTGTTTTTCCCCTTTAACTCTATTACCAGAATTATCTATGGATATCTGATTATAAACTGTTACACAATGACAATAACCCATTTCTGGTTGGGAATGTGACCAAGTGTTCCTGAGTAGTCAGTGTGGTTCTTTGCAAATATCACCCCTGGTGTATCTGTGTTCCCAGGAAGTAGTGTTTTACTCCGACTGTCTTGAGGAAAGTCCTAAGGGAGAGACTACAAACAGGGATTGACAGGTATGGCTTTCTATCCTCTTCCTATCTTCCCTACTCCAGGGTCATTTCTTCTCATCTCTGAGCCTGGGTAAATCCTTTCTTTCATCTGCATGTCCTGTACTGCTGCTATCACAATCTCCTTCCTTAACTGCTTCTTTTAAGTTAGCATCTCTTTTATCATGGGTATAAGAAAGAAGAGATATTAGGACTGCCTTGTCCTGATGTTGCTTACTCTTTCAGAGGGAAGGCTTTGGAGTGGGACAACTCCAGATCTACCAAATGTTTACCTTACTATTCTTGGTTCCTCTTCTGTTGTGTTCTTATCCCATTATTTATGTGTCATCTCATTCTGAAAATGCTCACTGTGACTTATCACCAGATGAATCCTTTTGCAGCTCTGACCTTGGTCTACTCATACTCCTGTTCAAAAGTTCTCAGTGGGTCCCCGTATCTAGAAAGTTTCAGTCTCTTGCCAGCCACTGAGGGCCGTCCACAATTTGGCCAGACTCTGTTTTACCAGTTGGGCTTCTTACTCCACATGAACACACCATCACCAGCTACTCTCAGACAACTCTCCTTCACTGCCCCAGATTCTTCCATTTTCCTATTTACAATCATAGTCCTCTTTTAAGGTTAGGCCTACATAACCCCTCTCCTCCATTAAATCTTCGGCAATCACCTCTCAGGGAGCTGTTTTGGTTTTCTGAATTCCATGCACTCTCAGATGCTCGTGTGTTATCGATCGCATTCTGCGTGCATAGTCAGTTATTATTATTCTTGTGCTTTGCAAGTCCTCCAGACTTGATAATGTTCTCCTTACCGGAGGAACTTCTCTTCACGTTACCCAAAGTGCCTAGCAGAGTGTCGTGCATCAGGATGGTACTTAAGGAACGCCTGGCAGTGCCTTGGTCTCTGGTCTTTGACAGCTATGTTTCTCAGTGTGCTTCTTTAATTCCTGTACGAGGATCACTTGGGGTGTTTGTTAACCACTATCTCCTGAGCTGTTCCTCAGGCCACTGAATCTGCCTTTCTGCTGGGAAGACTCAGGAATCTGCATGGCATCCCAGGTGACTCTTAGGTTAATAAAAATTTAAGAATCCCCCTTTTACTACAGGTCCTCAAGTGAGTAAATGGAATCCTCATCTGGCTCGGTAGAATTCTTTTTTTACGCAAAACCTTGAGATTTTAGATGCAGAGATTTAGAATCCAGAGCTATGATTTTCACCTGGCAATGTGCTCCTGGGAAGAAGGGTTTGAAAAGGCAGATTTAAGATAATAATAATATGGTTCATATTTGAGAACAGCCTCGCATTGTTCTTATGGGACTATTGCCCAATATAAATCAAACTACAATATACAAATTTACAGAGTGCAAACTAAAATATACAAACCATAAAAAGTGGAGCATGACCAAATCTCAGTTGGTATGATGTCTGAAGAACCGATTAATGACAGGCCTCATAACCAGATGCTTTTATTCTTTCCTATATCCCTTACACACAAGGCAAAGTGCAGCACATAGTAGACCCTCAACCATATTTTTTGGGCCCTCAAAATATATTTGTAAATCAGAATAATTCTTATAGTTATTTGGGGTTTGTGAAAGAAGGTTATATATGCATAATCCCAATAAATAGATTTAAGCATTATCGACATGTGAATTTAACTGATAACTAATCTGCTTTTAAGGGCCATCTGCACATTTTGTGTAGTTCCTAAACTATACATTTCTAACTCATATCAAGTTAAAAACACATATATTATAAATTAAGTTTTGACGGAGATGGCTGAGTTAATTTGCTTTCTAAAAAAGGCAATGTTTTTTTTTTTAAAAACAGCAGTTTCCCTATCAGAAAATTTACCCCTTAAAATACACAACTCAGTGGATTTTAATATTCCAAAGAGTTGGGTAACCATTACCTACTATTAGAACATTTTCATCATCTTTCAAAGAAACTATGTGGCCATGAACAATTACTCCTCAATCCTTTCTACCTTTTTTCAACCTCTGGCAACCAGTAATTTACTTTCTAAATCTATGTCTTTGCCTATTCTGGACATTTCCTGTAAATAGATTAATACAATACGGTTTTGGTGTGTCTGGCTTCTTTCACTTAGAGCTTGAAAGTTCACCTGTGTTATAGCACACATGAGCACTTCATTGCTTTTTATGGCTGAACAATATTCCATTGTGTGGATATATACTACAATTTGCTTATCCATGTTCCAGATTTGTTGGATATTTGGTTTGTTTCCACTTTTGGTTATTATGAATAATGGCACTATAAAATTTGTGTGTAAGCTTCTGTAGAAACGTAAGTTTTCAATTTTTGCAGATATCTATACCTAATAGTAGAATTCTAGGGCATAGCTGTGATTTGACTGCTACTACAGCTATTATTGGATGCTAATAACTATGGAATATTTTTACCTGAGCCTTAGACTAAGTTATTCATATATATACATATACATATGCATATACATGGTCTCTTTTAGCCCTCACAAAATTCCCATTTCATAGAAGTGCAGGCTGAGGCTTAGAGAGGGTGAATGACTTCTCAAAAAGCTCAGGTTGGAATTTAAGTTTAACTCCAGGCCTTGCTGCTTTTAGCCATTATTCTCTCTGCCCCTTGAGTGTCATATTTCTACCGATAAAACTATTTATTTTCAGATGAATCTAACTGGGAAATAATATTGTAAATTCAAGGATAATAATGAAAGAGTTGCCTCTAAAGAATGAAGGTCCTTTGTGAATTCAGAGTTGTAACTGTGTCCTTAGGAAAGAGTCAGGCTACCCGTGTTCCTGAACTTATTTGGTGTGACTCATACACAGAGCTCAGATTCCAGCAACATGTGGTCTTCAGGTGTTTTCCATAGTTTTCCCCCCAGGATTTGACAGTGATTGGTGGGCAGTGTTCTTCTGCACTCATGTCTTTGACACAGAGACGGCTGTCTCTCATTTATGGGGACAGCACAACTCTTTTTCCTGATTTAACTCTTTAGGAGACTGTACCTGGCTTGACTGCCAGAGTTCATATATTCACAATAAATATGCAATTTTCCCTTGAGACAGTTTAATCCAACAAGCGTGTACTGAGCCAGATTCTGGGTTCTTGAGAAATGAGGGGTGGGGCCTTCTGAACATCTAACAATGGCTCTCATCTTTGAGGGTCTGACAATCTAACTGGGTAGAGGAAAAGGCACCGGCAAAAGGGCTCAATGATAGACCAGGCTATAGATTAGATCTTGCAAACTATGGCCTATAGCAAATATGACCTGCCATTTGCTTTTGTAAATAAAGTTTTATGGAAACAAGGCCAATTACATTCACCAATGTATTGTCTAGAGTCCTTGTTTACCACAATAGGACTGTTGAATGGTGGTGACAGGGATAACACGGTCTGAAAAGCCTACAATATTTGCTCTCTGGTCCTTTATGGAGAAAGTCTGCAAATTCCTGGAAAGAAATGATTAAATGCCAAAACAAGTGGAAAAGACACGGTCAGTGAACTGAAAGTTGGAGTGAACATTTACTACAATGTTTGTGTTTGTATGTGTGAGGTGGCTTGTTAGTGGAAATGAAGCTTAATCTGGGCATCAGAGAGGAGTAGAATTTGGGCAAGGAGGTGAGAGAGGTGGAGTATTTCAATGGTATTTAGCAGTATCTGTACAAATAGAAAGTACTGTCACTAATTTCAAGACAGCTTATGTAACTGAAGCTATGTGTTTAATACTAACAATGATTTTATTTCCGCTCCTTCCTTTCTTCTTTTCTTTCTTTCTTTTTTCTCCCTTCCTCCCTCTCCTTCTTTTTTCTCCCTTCCTCTATCCTGTTCGTTTTCTTTCTTTCTTTCTTTCTTTCTTTCTTTCTTTCTTTCTTTCTTTCTTTCTTTCTTTCTTTCTTTCTTTCTCTCTTTCTCTCTTTCTCTCTTTCTCTCTTTCTCTCTTTTTCTCTCTTTCTCTCTTTCTCTCTTTCTCTCTTTCTTTCTGAGATAGGGTTTTACAGTGTAATCCAGACCAGCTTTGAAATTGTCATGTAGATGTGGCTGGCCTCAAACTCTCAATCCTCCTGCCCCAGCCTCCCAAGTGCTGAGGTTACAGGCACTCCCATGCCTGGCTCCACTTTTACTTTCTTGCTTGCCACAGTCTTCGAAGTTCAGCACAGTGGTGAATTACCCCAATTTGGCAATGAAGGTCAGAGAGGTCATATGAGGGCATTGTTGGTGGTGATGGAACTGCTGAGGCCACACTGCAAGTGTAGCAAAATTCTGGCTTGTATAGGGTGCTCCTATGAGAATGGTATCATTTCTATGTGTCATAAAAGAATAAAAATTTTGAATTTAAGTCTTTTTAATTAACTTTTACACCAATGCTTCCTAAATTTCCATGTCCTTAAATAATAGTAGACCATGAGAGGTTGTATCATACATGAATTGACTATGAATTTTGATGTTGATTTTGTTTAAATCCTGCCAAGTGAAATCTAAAGATGCAGATATGCTGATCACTCACCATCTTGAGAGCTTATGCATTGTAGATCTTTGAAGAACCAGTTCATCTCAAAGCAAAAAACAATATGGCTGATACTCTGTAGCAGATTTGGAATCCACACTATCTACTTGGCCAACATCCACTGAAATCTTTCATGGGGAAGCACTTTTATTAACCATTTATATGTTTAATCCATACACTGACCCCAAGAGATAGGTACTATTATATCTCTATTAAACAGACGAGGCAAATCAGTCATTAAACACTAAGTAAAAATGCTGGAGGTCAGATACCTGTCTGAGTCTGGATCCAGGTAGTTAGGCTTTAGAGCATGGACTCTTATCCACTACACTGTTCTATACTGCCACTCATTGATAAACAGGGGGTTGTGAAACTTTGAATCATGCTCAAGAAGATTGTACCCAAGGAATAGCATAGAAAATGACCAGACTTTTCAGTGTGGCTACTGGCAGATTTAGGAGGCTGTGTGCACAGACCCGAAAAGATCCTAACAGTTTCTCTGTTCTGCAGATATCTCTGAAGGAAGACAGAAAAAGCAGGAGGAATGCAAGGACCAAGCTGGAATTACCCTAGCCCAGAGGCAAAACATGGTAACATCTCAGATGACAAATGGATCTAAGTTCTTATCTGGGGACAAAGGTGGGAAGGCTGAAATGCAGAAAGGTTTTCATAGGCCTGCAGAAAGGTCTGCACAACTATGCTGAAGCCTCTGGATTCTCAGCATACCACCCTTTACCCCACTCCCATAAGCAACATGCAAACCCAGTCGCACCCTGCCTGCCGCCTACCCTGTGGCGGCACATATCTCTGCTTTGGTTTCTTTCTGGAGTTGTAGAGATACCGGACATTGACAGAAAAAAATGGCAGATGTGCATCCATGGCAAACGCAAGCTGTGCAGCTGTACAGTGGGATGAAGCACCTCTCTCTGAACGGCATAATTTAGCACATTATTTTAAGTCACTCAGAGAGTGGCAAACGCTTGAGTTTTCCTGTCCTCCTCCACGACCAGAGCAAGAACCCAAATGTGGGGTAGTTGTATGCATTTCATGATCTCATCTGAGCAATTTTTTTGAACCATTACTTATAAAGACTTAAGTTTTTGTTTGTTCGTTTGGATTTTTTTGGGTGGTGCTGGGCCTGGAACCCTGGGTCTTGGATGTGCTAGGCCAGTGCTCTACAACCGAGCAGCACCTCCTCTCCTAAAAGTAAGTTTTGAAAATTGAAAAACCTACTTGAGGTATCAAAGAAAATGAAGCCATGAGTAAGGGAAAGCCATGCAAGAGAACTAGCCAATTCCCAACAATAACGTGGATAGTGGAGTTGGAGGTAATTATATTTTGTACTAAATTGAGGAATAATATAGAAGAGTACAGTTCAATTCAGAATGCCTGGAATACATTAAGACTGTGGGCCTAATAACAGGCTTATGTAATTTAATGAGCACAAGTATAAATTATAAAGCCAGGAAGATAAACTAAGAAACAGGACTATTTCTGCAGGGCTTGGGATGATATTTTCAGATATTTGGCAGATACACTCCCCAAATTATGGGGAATAGAGAAGGTTTCACTGAAACTAAATAAGTTATTCTCACTCCTGTGCAGCAAATTTTAAGGCTGTATCTCAACATCACACTCTGCTTGAGTCTCCTATTAGAAAATGAAGGTGGACATACTGAAATGGTCAGAAACCCACGCCAGAAGTCAGTGCGACGTGGATGTGCACGGGGCTTCCTAGCCCATGTTATGAACAGCCTGCTGCATGGCCGTCGAAGGAAATGCTACAGAGTTGAGTCCAGAGAAACAGAGACACATCAGAAGGTAGCAGGGAGTAGTTGTATTGAAAATTTGTAGGATGATTGCTAAGTGTAGCAAACTCAAGGCTGGCAGAATTGGGATAAGCTTTCTTGATGCCCTTGGGAATTTCCGGCGTGGCAAAGCCACCAAAAGAATAGTCAACCCAGTTAAACCAGAGCAGAGCAGAAAAGTTCTGGGCTTGGGTAAGAGCAGCACGAGGTGGTGGAAGGGGAGGGGTTCCACGGAAATGACATGGTGCCTGACTTTCTTTTTAGTTAATTTCCTGAGTGCTCCTCTGACTAGGGGGAAAGTCAAAGATGTTTTCTCTTTGAAATATTTGAAAAAGCTATTTTCAGCTGTTTTTTAGGAAGGGAGGAACTAGAGCATTCCTCTCTCAAACCACAAGAAACCTTCATGAATATGGCTAGAAATTGAAAGTAAATTTGTTATTATGCTGCTTAAGTGATTTAGGCCTTTTGGGGTCACCTGAGAAGCCTTCAGAGGAGGGCATCTTGATGGGATCAAAATGGCATCAGAAAGCCAGGCCTTAGGACGCTGGGTATCTTAATGAAATTGACAAATGAACACAAGGTACAAACACCCTCATTGTGGTTTCAGCATTTAAAGGACACCCATGAATTAGAAGAGTTTAATAAATTAGCTCCAAACTGTAACCACAGCCCCATGCCCATCAGAAGAGCTTCCAATAGCTGTCCCATTCTCTGCTTTATAAAGATTGCAACACGAGGGTCTGGGGCTGTTGCAGGCCCTACTGTTTTGTTGTTGTTCTTCCTGCTAAGTTGGGGAAAAGAAAAACTGGTTTTGTAATTATGTTGGCCTTGAGTATTTACCTGATAAACAACACTGAGTAATGAGATTGGAAAATCTCTTACAATTTTTGGCACATGATTTGGTTACAGTCTCCATATGGCAAGAAGGCTTGGGGAGAAAAACCTTCCATTCTGCAACCATCGCCCTCCCCCCAACCACATATTTAATCCATGCGCTTATGTCAAACTTAATTACGGGACTTTTGGCATAAAATAACAGTCCACATCCTCAGAGAGAAGAACTTAAGCAGTTAATATGTGCGATTGAGTGAAATTGCTTTGCTGAATGTTTATGAGTAACTCAAGAGCAGTGAAATGTGCTGATATTTTAACCATTTCAGGGCTGAACTTGTGCCAAGAGGCTGTAAAATAGGAAAAAAAAAAAAAGCCTTTTTTCTCCCGATCTGCTGTGTATCATATTTCTTAAAAGTGAGAGGGTTGGGTAAGACAATTTTATGGCACTTTCACAAATAGGTTTGTGGAGAAAAACAATAAAGCTAGAACAATTATGGAACTTGTCGCCATCTCAGGAAACTACAGGGATTCAACCAAGGAGCAATGAATTTAAACCCATGTCTGTTTCTGAAGAAAATTTCGTGTATATCAGTGCTCCTCACCAGGGACAATAATTTCTGCTTTTGGGGTATTTTTTTCCTACTCCTTCAAATCTTTTCAGACATTTCTCTTTCCCATTTATCCTCAGCCTAACATGAATGGTTTTAACATGTAGAGATTTCTGACCCTAGCATAACATGATGTTTCCCACTACCATCTTTAATGAAATAAAACTCCTTCCTGTGTTAAACTTTCTTTTCTCTAAATTGTTCACAGCAAGGAACCTCTTTTAAAAAAGTCATCTTCTTGGTTTCCTTCCTTATCGCATGTTCTTTCTTAAACCAGTGAGCTTTGGAACTACTTCTGAATTCACTTCTTTCCATTACGTTTCAGAGAAACTTCTCTATAGCCACTTACCCCGTAAATGCCAGCCTTAAAACATCACTGTTTTGGAAGCATTTTTGTACTTAAACATCTCACAAGGACCAAATTCTCTTCTCTGTCTTTGGACCCACCCCCTCTAGAATTTCAGGTTGTATCCAGTACTTGCCCCAAGGATGATGGAGTCCACCTGCATCATCTTCAGCCACAGAACCATTCTGTGGATTGTTTCACGTTCTCTAAATGCTCCCCTGGGCTTTCGAAATTCTGCCCATTCTTTTCTCCTCACCCTCCTCCCTTCAAAGCCTCTTCCTTGTCCTACTTCTATGAACCCTCTCATTCTGCTGACAGACATCTTCCCTTTCTATTTAAAAATGCTCCTGAAAATGGATTTTTGCCCTTATTGGCTTTGCCAAAGTTCACTTGAGTTATATTTTATAATTATTTTCAGAGCTACTGTTCAGTTAAGCACACTAGAACGCCATCCTTGAGGAAGATGTGATGAGTTTATGGAACTGAAACTGGAGGATATTTGTGAACATAACTGGTAGAGTGGGGTCCACAGAAGACAATAAAAGTTCATTTGTTCACCAACCCTTTCATTCATTCCATGCATATGGAGCACCTAATACATAAAATTATTACATGGTAATGATATTTGGATCATGTTAGGCCCTGAGGAATAAGACACAAGAGACCTGTATTTGCTAAAATAGTCACAGGGAGCTGCACAGCCTGCTCTGAACGCTTCCTAAGGTCAAGCTGTGCACTAAGAGCTTCACCCACAACAAATACACAGTTTAGAAGTGAGGTATCATTACCTCCTTGTATTTTTTTCATGGAGATTATACATATTCAGGCTCGAAAGTCATGCCCCCAAACTCTTCTGGCCTCAAAGTAAAATACTTAAGCAACAGCAATACTCAGTACTTTGGAAATACACGGACTCTTGATGAAAATGGACAATAGATATTCTTTGTCTACCTTGTATTCAGCCTTCAGATCCTAGATTAAAGCTTTGTATTAGGGTGAGCTTTTCCTGACCCATCCAGGTTTAAATTAGGTCTCCGCATCTCCGTTGCACCTTCTTTTATAGCCTGTGCTTTTCCTTTACAGCACTTATTACAGTTGGTGGTGATGTACTTTTTGTGAAAGTATCCCTTTAATGTCTCTCTCCCTTGGGACACAGTAAGCTCCACAAAAACAAGGAGCACCATGTTCATTTTGTTCAACACTCCATACCCAGTCTCTGGCACCAGGGATGGCCCCGAACCAGTGCTCAGTAACATTTGTTAAACGATTTTCAGTGTTGTGATGTCGATTGCAAAAGTGCCGAAGGTCTGTTAGTCATTTATTTTTACTTTGGAATCAGCTGTATAACTTTTGAAGGCTCATTCCCTTGCTAATTACTTCTACACAGCTTATGACTGGAGTATTTTTTGGTGTCCACTGGACTGCCAGAAAGAAAGGGACAGAAGTAGCTGGTTGCTTTTGTCCCCAGGATAGCTTTGCTGATGGAATGGGAGAAGAAACGCTGAGCTAGAAAAGGTCAAATATTTGATGAGTCTGGGAGGTGGGAAAAGCTGGATATGGGAAGAGAATGACCTCAGTGTCTTCCTGTCTTTACTTCCTGTCTCCCCAGGAAGTGTCAGTCAGAGGTTTTCAGGAAAGGGTGTTGTCATGGCAACCTGAGTTGGCTCTTCCCCCTGCAGGCTGTACTGGGACAAGTGCCCTCATGTGCCCCCACTGGTGGAAGAGGGCAGTCAGATGCATCATGGAAAAAGCAGAGCAGACAGCGTCTGCAACTACAGAACCACCTACAGTATGCGGCAAGGACTCCAGCCCAGAATGCAGTGAAGCCTGTTCCTGAACGAATTAAAATTTAATCTGCTAAAGCCATTTTCTTGATAATTTGGGAACCCTCTCTTGACTTCAGCAAGTTACAAAGAGCCTCTAAAATAGAGGATGCTATAGTTTTGCACTTTTATCTTTCTGTATTAGATTTTATAACAAAAAAGGAGTTTTTAAAAAGGGACTCTAGATACAGTAGCAATATAATTTATCATCCAAACTGGGACACTTTGGAGAGTGAAAAGAAGGGCTATTAATAATTACACTGGGACAAAAGATATAAACTGGGCTGTTCCCAGCAAATTGGGATGCACAGTCAGGAAAGTTGTAAGGTCAGCGCAGATCAAATGCATCTATTGGGTTCTATGTCCCAGGAAGCCAGGGCTGGGGCTGGGTAACCCTCACGCTTCAGATAGTGTTTGGTATACAGTAAGTGCTCAAACTTCTAACTGAGTTAAATCCGTGGTTGTCCTGGGTAAATTTTCTGAGCAGAACACAGGAAAGGCAGAACAAATATTTTTACAGACAGTATGGAAGTACAACGGGGAATCAAAAGGTAGGCAGGAACTGCTCTTGGAGGCATATACCTGTAATCCCACCACGCTGGAAAGCTGAGACAGGAGAATCACAATCGTGAACCCAGTTTGTGTACGCTAGCAACTTAGTGACACTCTGTCTCAAAAATATAATAAATAAATAAATACACAAGTGCTGGTGAGATAACTCATCGCGAAGGCCCTGGGTTCAGTCCTCTTACCACAAAAAGAAAAGTAGGCAGGTACACAATGCCCAAGTGTATGTGTATTCCATGTTTACTCATTCCCAAATGTTAGCGGTTAATTGCCATCTGTTGACATGCCCCCAAGGGAAATGTTAAGCACTTCTCCACATTTGCATATGCATTCTCTGGCAACAGATTTTGCTGCCTCTTATTTATGGCCCTTCATGTCCTCAAACATACTGAAACACCCCACATTTCATAACGTATACATATATGGGCACTACTCTTTAGGGTCTGACGGGCAAAAATGGTCTCCTCAGAATTCCATTCTGGGTCAGTCAGAGAGGCTGGCTACAGACTGGGGCCTGCCCTGACCGGACTCCTCAGGCCACACTGGTTCCCACCCCTCCTCCTTTGCCTGATGGGTGCTGCAGGAAGGGTGAAATGGTCCATTGACCTCTGTGGAGCAAAAGGGCATGTCCAGCCTTTTTAGAGGTTGTGCACTCCCTGAGTGACACCACGGCAAGGAAAGCCTCCCACAGCAAGGGTGGCCAGCCAGCATGGAGCACCGGGCTGAGGCCTGAATGCGGCTTCTCTCCTACTTTTCACCTTGCCCTGGAACTGACCATTCCCTGCCTGCCTTCCTCCTGCCTGCTTCATCCTCTTCCCATGTCTTGGGAGAGATCTATCTCCTCTGACAGACTCAAGATTCCAGGCCGAACTTTCCCATGCCACCGTCCCTCAAAATAGCCTGCGCCGGGTTGTATTTATAGCCGTGTGAGACTCTAATGGGCCAATTTGTTTGAATTTCCACTGCTTTTGTGTTGAACTTACCCCTCACCCGTGGGCAGTCTCTTCAGGCCTTTATTGATGGGGTGTGTTAGGGTGGCGGGGGCCATGTTCAAGATGGTAGCTGTATAGAGTGCGGGGGCTGTTTTGCATATTTACTGTTCTTTAAAGCCAGTTTTTTTGAGAGAGAGAAAGA
Organism: Chinchilla lanigera; assembly: GCF_000276665.1. NCBI lineage: Eukaryota > Metazoa > Chordata > Mammalia > Rodentia > Chinchillidae > Chinchilla > Chinchilla lanigera. The sequence continues at coordinate 5,814,947 of NW_004955484.1, forward strand.
GACAGAGAAAGAGGTTTCTGTAAGTAGCCCGGACAATGAGAACAAGACCGGCTGTATGCCGAGCACGGGATCCCGGCCAAAACACATATCATTAGCTTGGACCAGCTATAAGCAAGGAAATGAGAAACATATGTTGGAGAGCAAGGTTAGGAGTGAAGGACTATGGGTCAATGACAGTCGTCCTAAAACTTTTCCCTTGTTCTTCAGCTGTGGCCTGGTGGTGTCAAATGTCATTTTGACTGCCTTGATTTCTCATGGTGGGGCTGCCTGTGTGACTTTTTTTTTTCTTCTTCCCCGCACTGTTTCCCGATGGGACTTTTATTTGGGAGAGGGGAGGCAAAAGACAACAGGCAGAGAAGGGTTTGTGTGATAGTTTTTCTCAGTTCTGGGAAAATGACAACCTTGTTTCCCCGCGATGCTCTTTCCAGTTCCTCACTTTCCCTGAAATAATCGTTGCCTCTCTGTTTGGGATTTGGATTCGGTTTGCGAGAAGAAAAGGTGGAAGGCTTTTAGAGTAGTTCTCACTGTTTTTTCTGAAATATAATTAGATGCGCCTCATTACCTCACACTGAAGGACTTTTGTACTTTCTGAGCTCCGTCTCCTGAGATCTTTGATGGGCCACGGCTTGTCGTATCCACTTGCATGTGATCATATTAGCAGTTATTTTTCCGCTCCACACATTCGCCTCTCTCTGCCCACCCTCCCCGAGGTATCTGGAGTTGATTTTGCCGGTCTGAAGGCCACACCCAGGGAGTGTGTTTGGTCCTAGATGTGATGACGGGTCCATATTCCATTGGCCCATCTCGGTTTCTCTTTTCTCCACTGCATTCCTTTTCCTTAAAGTTTTTCTGGACACGTTACTAACAAGGCTCTGCTCTCTTCACTCCGAGGCCAAGACCCCTGTTCTCCATAAAGCCCAGATGAACAACTGTATTCATGAAACCAGAGGCAGTCCCCAGAGAGCGTGCTGTGGCTACTGTGCTGAAACTGACCACAGTGGCCTAGAAAATTCACCAGGCCCAGATGCCGAAGTTTGGCCAAAGCCATAATATGGCCGCAGTTATGCCCAGCTGTACCCAGTAAGGAAGTGAGGGCACAGGGGTAAGTTCTAGCAGCAAAGAAGGAAAGGAAAATGCTCCCACATAACTCCTCCCTGACCTTCATTCCTTTAAGATGTGAGAATGGTGTTGGGGTGATGTTTTAAATAATGAAAACATTTGGGCCCTGTTTATGTTTTGCTTCCTTCTTTGGGCCTTGTTCTGAAAATAAACTTGTCTTTTAGTTTATGGACTGTGTCAGTCTCCTGAAGGCCTTGGGCAGAGTGGGTGGTTGGCTTGAGGTTGACTGGACCTGTGTCCCTCAGGTGAGCCGTCTTTGCTTCTTTGTCCTTATATGCCTGTGTCTACTGTCCACTGTTTCTTTTCTCTAACTGCAGGGTAGCAGGTCTGTTTTCTTTGCACGGAGACTTCCCTGGCCCTAGGAGGAAGCTTTAACTACTGAGTCAAAGTGCTTGACAGATCAGCAGAAATGTGTGTGTGTGCGTGTGTGTGTGTGTGTGTGTGTGTGTGTGTGTGTATCCATCCACTTAACCAAAACAAAAGTGGGGGGAATAAAGGGAGCTGACCTACAGATGGAAGCAATGCATATGTAAGGCTCATATTGACAGAAAGGCAGGATCCGGGTGAAGTGCCTGAAAATCTCCCCATTTCAGGGAGACTAGTTCACAGATCTCTCTTCCTTTCCTCTCTTTAGTGGCAGGTGGACCTGGCATTAGGTCGGAGTCTGTGTATTTTCTTTCTGCGTCCTCACTGGTTGTCTGCCTTTCAAGTCTCAAGCTACCCAAGACGGGCTGCTGACTCACTATTGCCACTATCTCCCGCACCCTAACCTTCCTGGCCCAGTCATCATGACCTTCCTGGGACCCACCGTGTCTTCCCTGTGGATTTTCCACTTCCTCTGGTCCCATTGCAGTCTACTTGTCAGTGAGGGGCCATGGGGACCCTTCAAACACCCCGATCAGATTAAGCCCATTTCCCTGCTGAAAGCCTGGCTGTTTCTCCCACTTGATTTTCATTCATTTTCCTTTGCTTTTCTGTTCCAGCCATGCGAGCCTCATTTTCCTCACCATGAGAGTAAAGGATGATAACGATGCCTTCCACAGGGGTGGGAGAGGTCAGTGCATAAACACACACATGGTACCTTAACCAGCATCTGCCCATGATAGGTACTTAATAAACGGAAGTGCTGTTAACATTTACTTCCTTGAATTTCCCAAGGACTTTCCCGCTTCAAGGTCTTATAAAGGCCCCTGGTCACTTCTCTTTCCTTTCTGCATGACTGTTTCTTATCCCTCAAGTTTAAATGTTAACCCATTTGAGGTCTTCTCCAACTAGTCTATCACACAGATCCCCAACCTTTTAATGCCCATTCTCATTATTTTCTTCCACACTGACCTATTTATTTCTTCCATAGCAGTTTTTCCAACTTGGGATGACATATTATTTGTTAACCTGGGAGCAGGGCTGCATCTAATATCTTCATCTAGCACAAGAGATATTTGCAGAATGAATGCATGCAAGAGAGAGGATATAATTCTTTATTTTCCTTCTTTCCCCTACCCACCTTGTCTATGGCACTTGCTTCTCTCCCAGTCCTGTATTTATTTATTCTCTCATCCTTTTGCCATTATTGATCCTGATCTCTTGGCAATGGAAAATCTAAATCATCCAGGCGCTCTTCCTATCACTTGCTTCTTTCTTGCTCATAGGCCAGCTTCTCCTTAGAGAGGCTCACATTTTCATTTATATGTAAATGATAAATAATAGAATATGTAATGTCCAAAGTGAGCTCAATGACTAATAACTCCTCATCTGCCAAGTTAGAAGAGTTTGGGGATGAATTAACTCATCATCTCCCATTAAGAGATCAATGTCTATGCAATTACTCCATGAATATCCAAGAACAGGTATCTTACAGCTCTACCCGAAAGACTAAAGTGATGCAGGAGCTCGGGTGGAGGAGAAATCACAGTCCCCACTTTTTATCTGTATCACCACCCATTACGTGTGCTCATTTGTATTATGTTGAAGCTGAGCAATGTGAGCTAAGAAGGATAATTTGCCCTGTCCTCATGAATCTCTTGCTCCTGCTCTCTGTCTCAGTCTCATAGCCAAGAACACCAAGATGGAAAATGCCCTCGACTGAATTTTTTATTATTTATTGATTGATAGCCCTTTTTCTCCCTTAAGCCTCCATGCACTTTGCTAATTACTTCTCTGGAAATCATTTCACTTTCCTATTCACCAGAACGCTGCCACCTTTGGGAAAGAATGTGGCAGTGTGATAGAACGGGGACCTGACAACTGCTGAGCGCACAGAGAAAGGGCATCTTACTGAAGTTCTGGGCCAGCCCCTCCCTGCAACCCAAACTCACTCTGGAAGTGATGGTGCAAGAGGCTTGCATCAGAGTGATTCTTTTCATCCACAGAACAAGCATAAAGATAACTGTCTTCATCATTCTATTTTTGTACCCACCTGGATTTGTACCGTCAACACGACTGAGTCATGGAAGAAAGTCTATCTCACGGCACATTTGAGGACCTAGGTCTCATAATGTGATGCGAAGGTGAAATCTATGTATTCCCCTGATTACAGTGTTCAATGATTTGAGTTATTAGGAAAAGTCTAAATAATCATTAATTCCTTTAAAAAGAAGAAAAGATCTATTACCAACACACAAGAGACTCTACTGGTTTGTAGATGTTTAAGTGGGTAGCATTTCAATGGGTTTTATTGAAATGAATTTTCTAAAATTTCATAGTGGGAAGAAAGAGACTGCCAATTTTAAAGGTAAAGGAGAAAGTGTTTCTTTAATGTGATATATATATCATCATAATGGCACCTTCAATTTGGAGATTACCTTTATTTGAAAACATGTGACACATTCTGTATGCAGTACTGTGAACATCAAGAGTACAGGCATCCTTACTTTAAAGATGGAAAGAACGGATTCACAGATGTGATCTTCCCTCCCAAAACAGAACAGTGGCATAGAGCCAACCTGCTACATGACCATGCCAGAGTTCCCGTGTCTCCACAGATCTCAGACTAGACCAAACGAATTTTTGGTGTTAGACTTGAATCAAAGAGGCAGCCAAGTTCTATTTTACTCAACAAATAAAGCAAATGTTGATTGAGTGTCTAGTGTGTCTAACGAATAAGAAAGGCTGGGGCCTTGTTCTCAAGAAATTTACAACTTAGTGGAGGAGACAGACATATAAACTAACTTTAATGTAAAGCACCATTAAATATAGCCCTGAGTGAGATGTGTTGGCAGTTAGTTACAGAGGCACCGCGGGAGAAGAGCTGCTTTGGAGAGCAGATGCCTGTGACAGCCTTAAGTGAGAAAGAGAAAGACCCAGAATCAGGGTCTTCCCTTGAGGCACCAGGAGACTCCTCTCACTGCTAGGCACGTCTTTCTGATTCTGAGGGCCAGTCTGCCCATCTGTAGCTGCTACTTTATGCTTCTAGCTTCACCCTCTGGATCAATGAACATACCAACCTTTACATTTCTAGGTCTAGGTTACATTTCTCTCCTATTTCCCAGTGTCCCTCCCTGAAAGACTCCTTTGCCGTTTCCTATGTGAGAATCAAGGGACCACTTTCTTTAACTCATTCACCCCTGGTATTTTTCTGAAATCCTTTACTCTGAGGATCTCCTTTTGACAAAATCCACTTTATCCATGCTCACCCTTGAATCTGACACTGACAATTCAACACAATATACTAAGTATACGTTGACCAGTAACTCAAATTTTTCCTTTTGTTGTCCATTCATTCGTCTATTTATTTTTCTATCTACTTGTCCACCCATCCATCCACCCACCCATCCATCCATCCATCCCTCTGATACTTAAATAAGCTTCTGTGATATGAGGCACTGTTCTAAATAACATAGGGGACAAAACAATGAAAAACTTCTGTGAAAGGCACATCTCTGAGGTAATGGTTGGAGAGAACCATCCTCATACCAATACAAACTAAGATTTCATTAATATTTTTGGTAGCCATGGGATACACCATAACCGTGTACTAAACTTGTGAACACCTAAAATTCTAGCATATCCCCACAGAACTTATGCTTATACAGATTGTCCTGGCTTGATGGCTTGTGGTACTTGACTTTTGGAATCAAAACTCAATACTTTACATGGATTTTATCCTTTGAAATTTCAGCCTATCGTTATAGTTCATTGAGATCTTCTGGGGAGCTAGACCCCATCCTGCAACATCAAGCCTTTCTTTTGAAAATTCTAAACCTACAAGGAACACAGGTAGCCCAGAACCTTGGGGGATGCAGAGTCAGCTTTGACTCCATCAAGCTTTGTGACTAATAAGTCCTTACTTTTTTTATCATGACCCTCAAGGAGCTCATAAAATTTTTTGGTCAAATATGTAGCTCAAAGGATATTATCAGTTTTAAACAAGTGCATTAATAAAAATCAGAACTGAGTAGCAGGCCTTACCCAGAAATGTGTTTGCAGAGGACTCCATCTGCCAACATAGAAGGAGCCCTGTCACCCTAGAAGGTTTAAGGAGGGTCTCCCTGCTCAGCACAGAGACACTAAATCAGTGGATTAAGTCTTCAGTTCGTCTTTGAGGTTAGAGAACATACCAGTGTCCTTTATAAGCATCTTGGATTTCCACTTTTTAAATGAAATCCATTGGGTCCTATCAGTCTGTGGTTTGTCTGCTCTGGTTTTAGAAAACTGGAGATGGGATTGTATTGCGATTGGTTAGAGCATTCTGCCCTCCGGAAGGGGGAACCCGCTGACCCTTGACCACAGCCTTGTCATACAGACGGTGTCAGAGGCGGCCCAATTACCTAAGAGGACTGAGAAAAATCAAATAGAGGCTGGGCACAATGAGGGGAAAAAACACGCAGCAGGTCCAGCGTTAGTTCCACTGCTTGAATTACCACTATGTCAATAGAAGGTGATAAATCAAGGGAGATATTTACTGATTAAAATTACAGACTCCTACGGGAAACTGTATAAACAGATTGAAGAACAAAGCCTGCAGGGACTGAGCCCAGCCGAATCTATCGAGGGTTTGGCCAGTTGTTTCAGAGTCCAGCCAACTGTTGGACCCAGAGGTCACAGAGAGAGCAAGTTGCTATACAGAATTCAGACTTGCTAGACACTGATCCAAATATTTGTAGGGAATATTTAAAGGCATGTTGGGAAGAAATTCAGGACTCAGATCCATTCACAAGGGAAACTCATTTCATTCTTCTTGTTCCTCTCCTTCTTCTTTCTTTTGCTCTAAGCCTGATCTAGACTCACTAGAAGGATCCAGAATGCCTCCTCTTCATACCTTGCCTGAGGCTGCAAATGCCAAATGCTGAAGGGTAGATATAGGAGTCATGAGTGGGCACCAAGCCAATCTTGTATGAGGTGGGGGGTTTGTAACTATTTCCAAAAGGCTTGGCGTGCCACCTCGCCCTGTCCAGCCTTTTGGCACACCCGTGTCGGTGTTCCTAGGGGATACCAGATCTGTGCTCTGCCATCCTGGTCTCTCCAGGGGCACTGCATGGCTACTGACCTTCTGCTTCTTTATATAGAATTTTTTCTGAGCAAGGAAAGACTTTGGGGGCATGTCTGGAATAATTTGTATGTGGAAGGCATTAGAAGCAAAGCTGCAGTTACATTTTTTGGAGTCCTGTGAATTTCCTTTAGCCAGCTCTGCCTGGGGGACTGGGACCATCACCCAGAAATGCTCCAATCTGATAAGGAACAGCATGAGCTTATGTGTGACAGACAGAGGGAAGCCTGCAGCAGGCTGTATGACATTCCTACCAGCTCCGTTACCTAGGAGTGGTCATGGAGTTACGTTTTAACCGTTGTAATCTAAATTCTGTTGTTTCTTCTTTTGTGCTCTTGGCTAAGGATATGGAATCATCACTAGAAAGGAATTGAGAAAAACACCAAGTGCTCTACCTCTGAGCTATAGCCCCGAACTGTGTCATTTTTCAATGGCACCAAGGCAAAGAATGAATTGACCTTTCCCTGGGTGTTGGGAGGAAGAGGAGAAGAAGAAGATCCCAAGAGCATCGAGAAGTTCAGACTTTGCCTTTTGAAAGACAGCTGTGGGTAACAAAGTGCCTGTATAATTACCCTGGCTTGCTCTCCGGTTCTTTCCGCTAGGTTATTGTGAAGTGAGGTGTGGGTCTTTGTTTGTTTTTCCTCCCTGAAGGAACACATCAAGTGGTCCCTGCCTGGGTGAATTCCTTGTGCAGAGTGTCACTGAGCCCATTTCTTGTTATCATACCCTGGAGGTAGTGGAGATGACAGGGCATATGTCATACACCATCTGAAGTTCTGGAAAACTCTGACTTGTCCTTTTATTACATTTTTCCTTAAAGGAAGTCATGTTTACAGCTGCACATGCCTCTCTGCCTGCTGTGAGCTCCTCTGAATGATTTCCAGTGTGTGCACTCATCTCCCAGTGGAAGTCCCCACGGTGGATAGGAGACATTTGTAATGATTTTCTGAGCTGGAGAGGTGAGGTTTGTGCCTGCAAACTGCTGAATGTTATGATCTTGTTCTCTGCTTGCTGAAAAATCTCTCTTCGCCCTGGAATATCGTGGCCCGGAGCCCTTCCAATGAAAACCAGTTGTGAAACTGGCAGCAATTTAGACCTTATGCCAGCACACAAAGCCATAAGCAGCAGGGCCTCAGGGATGCAGGCCATGTGTCTGTGAGAGACCTGGTTTGTGTTCGTAGCTGTGACCACACAGGCCCTTTGACCTATGGCTTCTTGTCTCTCTTGGTGGAATATGGGCTCCTGTGTGTGTCCTGACCCTCCCTTGTGACTGAACCTAGGCCTTGTCTCACCTCTGGGGGAGTCTTGGGTTGCTACATGTTCAGCAGGGCCACCAACAAGGGCCTGGTGGTTCCTTGGTGTTCTCCACTGGCCAGCAATGGACATTTTGGGGTAGTGGCCAAAACTTTCAGAGAGACTGAGAGGAGACATCTCATCAGCAAGAAGAACTAACAATGAGATCTTTGCAGACAATATGAATCCAAGCCTAGAAAACCAAGTAAAAGTTTTATAGACCTTTTGGTTTTTGTGGTACTGGGACTTGAACCCACGGCCTTTGCACTAACAAGAGGAGATAGTGGAAATACCAAACAACAGAAAAACAAGTCAAGGATGAGCCAAGTAAGAGTCCTCCTCGTGTTATAACCCTGCTACTTCTTGACTAGGCAGTGCCCTACTTCTCTTCAAGGGAAGATGAAGCTCAAGTGGGCTTGGTCAGAGGGAGGGGCAGAGGGTGAGCCTGGGGTGGGTGGGGTAGAGAGTCAAAACAGGACTCTTCCTGGGGACACTTTTCCTAGCATTCTAGCCTCTCTGGTGTGGGGGTCCTTTCTTGTAGGGCTCTACAACATCCCAAACTATCTAATATTTTTTATTAAAAAGTGAAATCCACTTGTAAGGATGAGGAAGCCCAAGAATTCAATATCTGTGAATCATTCTTGGGAGAAAAAGCATTCAAACTTACATCTAAACATGTTCCTGCTTCCTAAATTGAATTCAGATATTCACCAGGTTATCTTGACAAGCACTGATTGATTATCTGCTACATGTGGTTGTAGAAAGCAAGGCTGGAAAATTTGGTGGGGCCAGGACTCAGAAGATGGTGTACACAAAATTAAGGAATTTATGCTCTCTCTTATAGGCAGTTGATGTTTGGTAGCAAAGGGGTAACCTGAGCAGACCTGTGCCTTAGAAAGGCCATATTCAAATGATATTGAGGGCATGGGTGATTGCTGACATATGTTGAACACTCCCTATGTGCCAGGAAGGAGGCTGATTGTTTCTTTGTACTTGTTCACCTTTCAAATCTCCACATACCCGTATGAACTAACCCCTATGATTAACAAATCTCATCCTCATTTTACAGATTGAGCTCAGGGAGGTTGAGAAACTTGCCCAAGGTCACACAGCCTGCAAGTGGCAGAGCGAGGCTTTGAACCCACATTGAACCGACTCAAGAGCCCACACTTGGAATTACTCTAGAGTAAACCTAATATCTATGCTTCATCAAGGATTATTAAGCAAGTGTTGTGAGCAAACTCCAGTTAACTTAGAAAAGTTGCTCTAATGAATTTTTGTAACATTGAAAGTACTGGCTATTTAAAGTATCCTGACAAAATAAATAAACACACAGGACAAAACCACTAAAGATGGGACACGACCTAGCCACACAGTAGGTCCATCTACTCCACCAGTTCAGCACCTCAGGTCTGTCAAACCATGGCGAAGTGACTTGGGCAACTGCCCCTCCCTCGTATCCTAGCCCTTCTCGGTTGCAAATGGTAGACAATAATATCTGCTTTTATAAGATTAACTGAAACGATATAAATTGCCCAATAAGAGTGCTAAGCATATGATAAGTGCTCAATAAATGTTTTGTTCCCAGAAAAAAAAATTAGAAGAACACTTAACTCCTATTGAGTATTTTATTCAAAGAGTTGGCCTTTTCTTCATGAAAAAAATATTATTTAATAGGGATTACTTTTTGATGTTCCATGTATCCTGTATTTAAAAACATCAGCCATTTCCTCTGGTGACAGAGTTGCTACATAAGTTAAAAAAAAAAGACAGAGAGAAACAATGCCCATTATATTATCTTCAAGCTTGTATTATGTAGGTATTAAATGTGAACTCAAAGGTCGTCACACTTGGAAAATATTTCCATCTGTAGCGATTCTCCAGTCTGTCGGTTCAATTAAGCCTGAGAATTTAAATTATCTCTCTAACTCTAAAAATATGTATAGATACTTTTGAAAGTGGAAACTATTTCAGTGCTTAGAAGAAATTCTGTGGGAGTGAATGTGCTCAGAGCTTTCAGGCCAGCCGGGCTGACCCTTCCAGATCTCTGCCCGGTGTGGAAAGACCGTAGACATCAGATCAAATCACATCAAAACAGACAGCCTTTCTCTCAGGAAGCACTTTTGGAAAAGATGTGGAGGGACGGACAAGTTGTGTATGAAAAAAACATACACACTCTGTGGGAAACCTATTTGTCTAAAAACATTAAATTAGAAACTTCTTAGATGACAGCATTTCTTCCTTTCTCTCTCTCATTTCCAGTTCACTCTTATCTGAATTCTGTCAGCTCTCAAACTGACATTTTCCTGTGCTGATCTTTTCTCAGATAGTAAAGAGGGATTTTTAAAAAAAAAATTTATTGGGCAGATGCAAACAGCAAACCAGCCTACAGAGAAACGTCAAGGACAGTTTGGAGTCCTAATCCCTGACCCCCTGCCCTCTCCTAACTAGCTATTGACATTGAACTTAACAGAGCTCCAATGTTGAGATGAGATAATGTTTTGGCGGGAAAGAGAAAGAGCTGCGGTGCGAAGCATGGGGGGCTGGGGGCCTTCGGAAGTGGATGAATTGTTGGCCTGTGAGTCAAACTTCAGGCTTTTAAAAGTTCAGTTTTGCTTAGAGGATCCAATAAAGAAAATAGGCTTTGTCCTTTAGACCAGTAACGAACAGCGTGGGTGATTCTGTTTGGGTGATAGCTATGTGTCCTCCTTGGATGATCCTGTGCATGTGAAGTTGTGATGTTTTCATGATTCTGGGCATAGAAAAATGGTTGTGTGTTTTCTGCATTCGTCCACAGAGTCTATTTTCACCTCATCCATGTGGTGCAACCAAGTGGGTTTTACAATGTGTGGATCTGGAATTTTTAGCAGGAATATCCAGCAGGACTCTCTCCGCCATTTCAGAACAGAAAAAGGAAAAAGAACACTGCCTGAATTCAGGTTGGGTCCCTTTGCTCTCTGGATCCTATGAGTTTTAACTTCTGTTTACCCTCATGAAGGGATGCTCCTACCTGCAATTGTGAATTTGTCTCGCTCCCTGTCCAGCTGGGAACAGAGACAAAGAGACAAAGAGACAAAGAGAGAAAGAGACAAAGAGAGAAATGGTTTTCTAGAAAACTTGGGCTGCACTATTGTGGAGCCATCTGTCCTTATTTTTTATCATTCGGTCCTGTGTATTCCTTTTTTTTTTTGTACGGGGAATCGAACTCAGGACCTTGCGCTTGCAAAGCAGGTGCTTGTGCCACTGAGCTATATCCTCGGTGGTCTTGCATATTCTTCAATGAAGTCCTGACATATCTGAACATGTTTCCACCATTTTGCTGCCGGTTGGAAACATAGCTTGGTTGATTGCTGGCCAACCCAGAAGAAAACTTTAGAGAGAAATTGTTGGAACCCCAAGAGTAAGGTTTATCTTGCTTCAAAATGAATTCTGAAACACCTGGTTTCTCTCCTCTCCTCTCCTCTCCTCTCCTCTCCTCTCCTCTTCCCTGTTTTCCTTTCCTCTCCTCTCCCCTTCTTTTCTCTCCTCGGCCTTTCTATCCGCTCCACTTTCCTTCCCTTCTCTTCCTTAATGGTTATTTCTTTGCAGACAGGCCTGTGCCCAAATGCTTTCAGAAGTCAGTATATTACTCTGCTGAACAGAAAGGGAGTCAGGTGTTGTGGTGCACGCCTGTAATGCCAGCACTCAGGAGGCTGGGGCAGGAAGACCCTGAGAGTTTGGGGCTACATAGTGAGTTCAAGGCTTGGGCTACATAGTGAGTTCAAGGCCAGCCTGGACTGCATAGTGAGACCCTATCTCAATAAAACAAACAAACAAACAAACAAACAAACAGTGTCCTATAATTTGAAGTTTGGAGGTCATGTGTGAAACAAAAAGGGAAGATATTCTCTAATGTCTGTACCATCTAGAAGTTTCTGGTTTATTCTGGGCCAAGCTCAGGGAGTCCAAACCTTTCTGGGCATAGTAAAGGCCAGTAATCAGCTAGGGGGAATTCTAATCACATGATGGTGGTTCAGTGGGGTGGGCAGATGCCCCAGACTCTACTTCCTTTATATTCATTGCTTGAGACATTTGAAATTAGGCCTGACATAGCACGAACAGATGTACTACAGGGAATGAGCCTGCACTGGGCCCTAGGGAATGATCTAGAAGACTTAATAAGTCTTTTCCATCTTTAATTTTCACGGTTCTATATATGCTGGCTGTGTATACAGTGGCAGGTTGATTCTCAGGCAGGCTGATTAGCTTTGAAAGTATGTGATGGGGGAGATTTTGTTTCCTGTAGCTGTGCTCCTTGACTTAGGCTTTAGTAGTTACCTGACTCCTGAGAGCAGCCCCTTCAACGTCTCCTTTCACCTCCCCGTGGCAGACAGCAGACAAATACAGGGTTGTGTTGGGCTTCCTCCCTGAGCACACTAACCAGGGACCATATACTCTTGTCTCTGTGCTTGGGGGCTCTTGGTGGGCCCCTCGTATGGGACAAGCAAGGGAGGCATGGAGGGGATGGAAGTGGGTGCGCTACCATCTTGTGTCTACTCTGAAAGGAGCCTAGTGTTTGGGTCAGTGGTAACCCTTTCTAGGCAGACGTCTTCTTACTTCTTGATAAGATGGGATGAGCACTCATGACCACGACCAGATAAGGATCTGAGGTCAAGGAAATAAGACTGACCTCAAATAATTCACCTGTGAACTCCATATGAAGAAGTTGCTGACCTGTTGTGTGATGGTGCGATTTCATATCATACAGCTGATGAATTCATTTTGGAAATGACTATTTTGAGGAAAACTTGCTGTTTTTCTTTTGGCAATTGTCACTGGCTCCCCAAACTCCCACTCCCATCATAACGCAAGGAAACAATTAGAGGCAAAAAAAAAAAAAGACAGTTATATTTAGAGAGAGGGGACGGGTCCTAGGAGTTTCCAAATTTTCTTCAGGCTCACCCATTGATTGCCTTTTTTTGGATGTGGGAAATAAGAACAGTCTCAGTTTTTCCATCTATAAAACAGGGATCTTAATTACTGCTTGTATCACAAGAAAATGTTATGAGAATGAACCAGCTAAGATTTTTACAGTGGTCTAGAGACAAACTATATCAGAGCGGTGCAAAGGATCTTTCACAATGGTTAAAAGTGTACCTAAGAAGGGGACCCAGGTATCTATCTATTTTGCATTCTCCAGTCCCAGGGTGAAACAGACAGAAAAACAATTTGTGGCTGACAAAATGCCAGGACTAGCAGCTTGCTTTGAACTGTATTATCCAGATAGAGGGGCCAGTTCCTAATGAATCAAATACCACAGTCACTCATGGAACCAGGGCTACAGGTAAAGAAGGATTAGGTGCAAATGAGGGGGCCGATGGACACGAGGAACGAAGGACAGAAGAAGATAAAGTGAAGAGCAGCTGGGTTTGTTTTCTTGTGAAGGGTTTGAGTTGGCATAATCACTGGCCAGCAGAAGGGTGCCGCTTCCCTGAAGGCCCACTTTTAGTGTGGCGTCCCCTCAAAAAGACCTAGATCCACGGCTAGGAAAGGACTTTGCTTTCCTCATGGCTGTTTGGTGGCTCTGCCCAGCCTGAATGTCATGGTCAGAGCTGTGAGTAGGCAAGGACCCCTCCTGTGAGAGCAATGTCATCAGGATTCTGCAAGCCTCCTACGTAACCCCTCTTAAAAATCGGAAAATGAAACAAGACATATTTCTGAGGTTGTCAGCAGGTAGATCCACTGGTTCATGGTAAGTAATCTCTCTGGGAGGAAGTCTTGGCTCTGATGTCTGTGTTGAACGATCCGTGGCTCCCCTCGGCCGCCCTGGTGCAGGGCCGTTCGCTGGGCGAGGAGGCGGTGATGATATTGCTTCTAACAACCAGACTGAAGTGTAGCCTCGGGCTGTCTTGCATAGCCCCCTCCAAACAGCCTCTAATTAATTTTTATCCTGCCATCCCAATGAGTCCCGGGAGTGCGGCAGCCCAACAACAGAAAGCCCTCATCAAATCGTCTGGAGGAAGCTTTGACGTAACACTTGCAGATTTTAGATCTCCAAAAGAGATGGCTGCACAAGAAAATGAGAAAACCTCCTCCCTTTTAGCTTCCTCCACCCTACTTGATTCCCCGCAAACTCAGCTTCTCATCTTTTCTTTCCCAGTGGCCAGAAGTCAGATCTTTCTCTAACTCTTTCCCACCCATAGCTCTGTCAGAGAGAACCCTGGAGCTGTATTTTTTTGTGCAGCTGGTTGGAGGTGAAACCCAAATTCTCTGGGATCTGAGGCCAGATACCTGCATAGGGCTACAGAGGGGACACCAGGGACCCTGGAACTACAGGAAGGGGAGAAGTCTGATGGCCTCTCTGGCTTGAAGCCACACTGCGGCTGGGCCTATTTTGCTGTGAAACACTCTTTAGTAGACCTCACATTGTGGAAGCAGGGGGAAGGTTTTGCAAAGAGGAATCTTACCCACTGAGCACATTAAAGCTGCGGCATCCCTGGGCTCTTCTCCTTGGAAGGCGCAGGCGGCAGAGACTCAGTCGAAATGACTGGCTCTTAGTGATGGGGGTCCATGCAAAACCCCTGAAAGCTCCCACTCAGATTGCTGTCCTTTTTATTCCCAGGAGGTTTGGGAAGAGGGGGGGCCCAGCTCCTTTCAGCTGGCACATGAGCTGCCCTTGTTATCTTCCCTCCAGATAAGGGTATGGTGCTGCTCCTTGGTCTCAGATCTCCCTGATCTGCTCCGCAAACACCTTATCCCACTGCCCTTTCAAAGCCTTCGCAGCCCTCCTGAGTCTACTCACGGGACTTCTCTTAGGACCTCGCAATGAATTAAAATTTAGCAATAGTGACTGTTTGAAATGATGCATTCAATGAATTAAAATTTAGCAATAGTGACTATTTGAAATGATGCATTCAAAGGTGCTGAAACCCAAACCTTCCAATGCCGGGCTTCCTGGGCTTTCAAGACAAACAGATTGAGTGACTACTCCTTTTCAGAGGACCCAACAGAGGAGACTGATCCAGTGCCAGCCACGGGGGTGTTAATTTCATGATTCCTGGGTGCCAAAGAAATTTCCTTGGGACCCGCTTGACTCCGCACCTCCTGAGAAACGGGGTCATTGTTTCTAATGAGTTTGCGCAGTCTGGCTCCTTTAGAAGAGTTAATCGCAGAATCACAGGCCTAGAAAAGAGCTCTTTGACAGCTCCTCTGTTCCAGGTCCAAGGAGTGAGAGCTGATCCTATTTTTGAAGACGCCCATGGAGCCCCGCTCCAGTGACTAATCGTTCCTAATTGTCCTCTTTAATTTTAACCTCACGCGCTAGTGCTTTAAACAGCAGATTTCCGTTTGTGCCTGTCCTCGGAGTAGGTAGAAAGCATTGCTCATCATAGGAACAGGCCACTCACTTCCTCCTCTGCTTTTTCCTGTCTCCTTGGATGGTAGCACGGCCTGGTGGCAATAAGAAAATGGTGGGGAGGGGACGCATCTCAGGCCGAAGTATGTATTTTGAAACTTGCTAACTATGCTATGAAACTTCAGTTTCCCTTACTGCGCAACTGAAGAGATAATAGCTGCCTTGTTGGATTGTTTTGAGGATTAAGTGAGATAATGAAAAGAAAGTGCTTTGCATTTGCCCAGAGTGGTACTGGGGTGGTGCCTATGATAGGCCCCCAAATGAAAAGATGTCCCCTAGCTGGCTCTGGTGGTACATGTCCATAATCCCAGCTACTCTAGAGGGAAGCTGAGACAAGTTCAAGGCAGTCTGGGCGACTTAGTGAGACCCTGTTGCAAAATAAAAAATAATGCTGAGGATGTACCTCAGTGCCAGCATGTTTGCCTAGCGTGTGGAAAGCTCAGGGTGCCATCCCCAGTCCAAAAAGAAAAAAGAAAAAAAAAAAGATCCCCCTTGCATGCAGAGTTGTCTGCACATGGAATTCTAGACCCTGTCTCTAAATTTAGCTTCCACCGTCTCCCCTCCCTGGGGATCTAGCCTTCCCCGCCAATGGACTCTTGGAAGACACTCAAGCCACACCCAAAGCAAAGCGCAGGGAAGGTGCAAGCTCTCTGGGCCTCGGAGTTCTCATTGGTACAGTAAGTGCTATGATTCCTCCATGTTTCTCTACTGGGGAGCAGCAAGTGACAGGCGAGGAAAGGCTGGGAACTACCCAGTGGAAAGTGCGAGTCAAACTTGAGGTGGGAAGATCCTGAGGGCTCAAGACCAACCCACCACTCCCATCCTGGGACCATGCCTGCCCTCCTGGCTCCCAGGAACATCTGGGAATTCTCCTGCATTACCAACATCCTGGGAGTGAGACTGAGTTGGGCAAAGCTCAGATTTATTTTCTTATTTATTTTTTAGTGTTCACATTTCCTTGGACTGTTTGTTCTTTCTTGTTTTGAAAGGGACAAGTTCTACCCTTCAGTCGAGGCGCAGCATAGCATAGAGGGCAAAATGGTTAGTAAAACCCATGGTCTGCGGGGCCAGACCCCAGTTACGTACAACTCTGCCACATTTGCATTTACACCTGTGTCCTTGGGAAGCTGCCTGCCTCTCTGCCTCAGCATCCTCACTTGTACAATGGTGATGGTAAGAGTCCCCATCTGATGCGTATTAAGTGAATACACATCCTGTACTGAGAAGAGAGCCCTGGCACAAAGGGGAACGCTCAGCAAATATTATTATTATTAATCAAAATTTTCTGATCCACTCAGTGAGGAAGCCTAACCAAGAGATTCCTGATTCAGTCTCAAAAGACCTCACTAAGTCAAAATCCTCTTGTTCAGAGGGTTCTTAAGTTTCTAGGGTCCATGACTTGTTGAAAGAAATGATTAATGTGGTAGAACCTCTGCAGAAATGTTAACATATGCCCCAAATTTCACTTATATTTTCAGCACATTCGTGGAATCATCAGAATCCCTAGACCCTTTCAGTATTTTTTTTTATGTTTTGAGACAGGGCCTCACTCTGTAGTTCAGGCTGACCTTGAACTCACTATGTAGCCCATGCTGGCCTCAGACTTGCTACAGTTCTGCTGCCTCAGTGTCCCAAGTGCTGGGATCACAGACGTGTGCTACCATGCCCAGCAGAGGCCCTAGAACCTGATGAGGAATTTTTATGTTACTGTCTTCTTATTTATTAGGTCATTGGGACCATCCAAGTGCAGCTTTGGATGTACTAAGGATAAATATTTGATCAGAAAATTTTATTATGGTTATTGACTGGAGGTCCACAAAGGAAAGAAAATGTATGCTATAACTGAACCTAAGTAGACGCTGTAAATCTCTTGATGCACTTGATGCATGTCTGCATCCAATGCAACCTGGTCAAAGAGAACTGTGGAGAAATATTTTCTCCACCCCTACTCCCATGGCAACTGCAAAAATGGCCAGGGGTCATCTTGTTGAGAATTCCCTATTTTAGAGAAATGGAAGGTCAAAGTCATGAACCTCAGTTCACAGAGTTTTAAAAAAAATTCCAAGTTATATATGGAACTAGCATTTACAGCTGGGGTTTGGGAGAATTTAACAAACGAATAATAGCAAATATACCCTTTCATATGATTATACCCTGCATGACTTCACTGGTATTTGGTAGGAAGTAAGGGTTGGGCTCATAAGAGTTTAATTTTCAGGTTAGACAGAAGCATATTTCAAATCCTCTGATATACCCACTTAACAAATACCACCTTTTCCACCTTCTCGATGTATTTCTCTATTCCTATACCATTGCTCTGTAAAATTAATTTGTTACCCAGCAGTACCTTAAATCACTTTTCTACGAAGCCGTGGGTATGGTTTGGAAGAGGAAGAAAGAAGGGACTCCTTGTTTTTTGTTTTTTGTTTCACTATCAAAGGCTGATAATTCAGGAAAAAACTGGTTAAGGCTATAGATAAATGTCAAAGTGATTTAGTATTTTCTTTGGGAAAGAATACTTTTTAAAAAAATTAAGTACAGAGAGGATTACAAAACTGCAAAACAGAGTTGAGTGTCTTTACATCTGGTAAAAAGGGTTAGAGAGAGAAAAATAAAATGGGAAAGGTAAGTGAAAGAGTCCAGGACAGTAGGCAGCATAGCAGGGAGGAAAAGAAAATCTCCTCTCTGTGGGAGAAGGGTGGTGGGCGGAAGAGGGATGTTTGGTGAGGGCAGATGGACCTGTGTTGAGGAGCCGAGGAGAACACAGTAATTGCTGTTTTCTTTCCACGTGTATTTGTTTTGCATGCCCTTCACTGCCCAGTGAATGTGACTTAAACATACTAAGCACTTAACAGATCAATGAAACAGAAACAAAGAGAATGTGTAAAGTACCAGAAGCTTTGAAATTAATTTTGATTTAGAAACATTCTTTATGTAGACTGTGATCTTATTATTATCAGCTGCCATCTGATTCCTTGAAGAACTGCTTTTTTTGTTTTTTGTTTTACAGATCTTCATCTCCTTTAATCTTCGGCTTCAGAAGCTCTACACCAAATGAGATAACTAAAGCTTCCTGTATGAGGCAGCAGTGTGGTCTGGGGAGGATTACCCTTAAGATTCTTGTAGGAGTATGAAGAATCCTGTCCTTTGGGGGTTCAGAGCCTCTGTAGACCTGGGCCTCTAGTTACACATCTTGATGTTTGGGACCATGATAGAACCTGATGACCATATATTTGTGGACTATAGACAATTACTTAAACTTCTGTGGAAAATAATTTCTGAATTGGGGAATGAAAACATAGAATTGCAAAGAAACAAAGAGATATTAATTTTTAAAAGATCAACATTCAGCAGAAGTATCAATCCTGGCTAGAGAAAAAGTACTATCCTGGTGTGATGGAATGAGACGTGAGCAGAATACTGAACTGGAATCACATAGCTTTTGAATGAAAATGGCTCATATTTGGATGACTGGCTTATATACCCTTATAATTACATCTAGTCCAAAGGCATGCATTGATATGTGTAGGTGGCCCTTAAAATATTTCATTCACCAGAAAGCGGCTTAGAGAGAACTCTACCCTGCTATTTCAGTGGTGTTTGAAATAACTGCAAAAGGTCACATGTCATGAATAATAGACACAGAGCAACACTTCTTGAATAAACACGGAGCTGAGACCTCAGTGATGGTAGGTTTTTCTGGAGGGTAGTGGAAGTAGGACACTGGTATTAATATGGTGACCCCTAGTGTCTCATGGTGGTAGCACGACTTGGAATCACACCAGCACCCTGCCCTAAGTAGGGCCTCCCTACAATCTTCTGCCTGAAGGAGTTATTGCCCATCATGAGTATTTACGTCATTAAAACCATCATGTTAAGCAAAACCCTCTTCAACTATAATGCATTTTCTTCACAATATCCATTTCCAACTCCTGCTGAATAGAACTGAGTCTTGACATGGTTTTTTTCTTATAATGTGTGGCCTCCTGTCTAAGCATTTCAAAGATCAAGACACATCAATTCATTACTGTGGTTGGGATGTCATAGGCAATGGATAATGGCATCAATGAATGGATGGTTGGAGGAGGTGGGTATTGCTGCATCCATGGCCAACATGGAACTAGGAGCAAGTAGAGGACAAGCAAACAACGTGGGAGGGTGAGGGCACAGGTACCATGTCTGTCATCTGTTAAGACTTTTCACTTTGTACCCTTGTCCAGAAACTGGTGCATATGATGAACTAAGAACAAGCAATTAGATTCTAAGCAATCAGATTCTATTTGTTTATACAAGGAGGTAAGGAATGTCAAATTAAGCAGCTAATTCAAGCTACCTAACCTCCTTCCCTGTTATCTATCTAGATATATCAGAGAAAAGGTTTTTTTTTGGGGGGGGGGATTTGAATCATACACACCTGTCTTCATTTCCAATACAGGAAGGTACAGCCTAAACAATAATTAAAGCTAGCTCATTAACTAACAGGAAACATACTTGACATAGAATAAATGGGCTGGCAGTTGGTTCAAATCCCAGTGCTCTTCAGTTTATGGTTATTGCCCTGTTTTATCAAGTATAAAAGATTTTTCTTGTCAGTGCGCCAAATGTACTTGGGTGTCAGTAAAAGATCGGAGATACAGTATGTTAGTTAGTGGTTTAAGACTCAAGTCACAATCTCATAAAGACTATAAAGTCTTTTAATTGCACAAACAGCAGTGATTATTTTCTTCCTCTCCATGCTGGTATTTTTTTTTTTTTTTTTAAGTTTCAACTCCAATGTCTGGAGAAATACCATCTGATCCAAAAGAAAGCATGGGCCATTCTCTGGTCTTCATTGGTCTATTGGGAAACAAAGGCAAGATAGTACACACACATACACACACACAAATGCAATATATTTCCATATTTGATCAGCTCTTAGGAGACGTCTTTATGGCTTCCCCTTCTTTTGATCTAGACCTCCACATTTGGGTGGTGGCTCATCCTTCCTATAGAAGCTTCATTTATGCTCCAAACGGACAATTGAAGAGAGAAGCTCTGAGTAACTGCTTTAAAGATAAATACACAATGTATTAACTGTTGTTATTCTCTTAATACCTTGCTATGAAATTTTTAAAAAATTTCCATAAAAAAGGAGCAAAGGCCATCAATGGCCATTGCCTCTGCTCAGATGCAGGAAGGAAGCAGGTTGTCTAAAGTACTTAATTTCTCTCCCTCATCAAATTCTTGGTTATATTCACCTACTCCACAATATGCCTAAAAATCCATCCTACTGCCTCAGAACAAATCATGAACATCTGGGCCTTGGTTGTAATTTCAAAGGAAAAATTAGCAGATTTAAATATCAGCACAGGGACTCTCAAGTTCGTGAATGTTGCATTCAACACGAAGCCCTTTGGCTACCGGGCTCAGAGTGTCACACTGCAGAATACACATTCCCAGAGGCATCTGTGAACAACGTGGCTCCATTGGGTGACTTCAAGGTTCAACTACTCATGACATTCTTGGGGAACACTGCTAATGTATGACCAGAAAGGCTGACGATGGTTTGTGTAGGCCCCTTCTAGGATGTAGGAAATGGTATGCACTTGAGTGTCAAGGGTATGGGAAACCAGGTGAGGGGAAGACACCTACAGTGCTAGAGAAAATGCTATAGTTATCTCTTTACTGGGATAAAAACTTGTAATAAGTTAAAATAAAACTAAAGTACCAAGAAGCCCATAGTCCATTGGGCTCTGTGGCACTGGAACGACACTACTGCTCTCTATGCCACAAGCTTCTTATTTCTGAGGAAGCCTATTTTATAGAAACACATCAGAACATCTTCTTTTACCTTTGGACAAAATGAAACTGCATCCTTGGGAGTTTCCCACCCATTGCTCTCTTGGCTACTTTACTGCAGTACTATTTCATTACTTATTGATTTTTCAACGCGTCTCTGCATGGCTGTAATTTACACAGGTCCTTGCAGCCCTTAGCAATTCTTAACACCTCCAGGTAAGATCACCGAGTCCACTAGAGAGAGAGTCAGCTACTGTCTTTCCTGGAATGATGAAAAATTAGTGAATCTCATTGCTCAAATAAGTACCTCTGGGAGGCCATGGTGGATGAGGAAGAACATCACTGTGGTTCAGATGGTACTAGGAGAGCACAAATGAGGCTCGCTCTAGACCGGAAGTTGTCACGTTCTTGGTGCTGCAGAGCGCTGTGAAACTATTATTTCAGTATTGAAATCAGGAGGGTTTTGTAGGTTGACAGTAATGAACAAAGAAAGAAAGAAGCAAAGAAAGACTAAGGACTGAGACTAAAGCTGGTAAGACTGGTGTATTATGATCTTTCAAAAAATCACCACTGTCATCAATTTTGTGAAATACGTGTCTGTCTTTGTTGTAATTGAGATTCCACATGGAAAAAAAAATGGAAGTAAAGGAAAATGTTGGCATGATGGGAAAAAGTAGAATAATAAAATGGTAAGTATCTTCTGGAGAGTTCTCGTGTGGATAAAATTCTGGTGTTATAAAGAGGAAAATAAACTAAAAATTATATATGTATATTTCAGAAACCTATCATTTAGATTTATAGTAATAAACTGGTATATTTACCAAGTCTCATATCCAGACTTCATTCCTTTTTGCTTTTAAAAGTTTACAATTTTAAAAATGTACTCACTTTTTGCATGACTTGAGAAAGAAGCAAGGAGGAAGGGACAGAGAGATGTTGATCAATAGATCCTAGGTTGCAGTTAGAAAGGGGAAAGAAGTTCTTGTTGCTATTATTACACAGTAGGGCCACTGTAGATGGCAACTAGGTGCTGTATATCCCAAAAAGCTAGAAGAAAAATTTTTTTATGTTTTGCTATAAAGAAGAGACAAACGTTTGAAGAGACAGGTTTAACTTGTTTACACAGTGTATACCTGGATCAAAACATCACAGGGCTGGGGATATAGCCCAATGGGACAGTGCTTGCCTAGTTTACATGAGGCCCTGGTTCCATCCCCAGCACTGGAAAAAAAGGGATAAAAACTTATAATAATTTAAAATAAAACTAGAGTACCAAGAAGCCCATAGTCCATTGCGCTCTTGTGGCACTGCAGTGACACTACTGTTCTCTATGCTCTCCATTAATGTATACAATTTTCCATTTTTATGTCAAAAAATATATTTAATGAAAAATAAAAATTTAGAAATGTATTCAGCTATTTTGTTATATACTTCTAGGAGATATATTTGTTTTGTGCATAAAATTCCTTCATGAATATTTATGCTATGTAGTAGTTATGGTGAGAATGTGATTGATAAATGTGAATGAAAAAATTAGTATTGTTAAATAATCATAAGAAAAATGATGTGATTGTTTTCATCCAAAGATAAGATTGGATTCTCTCTTTGCTTCCTCTATTTTTTTTTTTTTTTTTTTTTTTTTTTTTTTTTTGGTACAGGTAATCGAACTCAGGAGCTTGAGCTTGCCAGGCAGGCGCTTGTGCCACTGAGCTATATCCCCGGCCCTGCTTCTTCTATAAAATGATAACAAATTCCCTTGAAGGAGTGGTTTTTTTTGCATTGGCCTTGTGGAGAAGCCATTGGTTGAAAAAATGGGTACATGTCAGAGTGTTTACACAGTCTCAGGTAGATCATCTAACGCTATGAACTGAAAACCATTTCTGGATAGTTCCAAACAACAAACTTAACTAATCAGAGAATTAGCTTAAAGTGAGTTTAGGAAGCATCTGCTCTAATTATTGTTTGATTTGTTGGGATCAGTGAACATAATCTAATTAAAGGAGCTATTTGGAATTTGAAGGTGAAAAGAAACAATCTATTGTAAAAAACGACATTTTATTTTTTGATTGTCTATTGCTTATTATGTTTATTAGTAGTAGTATTGCTATGTGTACTTCACCTAACTTGTACCCGATTTTCCAGTACATGGGGATTTAGTGAGGAAACTGTAATAAACAGTGGCAGTCACCGGCTCTGTGAGCTCTTCCCCCACTTTGGAACATGTGCTCTGTGTGTGTTTTTTTGCTGGGAGGCTCTAAAGCTTACTTGGTTTGACAAGGGCAGACCTATCCTTTAGGTCTGGCTTAATTCAAGCTGAACACCTCCTTACTTTGTCCACAGTGACAGATCCATGCAGAGACAATGAGAACCCAATTCAGACTCTTGGTAACACCGTTGGCAATGGGGAAAGGGAGTGTCTCTCCCCTGTGGAGATTATAAGGGCAGAATACGAGCTCACAGCTGCCAGAAGCTACTGTGGGCAAGTAGCCCACCTGAAAATAAGGCAAATAGAGAAGAAAATAAAGCCAGAGTAAGTGTGGGCAAAATTGAAGAGTACTTCATGTATCATCATTTGAGATGCTGAATCCAGCCAAAGTTTTCTACCCTGGGTATTTTAGTATACAAATTAATACATTCTTACTTAACTTGTGCCACTATAAATTTGGTTCCAGTTAGTTTCAATCAAAAGTGCCCTGACTACTCAGGGTAATTTTGTCTACGAACAAGCTGCATGTTTCAAATGGATTTCTTTTGTTCTGAAATACAGTTAGCAGGTTTAGGCTGGTTCACATAATTAAAAGAAATTTAATGATTTTGTTGTCTATCTGAGAAGATGCTGCAAAAACATCTTAGAAGTGATCCTGAAACCATCTTTGTATGAGAGCAAGAAAGGAGACATCAAAAAACTTTTCTTAAAAATAACGATGGAGAGGAAGGTTTGCTATTTTTGTGTTTTGTTTGTTTTAGGTATTAGGAATTATGTAAGATCTGAAGCATTGTGTTTCATTTGCATCTACAATACGAGACAAAGATCTGAGTGTGTAGTAGACACTTATTAGACTGAGCTTATTAGAATTGCTGTCAGTTATTAATGCTTATTATATATTAAGAAATGAAGGCACTTATGGCATGCCACTGTTTCTGAGGAATTTAATGCAATCTAAAAATGATCAGAGTGTTCTCTGAAGATTGACAAAATTCCCAGAAAACACCAAGAACATAAATCAGTGGGAAGAGCCTTCTTTTTCTGTGTGACTGACATAATCACCTTCTACAAAAAGGCATTTAAATGCAAAGATCTAAGCTCACTTTATTCATGCTCAGGCTGCAGGAGCCCACTACCTATTCCTTCCTTCAGACGACATGTGAGAATAGTAACCTTGTTTGAATTCCCAGATGTGGCCAAAATCTGGGCTATACTCAGGATTTCTTTGCCCTTGGAATCCTCTAGGATGAACACCATTAAAAGAACACATTCATTTTGAACCAACTATCTCCTAGGTATTTATTTCCTAACCATCTTTTTCTGATGCTAACTGTTGGCCAAAATATGAAGCCACTTGAAAGCCACATGGAAGAGAGAGATCTGAAGCCAGAGGAGAAAACACAAACACTACACAGGCGAAAGGCTCAAAGAGTTTCCCTAGTATGGCAGCTCATCCATATGGCAGTGTGGCTCTGAGTGAAAAATCAAAGTCGTAAAACCATGGCTATAGCCGGGGAAGACGGGCGGGCTGCTGGACTTAGAAAGACTGCACTGTCGTGCTGAGAAGTGGGCCAGCCAGAGGCTGCGGGGGACCAGACAGGAATTCCACAGCAGGAAGATGGACTTCGGCCCTGTTTTACCTTTCCGGACTCATCTCTCTTTGCCCCTCTGTTCCAGCTCCGGTAGGCTGCTTGCCAGCCTTACTTTCATGCGCTGTGCCCCTCACAGCTCTGTGCTTTTGATGATGCTGGTCCTTCTGTCTGGAATGGCCACCTCCTCTGCTCTCCTTCACCCCATCAAAGCCCTCAGCAACCCACCCACCTCTCTGTGCTTTTATTCCCAGCCCTCACGCATGCTCTCCGCTACCTGGGTGCCATTGCATGCCAGCCTTGTTTTTTTATTTTTTTCTCTCCCATGCTTTCACATAGTTTTAGTTTTTTCTTTCTTTTTCTCTGTTTTCTACCTCCTCCTTAATCTTCCCAATCTCTTCTTCTAATCACCTCCTCCTGAAAACCTTCCCTGATGTCTCATCCCACTGTAGATGACCCTCGTCCATGCTCCTGGAGCTCTCAGTGACTGCTCCATCATCTAGCACCAGTGACCTGCCTGAAGATCTCCTCCATGTGCCTACAGTGGCCTTGGGCATGGAGATCACAAACCAGCTGGGTGTGCATTCCTGTTGCACAGTGCCTGGTGCTCAGCAGGAAGTGCAGGTGGGCAGACAGATGGCTGGAAGTATGATTTAATCCTTCAAGGCCCTGCCCTCATGTCACTTCTTCTGGAAAGTTCCATAATCCACCCAGAGCTCTTGTACTTTATCTACATCTATATCTATATCATCTATATCTATATCTATATATGATTTAAGCATTCCCACAGTTTGGTTTGCTTTATGGAAAGGCCCCGCCCCTCTCCTGCTACAGAGTATAAGCTCTTTGAGGTCAAGATTTAACACTCCTTCATCTTTATGGCTCTAAGGATGCCTCACTGATGTTGGAGCCAGTTTGTTTCTGTTCCACAAACACTTAAGGAAATTTATATGGTATCACGAGGTCAGAACAATATGAAAGCCACTCAAACAAACCCTGAACTGGACAAGAGAAACTTCCTGGATTTGGATATTAAAACAACTGATCTATCAAGCTTAACCAGTAAAGTGAGATGGGTATGGAGGAGGCTCAGTGTAGTAATACATGCTAATACCCAGTGAGCACTTACTACAGGACACGGGCTATTTGGGGCGCCTTTCCAGTCTCAAACCACCACCTACTAGCACTCAGTGGGACCTCAGCGTGACTTCTGTTTCCATCAGTAATAACTACACACCTGTAACTCAGGTGAGGGAGTTGGCCCTGGTGTTTTGGGCTTGTATATGAAAGCTGAGATTATATGGATTTGTTCTGAGGGTTAGCAGAGAGCCTCATCAATTGCTCTCTGCCCACACTTGAGAATTTAAGCCAAAATTATTTTAAATTCTATTAACCTGTGAGTTTTACACCTTGAACTGAAAAGAATTCCTCTTTGAATTTTAAGATGTTTTCAGTAAATAAGCAGCTGGATTTTAGGCAGGAAAGGACAACTGAGGGTGTTTTCTTCAGGATATCCTAATAGCAGCGCCAGTGTTTCCCACAGGATGGGTATAGATCCTGTACCAGGGACTCTATGCCCCTCATAGCAGGTACCCTCTCTGCTTCCTACCTTGCAAGGCCATAGTATACAGTGAATACAGGAAAGAGTGTAGAAGGCTGGCCCAGTGCACAATTACAGGAGGAGCTATTGTATAGGTGCAGCCCTCACAGCGATCTCAAGAGGGCAGGGATTGTTCTCCTCGTTTTAAAGAGGCTGATAAAACTGTAAAAGAAAGCCAGCAACTTTCCCAAAGCCAGACTGTTAGTAAATGGCTGAGCCAGAATAAGAATCCAGGTTTGTCTGAGTCTATGTTACTCATCAACACAAAGGGAAGCCTAATCTTACTACTACTCAATTGTTTCGTGACTCCAAGAAAGTGATTTCCTCTTTGGGCTGCAGTGTTTGTTGTGGGAAAAGACGTTAATAAGTGGGATAGCAAATTTGGGCCTCACAGAGGTTCTGAGTCCTGGGACTTGAGGTGACCCTCAACTATGGTCTAGAGTGTAGACCATACTCTTGAAT
Organism: Chinchilla lanigera; assembly: GCF_000276665.1. Taxonomy (NCBI): domain Eukaryota; kingdom Metazoa; phylum Chordata; class Mammalia; order Rodentia; family Chinchillidae; genus Chinchilla; species Chinchilla lanigera. The sequence goes on from NW_004955484.1 coordinate 5,841,872, forward strand.
AGAGGGCTGACTCCTAAAACATGGGCATATAATGCAGTTTCAGAGGCCTCTTGAGAAAGGGTATATCCGAGCCACTTGTGATATCACAGAGAGGTTACCAGGAATAACTAATAAAAAAGCCCACAACATGTCCAAGTGCCACAGTGACAGATGTGACTATACATAAATTAGTCTTGCAGAAAGCTACTTGCCTGGGGTCATCATAAATTTCTGATGGTGCAACACAAGACTGATTGTATTTACTTTTGCTCTCTGTCAGGTAGAAGAGTATGGTAGGCCAGTAAAACGATTTAGTTGGCCGGCAAATTATCTGCAAGATTGATTAGAAATAGGAAGCAAGCAATTGGCAAATTGTCAATGCACAGAAAAGAATACTCAATAACTAGATCCAGAGATTAAATTAACTTAACACAGGGGCACTGTTTGAAGAGGAGGTTTCCTTGAACTATTGTGATATGATTTGGACTGAAATTACTCTGTGTGTGTGTGTGTGTGTGTGTGTGTGTGTGTGTGTAGATGTGTGTGAGATGAAGATAGGTAACACAGTACTACTATTGGCTCTCAAGATTAGGAAAGCAGTAAAGATAATACCCAAGGGACAATGGTCCTTACTGCTCATCATCCTAAAAGAGATCATTTCATGAAAATTAGAAAGAAAACATCAGCCATGTAATAAATTACAGTGCGTATCCCAAGAACTGGAAGCTGACTGCTATTGTTCTCTTCTCCTAAATGATGTGCCTGGATGATACCATCACTCTAACGTGATTATGTATGCAAATGGCACAGACAGTTATACAATTTACAATTTGGCTGAAATTGTTAAAGAAGTGGCAAATGGACTTTGACAAATTGCAATCTGAGGCTTTAAAAATGAACTTTTATCACAGAGCAAGAAAACAACCAATATTCAGCTGTGCTTATGTAAATTCCTGGAGCAACATGCAATGGAGACGAAACTGATGCGTGCTCAACGACATGTCCAAAATGCGCCTCAACTCCTCACTCTGGCTGGGAAATGGATTACTCAAATACAGCTCTGGTTGAATCAAATATTGGGTTAATAGGGAATTATCATACATACCACACATGGATTACCAATTTTAAAAGAATTAGGCCACAACAAAATACATTTAATTTAATATTTCTTTGATGAGTCAGAGGGCACTTCAAGATCTTGTTGTGCCCTCAGGTCATCATTACGAGCCACTATTGACATTGGTGAAGCTTGGGAGATAGTTAATGAAGAGATCTGGTCAGCAGAACACAGGAAAAAACAAGGAGCCTGCTGTTTTTAGACTTTTATGTCAGGGTATTTCCCTTTCGATTTTGATCCCTTTATATCCCTAGGGAAGCCTGTAGTCCACTATCCTTTTCCTATCCAGGCCAGAGCTTGGCTGTGTCGTAGTAGGATCTCATGATGTTTTTCATTCAGAGGTTCTTACTGGCATCTGTAGCCTTCTCTTTTATTATCATATATTCTGTATTTTTCTATTAAGTATGTTTACCACAATTTTCCGTCCTTGCCCCCATACAGACACTATGTCTATATTCATAGAGTCAGCAGTTCTGTATATCGACAGGTTTCACATCTGAGGAGTCAACCAACTACATACAACCAGACACAAACAATTGGGTCTGTACGGAACATGTACAAACTTTTTCTTATTTCCTAGACAATATGGTATAGCGACTATTTAAGTACCATTTGCATTATATTAGGTATTATAAGCAATCTAGAGATGATTTAAAGTATAGAGAAGGATATGCATAGGTTATACGCAGATACTGTTTTAGATAAGAGACTTTAACATCCTCAGATTTTGGCATCTGCAGGAGGGCCTAGAACCAACGCTCCATAGAAATGAAGCAACAAAACAGAATGCTTTAAAAGTTTTTATTTGTACAAAGTGTAAAGGATAATTATATATGGTCTCTGTCCTCCAAGATTTACTGTCTCAAATATATTGGTGCATGCATACAGAGAGAGAACATGCAAGAAAGTCAACCCAAAGGAAAGGGCCAGCATAGCACATAAGTTTAGGCTTCAGCCACCATGTTTCACAGGTTTAGGGTTTCCTAACCAAGTAAATAAGGCCAATTTCAAGTTTATTCTTCTGTTTCTGCTGTTTTTTGAAGTATAAGTTATTCACTTTCCTTTTAAATTATAGGGCACAAAATTAGACTGTAGGAGAGTGTTTACCAGTGTAGGGCATAATGAGAAGGTTACTTGTGGTCTCAACATTTTGTATTTCTAGCCAGAAAATTTCTAACAGTGGCTGGTTAGTTCACTTGGTTAGCAAATAGGTAATAATGAAGCCAAAAGAAGGAGTTCAGTACCCTGTGGGCCAGTTGGCTTCACCAGTTTCTAACTACAGACTGGATATTAAGTTTGATGCCAATGTGCGTCAGCCATCTTGAAAATAGAAGTGAATCACCATAGAGGCAAAGCCAGTGGTCAGGAAATAATATCTGGGAAAACAATTTCCACATCAGTAAAAATCAAAGTCACAAGAATTGAAATAGGATAACATTTTGTATGTTAAGTCAGTTTGGAAAGCAAGAGAGAAGAAGTAAGAGAAAGAGTCACTGAGTGAGAAACAGAGAACCCCATATTGTCATGAAAAGTGAAATAGCTGCTCTAACACAGCAGGTGGTAATGTAAATTGGGACAGCTTTTTGGAAAGTGATCTGGCAATGAAAAAGCCCAGCCCCTTGCTCCTTGTCTCAGTAATTCTACTTGGAGGAATCTATCCTACAGAATTCTGGAAGCTGCTACTTTCCTCCAGAATGTTCCCCTCCCCATGTCCTGCATTTTATCACTATTGGTAACAAGTTTGGGTGACAGATGCCTCAGAGAACAAGCTAGGTGATTCTCTTTTTGAGAGAGTGGATAAAAAAACTTGAGTAGAGGGAGAGAGTTTTGTTTGTCTAAAGATATTCATAACAATATAGAAAGGGTATCAAACAGTATGTACAGACAAAGGAATTTATACCAAAATCATAGGCATGATTATTCTAGATGTTGACATTAAGAATGATTTAATTATTCATAGTTCTCTGTATTTTCAAAGATTAAAAAACATTCATTTTTGTAATTAGAAAAATATTGACATAAGTTTCATAAGGCAATTTAAATGAAATGAAAATGTCTATATAATAGTGTGAAGTGACAAAAGTGGGACTCAAGATTGAAAAGTACAGTATGCTCATGTAGGAAAAATTTGCCTAAAAAATTGGAGTGAAAGTAATATATTGTTAAGAATCCTACACAGGTAGATAGCTCTGGATTGTGGCATTATAAAGGCCAGCATACTACCTTTCTGTACTTTCTTGAAATCACACACTACTTTTAAAATAAAAAAATAATGAATAACATACCTGGAAAAGAAAATATTGTAGTACAAAAAGAATCAGCATAAGAATGTAGATAAAATGGTGACACTCTTACCAATATGTCCCCAAATAACTGAAATACCACAAAGTAACAGCAACTCATCTGGAGGATTAATAGCATCTGTCTTAGTTACTTTTCTTGTTGCTGAGACAAAATACTGGATACCCACAAGGTAAAAAGGGAAGATCTAGTTCAGCTCACAGTTGGTAGAGGTTTCAGTCCATAGCTGGCTTGCTCCAAGGTAGAGTGGCATAGCAGAGGGAAATCACACAGGAGAAACATTTCATGTTATGGTGACAGAAGGCAGCAAGCCTGCCTTGTTTTTCTGTCCCTCTGTCTTCCAACCAGGCCACAAGCTTATTGATTGGTGTCACCCATATCCAGGGTGGGACTTTCATTTTCCATACAGTTAATCCCAGTATCACACCTTTAATCCACATTCACATACCCTAACCCAGCCACCTTCAAAACTCTCCACCTATGACCACACGAGGCTTCGGGGGGACATCTAGCTACAAGCCATAACAGCATCTCTGCACTGGGTTTTACAAATGAAATTACCATTTTATAAGTGAGTAATGTTCAAATATTGACAATTTCATACGGTCCAACCCAGTATATGAAGAACAACACAATTATTTATAGTAAATTAATTACTATATTACTACTTTAAATTAATTACTATATGGTCTGTTTTTATATGGTCTGTTTTTATTTTTATTCTTTTGCTTTACTATTTTTATTTTTACTTTTGACTGCTAGTCAGAAAAAAGCCCTATCTTTTCTAGAGTGGCAATTCTCACTTTTTTTTGGTCTCACTAGGCCTGTTCAAAACTTACAAAAGATGCCAACAAGCTTTTGTTTGTCAGGGTTATATCTATTGATAATACTAGAGATTGAACTGGAGAAATTGAAACATACTTATTAGCTCATTTGAAAATAAAATGATTAACCCATCATACAGTATTAACATAAGTAGCATATTTTAATGAAGATAATTATATTTCCCCAACTGAAATAATTTAGCAAGAAGAATGGCATTACCTGGGTCTCTTTGTGGTGCTGTAATAGAAAACCACAGACTGGGTAATTTATAAACAATAGAATTTTATTTTGCACTGTTCTGGAGGCTGAGAAGCCTATGATTGAGAAGCTGGCTGGTATGGTGCCAAGTGAGTGCCCAGTCTCTGCTTCAAAGGTCGTATGGTCTGTGTCTCAATGTTCCCCCAAAGCCACAGGCACCCATAGTGTGTGTGTGTGTGTCTGTGTGTGTGTGTGTGTGTCTGTGTGTGTATGTGTGTAGGTTTCCAGAGGCAGCTGAATCTAGAGTGTGTGATGCTGGGATTAAGGGTGTGTGATCAGTTCACTGATTAGTTTGGCACTGCCCTAGTCCCAGCAGCCTGGATAGAGTACAAAAGGGGCAGAAAGATGCTATGAAGTCCAGTTGTTGCTTTTGCTGTCTTCCGGCCCCATAAATAGTTGCCCCTCTGCCATGTCCTCCTGCCCTGGAGCCAGCCGATTATAGACTAAAACCTCTACATACTGTGAACTAAATAAACCCCACAGCACACTTTTGACAGAATAAAAGTAAAAAAAGCAATGGCATCCTTATATTAATATGTCAGTTGTTTTGACCTCAGGACACCCAGGGTACCCAGGGTATATTTGAGAACCACTGTTCTGTGGTAATGGGTACCTTCTCAGGGTCATGGTTCCTCCAAGAACCATGCATGTTCTCCCTCTGTAAGAGATGAGCATGTACACATATGTATACACACAGACAGAAGTGAATTTGTAAATAACTTTGGAGGTTCACTAGCTCCCTGAAGTCTAGGGATACTTGGCCTAGAAGGAAAATAAGAATTATTCTGACGATGAATTCTAAAGTGCCTAGGTCAAAACTATACTTTGCTAAGGAGTTTGATAATTACTGCTGTAGGAAAAAAATACGAATTCCAGCAAAACTAGAGAAATATTGTACCTAAAGTCACTAAAACACTGAATAAAATTAAATGGTACATAGTTGTTGGATCTGGCTAGCTGAGTTCTAACACTGAGAGCAAAAGGGCAAAGAATAAGTGCAAACTCTATCTTTTACATCTCTCGTCAAACTTCTCTTTTCCAAAAAACTTAACTGGCTTCAATTCAAAGACATGTTGAAAAAATAGAAATATATATTTTGGGGATAAAAAAATCCATTAAATTTTTTGATTGCATTGAGTTGCTTATCAAGGGTGTGTGAATAATGCCAGGAAAAGATACTTTTCTAAAAATCAATAAGTTGAAAGTGCTGTTTTAGGGTTGCAGGAGTTGTTGGTTGTGTTTCAGAGTTATTCCTATTGACCTGAATTCAAAAACAAGGTATTGATTTATAAAGTACCTTCAGTAAATAAATGCACATTCTTTCAGCTAACCCTAATAACCTGTAGCATACAGAACAAGGTTTCAGCTCAGCAAAGCTGAGCTTACAGTGTCACAATTAATCCTTTCTAAACGCCGTGAGGCTACTCTCATGCTGGGGAACCACACAGATGGTAGGCAAGAAAAGCCAGGAAACCCTGGGAAGAAGAAAGAGGGAGGAACATCTTAGCTTTTGTTCTGAAAGATGTTTCCAAATGTCATATTTGTTTACTAAGCATTTGGGAGGCACAGATAAAGCATAGCCTTCTAATGATGGAACAAGACTCACCAAATTCTTATTTAGAGTCATACCACTATTCCACAGTTCTGGTCGCACACCAACTTCATTGCAAACAGAATCAAATTTCACCCTAAGGTTCAACGTATATAAGGTAATTCATTTTGAACCATATATATTTTTTAAACTACAAAAATGAGAAACAAAGTACAGTACAGTATAGTACGAAGAGAAACAACACTAACCTTCCTTACCTCATTATTGCTCTGTACGTTCACTTTCATTACCCTTGTGCCCTTCTTACCACCCTGCTTGCTTTGCACTTTCTTTTTTTGTTGTTGTTTTTTTGTTTTTTTTGGTTTTTCTCCGGTACCAGGAACCGAACTCACGACCTTGCGCTTGCCAGGCAGGCGCTTTGCCGCTGAGCTAAATCCCCAGCCCCTTTGCTTTGCACTTCCTTTGGAGCTGTGCTGGATTGAATAATACTGTACAGTACAATATGTGCTAAAAAGCACCTGAAAAAGATTCACAGCAAATGTGCACAGATGTCTGCAACCACCATCTCAGCTGGGGGAAGCCATGACCACACATCAGAGCGAGGGAAGATGGCCGCCGTCCTGTTCGTCACCTGACGTGGAGTTCACCAATGGAAGCAAAATTTTACCAAATGTTTCTGTTTGCGAACCGAATTGTTCATGAACAGAATCCTTCACGAACAGATGTATTACTGGACTATGGCTCTACTTAACTTTACTCTTGAGACTGAATAATAAATATAAGCAGAAAAGCCTCTTTTTGGTTGACTGTTGGGTGCATTCTAGAGAAATACAGGGCGAGGGCCCTGGTCTCTGGTGTTAGATTCAAAGAATTCAATCTGCCATAAATTATCAGGTACAAATATTGGTTGATGGGGACCAGTTTACAGGGAAAAACCCCCACCAAAACCACTTTCTTCAAAATAATTTTCTAGTGATAGCAACTGACTTGCCTTTTCGTGAGGTAGGTAAACATCAGAAAAACCATCTTGAGCAAAGTAGAGAGATTAGGGTTTCTGTGCGTTGGGCTTCTTCTGGACTTTTCCTGAGATCGGTGACCAGGGATACTGAAGAGTGGTTATTAAGTGGCTGCACACCCTCATTATTAGTCAAGAGAAACTTATCCATTAAAACAAAGGTGAAATACAGCAACACAGCATTGAGCAGAAACGAAACAGGGAAGTGAAAGTACAAAGCAGGGGGAGTTGATCTGTGTCCCTGGGTAAGGCATCATGTTAGAAATCAGAAAGAAAACCACCTGGACACGTCTACTGAGCGTCCACAGAGAGGGACCTAAGGAAGTCTCTGCACTTACATTTAAATAGCAAGGAATCTATTTTTTAAAAACAATTGAGTTTTATTTCTCCTGATTGTCATTACTTTATTTAAATAATTTACTCCCTCAGAGTGTGTTTCTGGGGTCGTGTGATTCTCCTGGACGTGGTACGGGGTGGGGGGTGCGCTGTGAAGCGGGAGCTTGGGAATGGGATGGTGACGGGGCCAGAAGTGGGCGGAGGGCTCTGGGCCTCACACCTGGCTTCCATCACAAAGCCTATTTGATCTGTTTTTATATATTGCAGCTATGAGTAAGATTTTATTAGGAAAGAATTCGGCTGCTAAAAACAATGACAATGAAAGGTTGCAAGACACCGGTCTGTGGAAACTATGTTTAGACTGAAATGGACGTAGAACATTAAGAATTCTTCCGATGGAATTCAGCAGGTGACTTTTCTTTTCAAAAAGTTTCAAGTTATCCATTTTCATTATATAAAAAGTATAGCAAAAACATAAAAATAAAACACAGCAAGCTGTAATTCCATTACTCTGAGATCATAGCTATAACTATTTGGTGACTATTCTATTATTCTATTAGTGTGGTTTTTCTTTTCTTTTCTTTTCCTTTCTTTTCTTTTTTCTTTTTAAGACAGGGTCTCACTATGCAGTTCAGGCTAGCCTGGAACTCAGTTTGTAGCCCAGGTTACCCTCCAACTCACAGTGATCCTCTAGCCTCAGTCTCCCAAGTGCTGAGATTTCAGATGTGCACCATCATGCCTGACTTAGTATGGTTTTGCTATGTACATATATATGTCCCTCTTTTGCTCTTTTTTCTTTTTTTTGGTGGTACTTGGGATTGAAACCAAGGCCTTTGTACTGAGCTATATCCCTAGAACATTTTATTTTTTATTTTGAGGATGTGGGCTAAATTGCCCACATAAGATTCAAACTTGTTATCCTCCTGCCTCAGCCTCCCAAGTAATGGTATTACCCACCACACCTGGCTTTTTTTGTTATTTAAAAAAAATGAGATCAGAACATATAATACTGTTTTATTTAATTTTTTTACACATTATATTAAGAGCATCTTTCCATGCCAATGGATATAACTTCACATCATATATTATAAAGGCTGCCTGGGGTGCTAGTGCATAGAACTTTATTCATTGCTATCACACATCTAGTTTATCTAGTGCCTTATTGTACAGCGTTTGTCCTGCTGTTATAGACAATTGAACTATGAACATCCTAGATACTTCTACAGAGCAGAACTTCTGAACTGCAATGCTCTGGCATGCTGGTAGAATGCAGGTGAGTGATATATTTGGCAATATGGAGCTCTCCAATCATCTACTGGTCTCTTCCCCATGCCTATCCCTAGCACATGGGGCTGTGAGTTGCCTCCAGTGTTTATCTTGGTATACTCTAAAAGCATGCTTTTTTAGGTGACCCAGGACTCTAACATTCTTGTAGAGAATTAATATAGAGTGGGAGGTACAAATATGCCCTTGCAACCACACCAGCTGATTTTGAATCTCAGTGCTACCGTCTGCCAGCTGAAGGGTCTTGGGGAGGTGACTGTTGTGAGGCCCCTTGGTGACTTTACTTATTAAGTGGAGGTGGTGATAATATCTGCCTCATAGTTATTGTGCTGTTTAAGTTTAGTTAATACATGTTAAGGCTTAAAACAATGTCAGGTATCCAAGAGGTAATAAAAATGTAAATCACCACTATCTTTGTGCCTTCTGACAATACTTAAGCTGGGATGATTTGTGATCTGAAGGATGGCATATGACCTTTGAGCTTCCAAAGCTCTGCATCTCTCTGTATGGGACAGGACATACTCCCCAAAGAGATTGATGAAAGAAGGATTCTTTTGCCCTCAAGATGGGCCAAGAGTACCTGGCCTTTGGCTATCCCAGTGTGCCGGACAAAGAGAATCATTTTCTTTGCCATGATTTGAACAAGGCTGGGAAGCACCGTCCCAAGCTTCTTGCTTATTTTAGATTTCACTGTAAGACACTTTGCCTTCTGCAAATTTTGCTTTTTCCTCAACTATGAGCACCAATTACTTAGCAAACAATCAGGACTAACCAGACTCTGAGCTCAACTTCCGTGGGCAAAGAAAAAGAGATCGGTTTTCAATGGCAGTTGTATGAGGTAACTCCAATAGCATATTGCAATACAGTATGATAATTACCACTTTTTGGAGACAGGAAAACAAGTTAATAATCCTTACCTACATATCATGTGACTCTGTTGTTTTCTAATGCTTGGTGAATCCCTGCAGTTTGGGGAGGCTCAAGGGGTAGCTGTGTGGTAGAATTGTATGCTGCTCAACCTGGAAAGTCTGTTTAGAGCACTGGTGACATATTCTGTGAGGAGCCATTTATCTGTCTTTCATTTTGGTCGCTATTTCTCCTCATCTTTAGGTTTTGAAGTTTATAGGCTCTCTTTTATAGGCCTGGGTCCCATTTTTGCTCCAGCTGAATGCAGATACATGTATCAAATTCTGGCTGAAAATCAGCTGTCTTCTCAGCTTTCAGAAGATGGCTCTTCTATTCCTTCCATAAGCTCCTTTAGTCTTTGTTCTTTGGTCCAATGTGTAAGCCATCTGCACCCTTTATTATTAAGAACATATTTACTGAGATTTCACAACTGTTTAATAGATATGTATCTTATTACATGTTCGATACACCTCATTAAACACACGATTCAATTGGTATTTACTTAACATTCACTAAACACCGAGACCCCTTAGCAGAGATGGGGCGAGGAAGGGGCAGGACCCCAGCTCAGCATCAGTGTCCTCTTTGTCCTATGGGAAGTGCTCCTGCACGCCCTATGTGGCATCTTTAGCCCTTCGATGATGCTGCAGCTCAAATGGCCTTGGGCAATGAATCAAAGTTGGGATTGAAGCCACAACTGCAGCTTACAGTTTGAGCTGCCACTGGGGCTACCAGTCTGGAGGCAGTCCATGCTTTCCTTGTGCCCTTTCAGCAACAGCGCCTAAGGGAGAGGCATGGGCATCCCATTTTGTGGACCTGTCAGCATGCCTGTGATTTCTGTCAGTGACTTAGGATGTGACCATCGGCGCAATTCATTGAAAAGAGGAGGATTCCAAAAATCTATTGGCTACTCTCTGAGGCCAGATCAGATGCACCCTGAGCCCCATTACATAACCTAGATGTATACTGGGATACTTTCAGAGTCTGTCATTCTGCATTGCCTTTGAACCTGTCCCATCTGCAATGCCCTTGGCTCCCAACACAGATCTCTGTGCAGTTCTTGGACATCACATCTCACATGCTAAAGATCCCTTAATTGTTTCAAGAAAATAGCGACATACCAGGATACCACAGAGAGTGAGGCCAAAGTGAGAAAGTACAACACGCACAAGGCCTTTCTTTCTTTACATGAAAATTTTCTGACATGAGTTTCTCATCCCTGCTAGCTCCACTTTCTCCTGAAGCAGAGCTTCACAGAAACATTACTTCATCCAAGTGTTTCAATTATTTTATTTTATTATTATTATTATTATTATTTTTTTAACAGGGTTTCCAGGATTCATGGAGGAGGAAATCCAGAGAATCTGCAGCAAATTCTCTGTGAGAAAAGTTTTCCTTTAAGAAGGCCACAGGCTTAGCCAAAGAACAGATCATGGACGATGGAACCGAAGTGCTTTCTGCTGAGGGGCAGGAGGCAATTTAGTTCTTAGTTCTTTGCCATAAATAACGGATTAAAAAGCTTAGCTGATGCTATAAATTAAAAATGTGAAACTAATTATACCAGACCCATAAAAGCAAAACAATCAATTCATAACCCAAGTATGTGATGTGACAGCGTCTACTGGGTCTGACAGCTCAGGAGAAGCAGAGGGGACCCAGTAATCCTGCAAGAATCTGTCCTCCAGCCCAGAACCACAGTCCCACTTCTGCGTGGCAAAGCAAAACAGCAGTAGCGCTGTTGTTCTCTCTACCCATTTTTCATGACAACAGTCTCATCCTTTCTCCACCCCTTCCACGCAGGCCCATTACTCAAGGGAAAGCTCACCCATACCAACAAGCGCAGCTGCACTTTTGCCAATTCAAACCAGATGGATCTGGAAAGCAGCTGCTGCCAAGACTATAACTCAACCGGGAATTCCTAAATGTTTCAACCAGCCATTTAACAATGTTCTAGCTGGAGTTTTCTCCCTGCTCTAAATATATGAGTGAGGCCAACTTGGTTGGCCCCCGCAGTTTCAGAAGAGCTCTCTGTGTTGCACAATGGATTGTTTCCTTCTGTTTGACATGGACCCATACTCAACATATCAGAGGTTGTTTGTGGTTTCTCCACCTCCAGCTTGTCCTCTCCCTAGTGTGGTAGAATGAATCACTGTTCACAATTCTTCATGCCCTCTGCGCCTGAGAATGATATGTCTAGAGCCTTTGGCTGGCGATTTTATGGTCCTTCCCATGAGAGGGGCAGTATATTTCCTCACTGCATTGGTGTGTGTCTCAATCGTGTGACTTGGTTTGGCTAATAGAATGCCTCTGCTGGTTCTAGACTGAGACCAAGAATTCAAGAGGCTCTATCTCTGTCTGTTCATGCTCTTACTATGCTGTGCTCATATGCCATGGGTTCTGGATGGTGAGCGGTTTGGAAAGAATGGGAGAACACTTATAGCTGACTGGAACCCTTCCTGCAACCTGGAGCCCTTCTTACCTGATCTCAGTCCAGGACAGCAGAGCCAAAACAGGCCTGTAGACACACAAAGGAAAAGAAAATCTTGCTGCTTAAGATACTCATTTTGGGGAAGGTTTGTTACACAGCATTATTGTGCTGGTAGCTGACTGATACACTCAGCACCAGAGTTATTTCCCCACTGCTGTGGGATTATGTTAGTCCCTTGCTTTATAGTTTCTTGGGCTTAAAGGGCAAATCCAAACTCTTTTCCATGTTATTGAGAGCTCTCACCAACTCGGTTTTAGCTTAAGGATCAGTTTCTCTGCAAAACCTTCCCCAACCGAATCTGTTCCCTCCCAGTGAGAAGCTGTAGCCATAAATGACAGACTGGATATGGTTGGTATTGTATCTGTCTCCTTCGAAAGACTGTGAACTTGAGTCAGGAGTCAGTCCATTTGTCTTTGGAGTCTCAGTACCAGCCTATGGTAAACAGATGGAATTTACTTAGTGATGACTATGGCCTGCCTGATTTTGATAGGAAACACTGACTGACCATTTGACCAGAGCAGCAATGAATATTACCTGAGAATTTTCAAAAAAATTCTGCGGTTCCTAGTTCAAGAGTACTGACTTGCACAGTGATCTGGGTTTCAGCAGGAGACAGGTAGTGACACTAATACCACTGAAGGTCATAAAGATATGTTTGAAAGCAAGACCCAGCCCACTTAAGTTCTCCCTTGGGATTTCAGCCTGATCCTTGCTCTAATGTTGACCCATACCCATTGCCCAAACAGAGGGAGCTGAAAGCAGGCTGGAGTTTGATTTTCCCAGTTGATTTGGTCACAGTTTTGCCTGTAATAATGTTGCTGTTTTCTCTGGGCTGTGACTGTTGCAGATGAGTCAGACAGAGCAGGGCTGCAGCCCTTGGATGGATCGATGGTATCGATCCTCAAGGCTCCATGTCATTTCCAGGGGATTTGCTAAAGAAGCTACTTATGTTCCTTTTTCATTTTCACCAACTCATTACCAGCTGCTGCGGCCTCTGCATGTCACAGCAACACCTGGAGTAGTGGAACACGACCGTCGGATTTGAGCATAGACACCTTCCTTTGAAATTAAACACAGGACAACGTGAGTCTCACCAAAACCTGAGCCGAATGAGGGAGTCAGGTCACACTGGCCCACAGGGGTTTGGTATTTTTTGTTTTGTTTTAAAAAGGGCAGCCTGGCCCTACACTAAGCAATTGATCCCCTGGCTTAACTTTTAAATTAAGACCATTGTAAATTTGGGAACTTGAGAAGACATAGAGAGGACACCCATAATACTTTGCAAATGTCAAGTGCCTCTCGATGTTGGTTACTTTTCAAAGGTAGCTAGGTTACAATGTACCCTGGTAATGAAAAAACCCCGCCAGGCCCACTTCACGGGGTTTCAGTCAATATACATAATATTATTGGGCTTTGCAAGGATTAAAGGTTGTTTCTCTCACAGCCTCACAATAGGGTTATTTTTTCCCCCCTTACTGAAGGCATAAAAGAAGCTTCCTGTGTACAGAGGCACCCAGGACATTTTGGGGCCCCAAGGATGTTCAGACTTATCTTTGCACACTACCCCCTGCTGGTGGCTTTCTACTTAACCTACAAAATGACATCTTTTCACTTGTCAAAGTTAGAATTTAAAGAACAACAACAAGGGTAAGACATATTGTCCACACATTATTTCTAGAGTGTAGAAGTGATCATTTCTTTTACTTTTATTCTGGGAGTGAAAGCTTTTATGTCAGTCTTTCCTCTTCCACCTGTCCACGTGGCCCGTCCTCTCTTCCTTGTGTGTTATGGAAAGGACTGCCCACCCTGAAGACTGGGTACCTAGAATGGAGCACAATACTTGTGTGGTCTTTCCCATACTTATACGCTTTAGGAGGCTAGAGATAACGTACCAAAAACTTCTGTAGCTTGTCATTACCGTGCCTGAACGAAAGGATGACATACCCTGCCTAAATAAGAAGGAGATGAGTGATATACTTAGGCTTATGTGATTCAAAGGAATTCCAGTCTTCCAATCTGCCAACATAGATGGCATGAATAATCTGTCCAGTGACATTCTTGGGTGAAGAAACAGTAAACTGACTGCAGGGATAAAATTAACTCACTCTTTTAAACATTTTTGTATAGCCCATAGCTTTTGTAAAATGTTTGATTTTTAAAAAATCATAGTAAGTACAACATAAAACTTACTATTTTAAAGTGTATAATTCCGTGGCATTAGTGTATTTACAATATTTTGTAACTATTACCATCAAATTACAAAATGTTTTCATCATTTAAATGGAAACCTCATACCTGTGAGGAGCCACTGCCACACATATCCACTCCCGCCCAACACCTCCTGGATCCACAAATATGCTTTCTGTGTCTGTGGATTTGCCTCTTTCTTCTGGATATTTCATATAAATGGAATCATATATGTGGTCCTTGTATCTTGTTTCTTTTATTTCATGTCTCAGAAGTTCTTTTACGTTTGTACAATGTATTAGGACCTCGTTCCTAATTTATGGCTGATACTCTAGTGTATGAATATACCACATTTTGTTAATCTATTCATCTGCTGATGGACATTTACCTTCTTAGATATGAGGTATAAAACAAAAAATATGGTGACTATTTAAATTAAAAATTGATTGCTGTAAAAGAAACATTGAAATTTATCCCCTTAACATATTCCCTCCTGCTTTGTACACATTTATCCCAACATTTTGCCGCTTTCTGCAACAGTTCTGGAAGTCTTCTTTCATAAGTGTCTTCAGCTGTGCTTTGTGGCTCCCTCAGCTCTGAATTCATTAAAAGTAGAGTTCTAAATTGATTAAAAATATTTACTTTTCATGGTCATTTTGACTCGGAGAAGAACCAAATGCCATATGGTTCTAGATCTGGTGCATAAGATGGATGAGGACACATTGTAATATTTTTACAAGGCTGTCTTTTAATTGGGTGGTGGCCAGCAGCGGCCTTGCCATATTTCTGATCACAATCTCTAAAGACACTCATGAAAGAAGATTTCCAGAATGGCTTCAGAACGTGGTAAGAATAATGGGATAAATGTGTTTGAAGTGAGGGGGAGAGTTTTTAGAGGGATTAATGGCTAAATGTCTTTTACTGTAATTGATTTTTAAACTTAAACATTAACTCTCTAGTGTGGTTATCCTTTGTATGGTTTTAGATTCTCTTCATGATAACCAAAATTCATATAAAATCATGCAAATCTGGTATTGTGGTTGTTTGTACAAGCCATGTTATTAACAGATTGTACTTTCAATTGTTCACCAATATGCACCAGCAAAACACTTGATCGGTACTATTTGTTGTTGTGTTCACGTCCTAGATCCCAAGAGCTCCAGCTATACAGACTAGAAACAAAGAATCAGGCTGAATATTTCTGGAAGACAGTCTATGAATGAATCAGACTGCAAGGCAGGAAGGGGCCGAGAATTTTATAAGAGCTGCTGACTAGGGAAGGACAGGTTCTAACACATGCCCAGAGAGTCCAGGCCCTGCTGGATTTATGAAGACATATTGCAATTCATCGTCACTGTTTTGACAAATGATTGGCAATGTGAGGTCCTGAAATAAAGGGATAACCTTTTAGTAGTGAGTAGAGTATTTTGATAGTTACTTCTAGATTAGTCCTATATAGGAATCCAGGTTGGTGAAAGTTCCAGGAAGTAAAGTCCCAGAAAACTGGGAAAGATTTCTTTTGGAAAATATGATTGGGGAAAGCTAGGTGAAGTGTAAGTCAGTTAAAAAATAAAAGGAGTGGTTTCCATGAACACATAAGAGAAATGCTAGGTTAAAGGAAATTACATGGATCTTGGGATACAGGCCATCTCAGAGCCTTTAATGTCCCAATATTATGATGTGTAAGGCCCCAGCAGGACAGACTGGCATGCAGAATTTTCTAAAGCTCTTTGAGTATGGAACCAGTCCTTTGCCACACAAAGGTATTTGGTCTAGAGGGCCAGTGGGAGCCAAAATGCACGTTCACTGCACTGTGCTTGCCAAGCCCAGGGTCTGTGGGGCCAAATGCACCGAGGAGGGTTGTGGTCCTTTTCTTTTTTAAAGTATTTTTTTCCAAGAATGGTTCCTATTTTCTAATTTTCACAAAGACACTCTGTATGATATGGAGTCCCTGAACCCTTTTTAGTGGTGCACTGGTGAGGATGTGTTTGTGTATGTGTGAGAAAAGGTGTACTCAGGACAATAGCACTCCAGGGAAGTGCTGGATGTATCCTGTATGGGGCAAGCTCTAAACCTAGGGAGAAGCCCTATTCTGAGAGCAAGGGAATCCAGTGTTTATCCTTGTGGGTGTTGTACCATGGAGTTCCTTAGGGGCAAAGACTCTTGGAAAAAGCAAGACAGCCCTACTGCTGTAATTGCACCACTCTATTTGAATGTCTGCACTCAACTTACTTCTGACCTTCCTAGAAGATTGAACTTAAGAATGAGTTTTATTCTTTGGTCAGGACTGTGGGGAGGACTTAGAGCATTCAGAATGACTTCTGGAAGACTGGAGACAGGGGAAGGAGCTGGTAAATGTCAAAGGATGAGGTACGTACTCTACAAACTTGAAGAGAGAAGTATCAGAAAGATGATGGGGTCAGGAAGTCTTCAAGGAGAGTGGAGCTGGACAGTGAAGTGGACACATCTGTTCACTCACCTCTCTCTGCTTCCTCTGTGCAGGGTCACTGATGTTGGAAATGAAAATAATACTGGAGCATTAAGGGATCATGAGATTCCTTCTAAATCAACTCAGGATGATTAAATTATTTTTATATTGCCTTAGTTTTGTATATTCAGATTCAGATTCTGGGAAGACTGAACTCCATATGGGATACTTCTAAGAGGAGAACGTGGCTAATCATAACTTTTCAATCTATGGCCATGATCATAATAGAAAACAGGGTTTACTAAATAAGTATGCTTCTAGAATTACAAAATTGGTAACATTAAAGCCAAATGGTTCATAAATAAAACTAAACCTCTATGTCAAACTGCTGTGTCATGCTTTGTCATAAATATATATACCTGTACACACATATATTTTTGCTTACAAAAGCTGTATGGACTCATTGTAGAAAATTTGGAAAATGAAAAAAAATACAAAAAAAGAATATAAAAAGCACTACATAACACTTCTATTCACAGCTACAATTTTGTATACGTGAATATATATTTGATTTAAAGAGGTGTAGTTTTACAGATTTAAAAATAAAGTTGGTATCTGTTATCTGCAATATTTTGTAAACTATTTTGTTAAATTCCTTATCAATGTGTAATATATGCTTTCCATATCTTCAGTATCATTTTACAACACAGCAGCACATATGTCATTGTATGGAATTCAATGTTTTCTTTAACGTATCTCTTTGTTTTGGATACTTAGGATATTAAAAATGTTTCCCTATTACCCATAAGTCAGTGATGGGCTTTATTTTTTATACATCTCTATTTGTTTCCTGTCTTACTCCTTTTTCTTATACTTCTATAATACTACACCATCTAAAATACTCACTGCTGGCTATAGTTATTTCCCAAGGATTAGCAACATACTTCCTGAATAATCTCTCCTCATATACTAAGTGTCATACACTACAAAAATCCAGGTTTAAACTACTTGGCTTTAAAGTATTATCACTTTCCCTTTAATCAAAAATTTTTATTCCCAGATGATGTAATTGTCTATGTAGAAAATATGAAAGAACTGATAAAAATCTTCCTGGAATGAAGTGACTATAGCAAGTTTGCAGAATAAAAGGTACTATCCCAAAGTCAACAACTTTCCTACATGCCAGCAACAAACAGAATTTAAGATTAAAAAACCACAATGTTATTTACAATAGCACCTTTAAAAATGAAATATGCACCCATAAATCTAACAACATATGTACAGAAGACAGTATGGAAAGCTGAGATGAAAGAAATCAAAGGAGACCTAAATAAATGGAGAGATATTGCATGTTCATGGATAGGAAGACTCACTATTATTAAGATGTCAGTTCTTCTCAACTTGATTTATAGATTTAGCTGACTGAAATCTCAGTTGAAACTGCATAAAGTTTTTTTTGTGGTCATTGGCAAACTGGTTCCAAAGCTTATATGGAGACACAAAGGATCCCAAATACTTAACATAAGATTAAATGAGAAGAGTAAAGTTGGAGGACTGACACTACTTGACTTCAAGACTTACTCTAAAACTTCAGTAATCAAAGCTGTGTACTATTGATGAAAAGAGTGACAAATGGATAAATGGAACAGAACAGAGGGCCAGAATTAGACTCACTTAAGTATAGTCAACTGATCTTTGGAAAAGGAGCAAAGACTAAAATGGAGAAAAAATAGTCTCTTCAACAAATGGAGATAGAACAACTGGACATTCAGTGCAAAACTGAATCTAGACACAGACATCATAACTTTCACAGCAGTTAACTGAAAATAAATCATAGTCCTAGTTAAATAAAAGCCTATAAAATTCATATAAGAAAACATAGGAGGAAATTCAGAAGACCTTGGGTTTGGGGTTAACATTTTAGATCTAACATGAAACATATGTTCTATAAATAAAATTGGAAAGTTGGATGTGACTAAAATAAAAAAATATTGTTCTGGGAAAGATACTCTCAAGAAGATAGAAAAAAAGCCACAGAATAGGAGAAATACTTGTAAATGACATAATTGATGGACTGATGCTCAAGTTACATAAAGAACTCTTAAAATTCAACAAAAAGAAAACAAGCAATCTAAATAAAAATGCACCAAAGACCTTAACAGACATCTCACTGAAGAAAATATACAGATGTCAAACAAGTGTATGAGAAATTGCTTCTCACCGTATATTAGTATGCAAATGCAAATTAAAACATCAGTGAGTTTCCACTACCAGCATATTAGAATAGTCCGTATTCAGAACACTGACAAAATCATCAAGTAGATATTGTGAGGATTTGGAGCAACAGGAACTCCCATTCATGGCTGGTGGAAGGCAAAATAGTACGGGTGCTTTTGGAAGAAACTTTGACAATGTCTTACAAAACTATTCTTCCATATAACCCAGCACACCTGCTCATTGGTATTTACTCAAAATGAGTTGGAAGCATGTCCACACAAAAATTTACAGACAGATTTTTAGGGGAACTTCATATATGATTCCCAAAATTTGTAAGCAAACAACATGTCTTTCAGTAGGTGGATGGATAAAATGTGGTACAACCAGAGAAGGAAATACTATTAAAATAAATGAGCTTTCAAGCAATGAAAAGATAGGGATGACTCTTAAATGCATATTACTAAGTGGAGTAAGCCAGTCTAAAAACTTATGTACTGTATGATTTCAACTGTATAGCATTCTGGAAAAAAGAAAAGAAAAGAAAACAAAACAAAACTCAGGCAGTAAAAGATTGGTGGTTGCCAGGGATTGGTGGTGGAAGAGATGAAGAGGGAAAACATAGGAGAGTTTTAGGGCAGTGAAACTACTTTGTGTGATACCATAATGGTAAATACATGTCTTCAAAATTTGTTCCAGCACATGGAAGATATAACACCAAGAAGGAACCCTAATGTAAGTGAGGGACTTTGGGTGATACTGTTAGGTCAACATAGGTTCACCAATTATAAGAAATGTACCACTCTAGAATGGGATGGTGACAATAAGGGAAGCTGTGTGTGTATAGGGGCAGAGGTAATAGGAGAAATCTCTATCTTCTGCTCAACACTGCTATGAACATAAGCCCGTTCTAAAAAATCAAGTCTACTTGGTTTCAAAACAAAATGATAGGAATTAACAGTGGTTGTTATATTACATATTGTTATCTTCAACTATGTTGCTCAGATTACCAGATGTAAGAATGGAGGATTGTTCAAACCATCAAAGAGAATAAAAAAATTATTAAATAAAACATTAGAGATAATACAGTTTTGCTAGACAAGATGGTAGGAATTCACCAATGGTTGTTCCATTGCATATTGTTTTGAAACCCTGTATCACTTTTAATGTTCTTGCTTTGTTTTGTTTATGTCTGTGATGTTGATATATTGCTATTGCTATTTTTTTTACTACTCTCTTTAAAATAAAATAAAAAGTCTACTTATAAAGGTGAATTTAGCAGCACAGTGTATATATAACACAGTCAGAAAATTTTCTTGTTCAAACCAGCCACATAGTAAGGAGCACCTCTTTGTGGTTGTACTGATGTGTTTGATAAGGAACTTCCAAGGACAGAGTTCTGGAGAGCAGATGGGGCTCGCTTAACCGGGAGAAGTCAAGCCAAACAAGTCAGGATCCCTCAAGGACTGTTTCTAAGGGTCTGCTATCATCTGTCTAGATGCGGTCTGTGAGGAAGAGATTTTGCAGAAACATGGCCAAAAGAGTCTCATTTATAGGATAAAGGACTCCATTGTTCCCAGATTGATGAAAGGCTACCCCAGCCACCTTAAATCACTAAAAAGAGGTCTCTCAGTGGTCTTTTAAAACACAAGCCTATGAATAGAAGCTTGAAAATTTCAACCAGATGGACGAAGATAGTCAGGGCATAACCGGAAGTGACATAAAAGAAAAAAAGGTGAATTGCTTCCCACAAACACAGACTACCTTCCGGGACATTTGGCTTGGAAAGTGTGATTGTGGAGGTAGGTCAATTGCAGAATATTCTAAATTGGAGATACCCTCTTATAGTTTAAACTGTTTTCCCCAAACTTCAATCATTTTATTACAATTGCTTTCATGATTTTGTCCTTTCCTATACCACCATTGTTGTGACTTAATTTTTAAAAATGGACTCCTGCAGTCCATTAAATAGATTGAGGTGAGTGTGGTGGTACACACCTATAATCCCAGCATTCTGGAAGGCTGAGCAGGAAGAGTGCAGGTTTGAGTCAAGCTTAGGCAATTTAGTGACTTAGTAAGACCCTATCTCAAAAACAAACAAACAAACAAACAAACAGGCCAGGAATGTAGCTGAGTGCAAAAACCCCATGTTTATTTCTTGGTAATGAAAGAAAAAAAATATTTGGCCTCATCCTTAGAGATAACATCCATGAACTCATGAGATTACATGTTGGTTATATATATTTAAATATACATAAACAGTAAAGTTAAAAAATTCATAATGCATTGTCATACATGGTTTTCCACATCATCATGGATATGCATTACACAATTGAAAAAGTACTGACTTAAAAAAGCTCTTTTTTGGACAAAAATGGAAAATACAACTACAATAGACAAGAAATATTTAAGACTTTTTTTTGTCTTTTTGAGACAGGGTCTCACTAGACAGTTCAGGCAGGACTTGAGCTCACTTTGTAGCCCAGGCTGATCTTGAACTCGCAAGAATCCTTCTGCCTCAGCCTGCTGAGTGCTGGGATTACAAGTGTGTGCTACCACACCCAGCTACAGCTTGTTTTTTTGAACAGCCTTCTAGCTATAAATGAAGCCAGGTTTAAGAAGATTTGCATAAATGTCTGGAGATCAGACCCACAAATAACATGTTCAGTTAAGGGTAGTGGAGCTATTTACTGACTTCCCATTTTCAGGGCTCATACAGACCGAGTTCTGTATAGCAAGATTTGAGCATGGGCTGAATACTGATCCCAGTGGATTCTTGTTCTGACCCAACTGACTTTATTTATTTCTGGCTCTTTATACAACTTCCACTCCAACTAGTTCCCTAGACTGACGATCATTTTCTCTTCCCTATGGAAGTCCCACTGATGGGTGCTTATTGTACTCCAGTTGGTCCAGATAATTACCCGAACGCTCCAGCACCTGAGTAGTCCTGGCCCTACCATGTGAGCTGTATCTTTCCTAGGAATCAATTGTATTTCTTCATCTACCTCTTAATGGAAGTTATTCTTGTTGAAGTTTATTACTTTATTTATTTATTTATTTTTTTGGTGGCCGTGATACTGAGGATTGAGCCCATACCTTTGCCCTGAGATACCTGCATTCCTAGCCCTTTTTGTATTTTGAGATAGTGTCTAAGTCACTGTCTAGGTAACTTTTCTCTCATTGCTGAGATAAAATATCTGACACCCAAAATTAAGGAAGGAAAGGTTTATTTAGCTCACAGTTTGTGGAGGTTTCAGTCTACAATCAGCAGGCTGCAAGGCAGGGTGAGAGGGCAATAGGAAAATTGTTCAAGGCAGTAGAAGACAGCAAAAGCAGCAAGAGCAAAAGGAGGGAGAAGCAATCCTCTTTCCTCCCTTATATTGTAAGCTGGCTATCCACTCATGCCATATCTGTGCTCTCCTCTTACACAAGCTCAGAATGTTTTCAAAGTAAGGACCCTGGTCCCCTGCTGAGTTAAACTTCTAAAGTTGACACAAGGTATCAACTATTACAGTCACTAAGTTGTCCAGACCATGCTCAAACTTGTGATACTCCTGCCTCAGCCTCCCAGAGTACTGTGATGTTCATGGTTTAATTACCCTGGGGGGAATGTCTGGCTAAAGAAAGAGCTGTACCTATGACAACTATACCACCTGTATAAACATAGGTAAGTCACTAAAAATTGCCATGTAGGTAGGACAACTATACCTGAAAAATTCTGAACTCTAAGGGCCTCCTGGGTGTCTGTAATTCTCCTTCCACTTCAAAGTATCAGAAACTAGAAACCATAGACAGACAGCATGGTAGTGGTTCATACCCTAAACAGTGTGATCACCCAAAGGAATGGTTTTGTCCTATGGGTTGGCAAGTGAATGTACATGTTGTTTAAAGTTAAAATGTTAAAAGCATATATTTTTTTAAAAAAAGTGTCCCTACTTTAGTCAGTTTTAAAAATTAACTGGCCAACCCCTAGCCCATGAGGTTTCCTATGGGTGCATGTAATAGTTACTATATTTTTACCACTCGGCTTGAAATGTTAACTATATGCGTCTTGGCTTTGGTTTGTCTCATGGGACCTGAGCTCCTTAAGGACTGAGCCTGTGTCTTAGCCATTTTTGGTGGTGGCATGGAGCACGAGGCCTTGCAGCAAGTGATCAGTGTTCTTAGGACTGAACTACACTGCTTTGCATTCATTTGAATGCCTTCAAGTTATACTTTGCCCTTGAGCCATTTTTCCTCATCACCAAATAACTCAATGTGTTTGGGATGAAGACATACCTTGTATTAGCTGTGAACTCTGTTGGGATTGGCTAGTCAGAGGAGACCTACGGTACCCTGAGTTTGACTGAGGTAGGGTTCCACCAATGAAGTCCTTCATTCTGGAATATTCTACAGATGCTATAGGATAGTGAAGTAATTCATCACCTATATTTAAAGTTGAATTTACCGATATTTTATGGGGTTAGATATTATTTCTATTAACATTTTATGCTGAAATTACAGAATGATTCGTGAGTACTGAATTTTTGATTGCTTTTACACTTGCTGGGACACTATTAAACTTGATTTACGTTAATAGCACTGTAAGAAGATATTAACAATGGAATTTCCAAAAGCACTTAGCATCTCATAATTGGAGTTAAATGACAAAAAAAATGAGGAGATAATAAAGTAAAGAGAGAAAAGGAGAGAGAAAGTTTTGACAATACTCCTTTTAACCTGTGGTTCTTAATAAGATTTTTGCAGGATTGTTTCAGATTAGGGAAGAATCAAATGTCTGATCAGGAGAGATGATGCTGATTTATTAAAGGAGTTTTACAATATGGAATAAAAGACCTGGTTCCAGGTAGAGCGTACAGAATTTACTACTTTTACGAGAGAAAATTTTCTGAATTCTAGAGCAGAGAGGAAATTTCAGTTACCACCTTTTTCTTTCTTCCTTGGTGACTAAAATATAACAATTTTAAATGAAAAATTGATTTAGTCTTAGTCGCTGGATTACAGAGAGACAGGCGTTTGTAGTGGAGACATCAAAGCTAAAACAGTAACAATGATGGCAATTGTAAGAAATACTATTGAGCCCTCATTATGTGTAGGCTCTATGCTAAGGAACTGACATACATAATTTCACTTAATCTTCACAACATCCCTATGCTTTTGCTACTATTATTACCTCCAGTTTATAGCTAAGCAAAGTGAGAATCAGAGACGTTCAGTGACTTTGGCAAGCACTGGCATCAGGGTTTGGATCCAGGCAGTCTGGCACTTGAATAGATCCTTGGCCAGCTATGCTCTTTTGGGTGCAGCAACTAAATTAAAGGTAATCTGGGTGATGCCAGAGCCACATTATATGTGGCTTTAATGGGTCCTGTGTGCTTTTGCTTACAAGGGCCTTTCTCTCCTATGAAAATTATTAAGACATATTTTATTTTATATTAGTATAAAGATGACTATTAACAATAGTATTCTTATATGTTAAAACATTTTTTTGACCCAAAGGTTTACTTTCTTAAATGGTTTGAAAAGAAATTAAAGTACTTCCCTGGGCTCCTAAAAGTGTGTGGGCCCTAGGCATTGCATCTATTATACCTATTAGACAGTCTATTATACCTACACAAGTTCATGTAATCTCATTTCTGATTACAACAGACTCCTTGAAAATAACACAAGAAGAGGAATCAGGTAGTTTTCATCTACCCAATTTTCTTCTTTCTTTCTTTTTTTTAGGATACCATAGTTTGGGTCCTTGCCTCTTCTTACAGCTCCAGGCCTTATTGGGTTATGGTCTTCCCTGTGTACCTGCAAAGGGTTAGCTCCAGGATCCCCTCACATACCAAAAGCTGAGGATGCTCAAATCTCTTATATTCAATGGTGTAGCTGTTTGCATATAACCTGCATACATCCTCCCACGTATTTAAATCATCTCTAGATTATTTATAATATCATTTCAGTGTAGGTTCTATGTCAATAGTTGTGATACTGCATTGTTTAGGGAATAATGGCAAAAATGTCTGTATATATATGCAGTTCAGTCACAAAATATTTTTTTGAAATATTTTTAATCGGAGCTTACTTGAATCCAGAGATGTGAAACCCTTGGATATAAAGGGATCGCTTAAAAACAAACAAACAAACACCACAGGCCTCCGATCCTTAAGTGATAATACTGCCTACAAAGAAACAGAATAGCAGTGATGGTATTATCAGAGAAAAGATTTGCTGCACAATTAGGATTCTGACCTGGAATACAGTTTGGGAGATGATTTCCTGGAAATGCAGAGAAAGCTGAGCCACACCACTCAGTCTCCCTGGCTCACAGCAACAAGCCGGGTTTCTGATGTAAACATAAGCGAGATTCATTCATTCAAATCTTTCCTCAAGCCAGTGATGCTTTGCTTGACCCCTTCTTTGGAGCTAAAAATGTCAGCGTCACTCTGAGAGGTTCTGAATCTTAAGTTTTAGCCCAGACTTAAACATATCTTAGGTAAAAGTAATGAGGAGAAAATCCATTTTTATTTCTCAATTGCTTCTTGACTCCCTATCTGGATATAGGAGAAATCCAAAAGCACATAACTGCACTGCCATCTTAGAATGAATGTCTGTTTTATTTATGATAAAAGTAATCTCAAGTTACCTCTGGTTGAACTGGATCATTTGCATGAGGGTCTCTCAGTGGTAGAGATCACAGACTGAGATTAATGTGTACACATTATCTAAAATGCCCCTCTTCTAAAGGCATTTTAAGAGGGAATAGAAATGTATATTTCTTTTAAATAAGAAAAATGCTCCAGGATTCTAGGATAAAATATTGTCTTTGTAATCTTTAACTGACTTAAAATCATGTGGCTTTACTGAATTACTTCTTTGGTTCACTCTTTTAAGCCAGAGGACAGACACTCAAGTAAGTATACAGCATTTATAGACTTCATTTGGAAATTGTGTGTTGTTTAACCTTAAAAATGATTGAGAATGTGAATCTGGAATTCTGTTAAGATCATAGCTAACAAAAGGCACAAAATGAAAAGGGATTGGTAACTGATCAGCAAATGATAGATGGCTGAATGGATAGATACATGAATAGATTAATGAATAGATAGAAAAACAGATAGATGGGTAATACAGATGAATGAATTAATAGAGACACAAATGGATAGACAAGTAGATGACAGATAATAGAAAGATATTCATAGATCAATACATGGTTAGAAAATGGATACTGAGACGCACATGGATGAATAGATGGCTGGGAAGCAGAATAAATAGTTGCTATATAAATGTATGTAGCTAAATGAATGGAGAGGTAGATGCAGGAGACTGATGAATATAAGGGTAAATTTGGAATGAAATTGTAGATAGACACAAGGATATGACAGTCTCAGGGTTGTACCCAACTGGAATAGAATACCAGGGAAGATAATGACATTTCTCTTCATGGAGATTTTAAAACAGTTCAATTATTTTGGGGGCATATAGACTAGAGCCATGAAATTAGTCTCTAAGAGCCTGGAAGTTCACAATAAATGGAAGTTCACAATCAATGATGTAAAAAAAAAAAATACATGAGTATGCCATGATTTGGCCATTTCTGAATTCTCAAGGCTCAGTTCTAGCCCACCTGGCCCCATGGACACCACTAGAATCGCATGTGAATGCGGAAATGGAAGGTGACAGTGACTTCCCATGGCAGCTTTCTGCCTCCCTGATAATACACAAATGACATCTTGGTTGGTCTCTCCTTCACCTTTGCTATTCACATATACCTTCACTGGGAGACCTCCTTGGGAAGGCCTGCCACTGTAATTAATCCACATTGCAGGAAGATATAGTATAGGCAGAATTTAGGGGTGGGTTTGAGCTGCTGTGATGAGTAGGAGTACCTCAGCATGGGTGATATGAATTCCTCTGCTAACTAGATTGCTGGAGCTTATCAGAAGCCAGAAAGGGAGAAAACACCCCTAGTACTCCTGCTTCTGCTACTGGCTGACAAAGTGGACAGCTCCTTTCAGGACAGGCTGTATTGGAATTGACTCTTCACACGGAGGTCTTACTCTAGATGGCTATCTCAAAGGTGGCACATTCCTTCTGTCAGCAGGCCAGGAAGAGGGAGAGCAATGGGAGAAAGGGTAGAATGATCTGAAAGAGATATTTTATTACCAGACTGGAAAAACAGAGAACAATAGATCAGAGGCCACGGCTGAGAGGGTGCACACCACCCAATGGCCAAGACAGCTGGAAGGTTTTCCTAAGGTGAGCACATCCTGAATCCCTCTGGGGCGTGACTTTGGGAGTCTGAAGCTTCATGGCCACAGCCAAGAGGATTATGCAGGAGAAAGTCATAGCTTATCATGCGCTTGTGCCCACTTTCCTGAAGAGGAGAGAGCTAAGGGGAGGTTGCAAATTCCATTCAGTGCTTGGTTGGGTGAAATTCAGGGAGCTTAGCTGAACAGTGGTAGGGAAGGTGAAGAAAAGAACCAGGAGTGAAACCTCTGAGCTGCAGGAAAACCCTCAGCTGAGAGAGATGGCTCCATCTGTGCTCAGTTTTCCTACGTTTCTGGATGGACATGGGGTTAAAGCAAGCGCGGGTTCACTGGCCCACACGCCTCTCCCCCCATGGACCAGTGGTTCATTCCCACGGAAAGATGTACTGCCTCTAAGCCGGTCTCTGGCTACATACCTCTACCTTGTTTGTCTACGTCCCTACCACTTCTCCACCAAGGAAAATGGGTCCCTAATACTTGGTTTCCCCAAGCTGAGTGCCCCGCAGTTCTCATTAAATTCTTTTTTTCTCTCCTGTATTCTTTTCTCTCTGTGATTACCACTTCTTTGCCGGTATTTCTCCGGGAGCCCTCTACATCGGCTCCAAAGCCCTGCCTCGGAGGTAAATCTTTAGTCCCGATGAGTAGGCAGCGAGCCCCTCTTGCACACAACAAAGACTTCTATTTTTTTTTTTTTCTATCTTTTGGGCGACACGATAAAAAATAACCCTGTATTTATGCAAATTGCAAAGTAGCGTGTGATAATGAAAACAAAACAGTGCTGGCCCGCAGCCAAGACATGGCGCTGACGGGGGCTCCCGACCATTTGGCTCTTGATTCTTCGGGGAAAGCAGCTGTGGAGAAATGAGAAGACAGCACACTCTCCTCACACTCGCACGCCCTCGTCCATCCGCACGCATTCCGGTACCGTCACCTTGGAGCCAGCAAAACTTGGGGATCCAAAAGCGGTTCTGCCTGCTCCCGCCGCGGAGCACTGCAGCGTCGTCCCCCACGAGCCTCCCTGCCCCCTGCTCCTGATTCCCTTTCAGGAATTTACAAACATTTTCCCCAGATCAATATCCGTATTGATTATTCATTGTGAGTGAGTCGTGTGTCTTTGGTGATCCAGCTCGCAGAGGTAGCAGCCAAAGGCTGCTGCAGGGGAAGCAAACTAACAGAAGGCGAGAGGGACCCAGCTCGGGCTGGGTCTGCGGCTGTCGGCAACACAGAGAGGAAGAGAATCAGAGAAGAACGCGTCCAGACGAAGGCATGGTCAAGGGTGGAAGAGAAAGAGGGAGCAACAGCAAGAAAAAAGAAGCGAGGGCTGGCTGGACGTCTGGTCCCGGGGACCTCATCTTGACGGCTTGGAGGAAACCCCCATCTTGGCTCTGTTGTTACGTGCAAAATGCAGTGGACTTGCTTTGCTCTGGGATTGAAAAGTGACTCACAGTTTTGGTATCTCCTACGTAAGAGCTTTGAGGGGATCCCTTGGCTTGCTGACAGGCGAGGAGGAACGCAGCAGCAGTGAGGTAAAACACGATTCCTTCCAACTGCCTTGCGGAGGATATGCAGTCGTTCGGTTTGACTTGAACAGCTTGCTGCTCTCTGATGGCACGCGGAGGGAGAATAATTAAAAAGGCCGGCATCACTTACTAAGTGAGTAAACACAAAGCCCTTCCCAACGTGCTCTCCAGCTAATGAGAAGCTGTAATTTCTTATACTTCAAGGCAAAACAAGACAGTGATGGTGCTCAGTGGAGTGTGTGTTTGCGTGCATATGGGGGTGGGAGGTGGTGGTTGGTGGTGGAGATAAATCGACTAATTGTTGGCAATGTTTAAAAAAGGGATTACTGGAAAAGACAGTGAAATGACAGGAAAACATCTTGGACCAGAGCCAAAAAAAAAAAAAAAAATCGAGGCAACTCAAGTCTGCAGCTCAGAGAAAACACCCATGGCTGAGGTGGGAGGCTCTGCTAGGAACTGCCGGAGTTCCTTAGTCGAAGGTGGGATATTGTGTGGGCACAAGAGAACAGGACCTGGGACCACTGGAGTGTCCAGGGGAAGGAGTCACAGCATGCCAGCTTACACATTATAGCATACATTGAGAGAAAGAAAATAAAACCCAAGCCCCACACCAACCGAACCAAAACAATAAAAACCAACCTGTCCTTTCCTTTTAATTGGAGCCTTCTGCTTGCTCAAAATCGCTTCAGTGTATTCAAAGCCAACCCTAAATATGCCTTCTGATACTAGGAGCTGCCGATTCTCTGTCTGTCTCCAGGAAGCTGCCGCAATGTTACAGAAATAGGCTGGAGAAAGGAGGTTGAGGAAATTCAGATTTCCATTGGCTGGGCTTCTGGCAAATGTGCCAGGCGATCGTCTTTGCCATTTGGACAATGTTTGTGCTTCCTCTTCTGTTGTCACCCAGCTGTGGCTTGGTGAGTCCAAAACTAACCACAAATAGGACTCTTTTAATACTGTTCCAAACACATATGACAAGTGGAGACCCTAGGGAAGCAAGTGAACTGGATTTTCCTTCTTTCTGGGTGTTTGGTTAACTGAGCTCTACGGGTCTCTTTCTCATGAATGGAACTGGGGCTGTTTTAGGATTTCTGGGACTGGAAGGTCGAATAGATCAGATATCTTCCTTCTGAATGAGTTTTTATCTTCATGTTGTTTCCTTAGTTTGGATTCCCCAATACATTCCAAGTTTCCTGAGCAGGAGAAATTTATCCTGCAGAAGCAAGCCTAGGAGACCCAAAGGAGGGGGAATTAAGCCAGATGCGGGTGACTTGGGGACCTTATATTGCAGTCGTCAGTGTTCACCGAGACCAGTGTCTGTAGCGTTTGTGTGTGCATGTGTTGCCATGATGTGGAGCGTGTGTTTGCATGTGTGCGGCTCTGTGTGTGTGTTTCTTTCCGAGAGGGAGGGAAGGAGAGAAATCAGCGCAGACAGAATGTTTGTATTTATGTAATTCATGCAGAGCATGTTCAATGCTGCAAGGCAGACAGCCACCCATCCCTGGACTCTGCAGCTCTGGAGGGCCTGTACAGACCTGATCTGAATGTTAAATGCAGGAGATGAAATTAGCATACTAACCAAGGATGTCAACCCCTCTTTGCAATCAGTAAATGGCCGTCTCCTCTCCTAAAGCCGGCACAGCCATGCGCGCCAGCCACTTAACTCCGTCCTCTGCCAGATCCTTTTTTGTGTTTGTTTTTTTGTTTTTGTTTTTTGATGAAAGACTGGAAATTCATTAATGAGGAGGGAAGTAAGGGTTTCAAGGGCTGTAATGAAAACAAATGATCCTCTTTAAGCCTCATGACGGCCAAAACGGGGGTGGGGGTGTGCTGCTTTCTGCTCTGAGACTGGAGAATAGGAAATTCCACAGACAACAGACCACTTGACAAGAGCCAAAGAATGCACTGCTTGGGAATATTTCTTCTATGTGGCACAGGCCGGCCATGACCAGTAGGTCTGTGTTAATAAACCTAGAATGAGCTTTATTTTCCTAACTCTAAAAGAGAAGTGTGGTCTACCAGATGTCTTTCCATTTAGGCACAGGTTATCAGTTTTTTGACCCTGTGAGGGTAGGAAGAACATTCTGGAATCTTTTGGCCAACTGCCTCTGCCTTTGAAATAATAAAAATCTTTCTTTTTGTGCTATGCAGCAGGCCTTCTGCAAAGGCAAAAACTTCATTTGTTTTGATCTCTATCATACAAGGAAGCTCAGAGTGGAAAATATTTGACTTCAGCTCCTGTAGAGTCCCTTACTGAGGTAGGCAGAATGTTGTTTTAGAGCTGAGAACCAAGCACTGCACCTGAAGTATTTGGGCTGTGGAAATTTTACTTGCTTTTTCTTTATTTGAACCACGCTATACTCAAAAACAAACTGCTTCTCTTCCATTGTACTTTACTGGTTTGGTTTAAATCAGAGGTTGGATTTTTGGAAATCCCCAAGACCTGTGGGAATCATCTTGAGGAGACTGTGGAGGAGAGTGAGGCTCTTGAGAACAGAGTCACTCAACTTTGGTCACCTGGCATTTGGGGCAGTAGGAGCCCTGCCTTATGTTGTCTGAGCTTCCTGTGTTTTAAGAGGTGGTGGATAGTGGTATGTTTAAATATAAACCATCAATTTAAAAAACATCTATGGGTTAAATTAAACATATTTGCAAAGATAGTCTTGACCTGCAACATGCCAGTTTGCAGTCTCTGTTTTTAGTCTAACTTATCTAGCACAGGTGTTTTAATTCTGTACTAATTAAAAATGCAGATGTTAGCAACAACATGACAAACATCACGAAAGTGCACATTTTATTGGGCTAGGAGGGAAAGACTGATTTAAAACACTGAAAGAGAGGAACGTGGATATCTCTATAGCCTGTTTGTTCTATGACACTGCCGTCTCAGCAGATACGGTGTCACACCATCTTTCTCTCTGGTGATGACCTCTACAAAGATTTCTTTCCAAAGGGTTATAATAGGAAAGAGTAAATATCTAGAAAGAAACATGTTTGTCCAGTTTTCAAGCATTTTTCTATCATTGTAAAAGTGATTAGCAAAAATTAGCAACTGGGGCTGTTTTAAGTTTTTTTAAAAAATGTCTTCATCTGCATCCACAGAGCTCTCCCTCTCGAGTGAGTAAGAGGAAAAGATAGAAGTCCCTGGAAGAGATCCTGCCTGCAGTTTGGAAGATAGGCTTTCCACGGTGCCTGAAATAACTTCAACAGAAAATGGCACTTCAGCCAATGCCAGAGGGCAGCAAGAGGGTCCCTCTTCTCACACGACAGCATCTCACAGCCGTATGGGCTTTCAAATTTCCAAGGTGCTCTTCACACATATTATCCTGTTTAATTCTCACTATAGCTAGTGATATGGGGGATAAGAGATAGTATTTGCCTTACTTTACAGATGAGAATACTCAGGCTCTGAGAGAGCCCCTGCCTAAGGTGAAAAGCTAGTGGGAGGAAGTCATAGATGGTCTGGATCTCAATCTGATGCCATGTTGTTATTCTCAGGTCCTCACCAAAGATATCCTTTTAAGAACTCCTCACCCAAAGCCTCCTTGAGTCTTGAGTCTCTTTGGTACCCCTCACTTCCTCACTAGGAGGTTTCCAGCATGTAGCCTTTCCCTTTTGTATCTTGTACAAGAGGAAGATGCTCCCGGCGTCCCAGCAGCAATTGAGCTTGCAGTTAGTTAGGTTGCCTCTGGCAGTGCAGAGGTAACTCTCCTTACCTTTTCACCCTCCTCCACTTGCTTCTACCTCCTTGCTCCTTGGAAAGTTCAACTTACCCACATGCTGCCTATATTTACTTCTTCACTCCTCATTGCATCTCTACCCCTGGCAATCTGCTTTCATTCCTGCTTCTAAAAATTCTCCAGGGCATGGCCAGCTAAACTGTGCTTTCCTTCCCTGTACCACTGCATTTTGTTGATCACTTCCTCCCTCATAAAACTCAGCTCCGTTGCCTTAGCGGGCACTGTTGTATTTCCCCTCCATTTCTGGCTACTTGTCTTCAGGCTTTATCTCAGACCTCTCTTCCTTTTTTAATCCCTAAAATATTAGTGTTCCTGTGGAGGATTTCTGTGGCTTTGTTCTACGCTGGATTGTACACATTTTGCTTTGTGTAATGCAAAACATTGGCTTCAGTGATCATCTATACGTCCAGCACCAAGTCATCACCTCTAGCCCAAACCACTCTCCTGAACTCAACCCCAGGAGTTTGTATTGGCTGGGTGATGAGTTAGATGCTGCTGGGAGCTGGAATAAGTCCTGCACTGTCTGCCCCCCACCCAAGAGCCTATGATTTAAAGGGGACCTCAGCAAAATTATAGATAATTCACTCTAGGTGTCTGTATCCAGATACAGAGAATTATACATTATTTGTATTCCTTCTTCTCCTCCCTTGGCTTATTTGTCCCTTGGTGACTTTTCCAAAAGCCTGCTGTTCTCCTCATTCCCAGACATGCCTGGCCCAGGATGCACTTACTGTACTACTTTAACTGGTCCATAGTCAGCTATGATGGCTCTGCTGGTCTCCGTGAGATCCTTCAGAGGACTCTACTTTCCTACTTGACCTTCAAGGATACTCATGATCTGGTCTTACCTCCCTCCAGTCTTCTCCCTAGTAATTCCAATGTGCTTTATACTCTGTGATTTGGGTCAAAGAATGCCTTAGACATCATTCCTACCTTTATGGCCCTGATGGCCAACCCTTTAGAGCTTTCAATGATAACAAACAGCTTGCTGAGGCACCCATGCCATAGGTTCACCACCAGTGCGCTAGGGTTTCATAACATGACCCCACTTTGAGAAATGTTCAACCCTACTTGCTTCACTTTTTTGTGACATGGGGTCTTACTGTGTACTCCAGGCCAGTATTGAAATTTCTGTGTAGCCCAGGCTGGACTTAACCTTGTCATCCTCCCACCTCAGCCTTCCAGATGATGGGATTATAGGTGTGAGCCATCCTGCCTGGTTTACTGGCACCATTGAGGTGATTCCTCTCCACCCTCAACACTTTGTTTAAGCAAGAAGCACATCCTCCTCCAAACCTCCACCCGGTATTCTGTGTGGCCACAGACCCTCCCTCCCTTCCTTTTCACATAGTTCTTATCCCACTTTTACAAATGACCAAATTTTCCTATTTTAACTTGAGATGCTCAGAGGCCAAGACCATGACTTTTATACCTGTGTTCCTGGATTCCAGCAAAGTTCTGACATAAATTGGGTCCTTAATAAATTAACATTACTATTTTTATACTGAGTATCATAAATACTGTTTTTTCAGGTGTAAGATCACAAGGTCTCCAAAATAATCAAGCTGAGGGAAATACAGCAACCATTTCCCACAGAGAAAAAGGGATTTCCTATGGTGCAATTCTCACCTACATCAGTTTTTTGACTTCTGTCAGGAGAGAGACAAGCACTAGGGTGGTCTTTAGGTGTTTGCTGATGCAGTAGAAACTTTAGAGTTAATTAGCAGCTCTGGGTAAAGCTGAACTTCCTTTGTGGAATTTCTGGGAGGAAACACAAAATTAACAGTTCAAGGTTACTATTAGAAAAATGGCCTGTTTCCCTTAAGTTATGCCACAGGGAACTTCTCCTCCCTGCCAATTCTAAGGTGTTTCCCCTTCTTTCCTTTTGATCTGGGAACACTTGTTACCTTAAGGTGGTTCATTTCAATAAAGGTGGACACCCTTGAGGTCAAGGACAGCTTCTTCACCCATCTCTCAGCAGTAGGAGATGCTGGATGCTCTGAGATTTTCCAGTGGAGCTGAATATTGGAAATCTCTGCCTATCATAGCACAGGGATAAGGATGGTTTTGTAAGTTCTCATCTTTCATGAAGTAGAAAATGACCTGCGGTCAGTGGTGCCATGCCTCACTGGAAGTCCCAAGAAATGTCTCAGGGCATTATTAGGAATTGTCATATTTGGAAGTATACTGATTTTCATTTTTTGCAGTAAAGCTTTATAAAGTCACTACAGACACCAAGTATTAGTATTCACTTAGTATTCACTTAGCGAGTACTAAGCCATTGGTCTTAGAGGAAGTAGGGGCATAGGATCCTGCAAGACTCTTAACATTTTCCTCAGCTGATCAATATGCAGCCTTGTTTTATGTGTGCTCTTGTTTAAAGACTCCTTATTAAGTATATATTGTTACTTCCTTAACATCGAACTCATGGCCAACAGCACTATAACTCAGCCCTGAAGAAAGCTTATGTAACTCATATGTTTTCTTTGTAAGGCACATCGAAGCCGTCTTGTACTTAGAAACACAAGAAAATATTTTGCTGCTGCATTTAGGTGGAATTTTAAATGATAAAATCACCAACCCAAAGCACACAATGTGAAAAATGTGGCATTGTGAAAGGAGCACTTGTTTATAGAATGAAAAATCAAACAAGAAGTGAGTATCACCTTATTTGACCCCAGTTGGGAACGTGCGTGTCAGGCACTCAAACTTTTCTCCTCTTTGCCTGTGCCAGTGAATAACCACAAAAGTGTCACAAGTACTGATTTTGGAGTTACAGTTGAATTTTATGAATGGGCAACTTCACAAATACGGAACATGCAAATAATGAGACCTGGGTGTACTACCTGAATATATTATTTCCAAATGCTGAAGATGACAACCATGTTCATGGGATGATTCTGAATCCAAAACATTCTCTAATTTATACAGAACTTGTTTTCTTAGAACTTGTCACATGAATAACTATCACTCATTTGAAGTTATCTATTGGGTGGTGACACAACACTTTTTTTTTTCCTCAAAGAAACAAAGCTGTTTTGCTTCCGTGAGAGGCAAAGGTTGAGTGATGAGTTAGATACTCCTGGGGGCTGAAAGAAATCCTGCACTGCTAAAGCCTGTGACTCAAAAGTGACTTCAGCAAAATTATAGATGACTCACATTAGGCGTGTGTATCTAGATGTGGAGGATTATGCACAACTGTCTTACGAAGTTATTCTTTTAAGCTAAATCTTGCCCTTTTTGAGTCATTTCTTCACTTATGCTTCATGTGGCAAGCAGCTGCTAAGAAATTCATATGTGCTTTTAAAAATTATTATTGATCCTCATCTTGTGGCAAAGGCCGGATGCCAAAGTATAAAATAGGACACTACCCTTTCATATAAGCCAAAGGCACAGTGGCACATAGGTTTTAGTAGGAAGTAAAGAGGGCAAATTGGAAAAGTAGAGAGGGCAGAGGGGAAGCATGCAAAGATTTGGACATTGAGGGTTACAAGAGGAGGCTTTCCTGAAGTACTTTTGTTCTGTCCTAGCTGGAATGAAGTCTCTGCGCTGTTATTTATTAGTGCTGTGATCCTAACAAAGTCAGTTAACTTCTTTGAGAACTCTCCCCTCTTTTGTGAAACGAGACCAATATATCAAGTTCTTGGAAAGACTTGCAGGGTTGAATGACATAATGATGTCAGGTGCTGAGATAATGCATGTCTAAGTCCAGCAGAAAATTCTATGGAAGCAGCAGTCGGTAATTATTGCTTCTGTTAGAATTTTTCCAATTCCTAAGTAGCTATCTGACTTCTGAGTCAGATAGAAAATATGGAAGATTTGGGGTGAAGAGACCTCTGGGTCAACTTTTTCCTCGTATAGAGGAGAAAATAGGCCGTATAGGATACAGCCAATGTGGCATCATATAAGTTAGGGCAAGATCAAAAGGACAGTCCAGCTCCCCATAACCAGTTCACAACTGTAAAGTAAAGTCCTGTGCACTTAGAATTCCCTTTCAAATCTGCTGTCCACAACTATTGACTGCCCGTTGCTTATGTGCCCACCCCAAAAACCAGGTAACCTCTGCTCAGTGGGTCACTATCATCACTGGCTGGAAGACCTTGTGCTACTAGCACCTTTCAAGTAGAACTTTTAAGAGCAGGATCCACTGAGCACAGTTTCTTTGCATTCCTTGACTATACATATAAATAGTTATGGACAGATAATATTCATGACATATTAATGTTAGACAAATACAAAGGGTCACAGAAGCCATAGAAAAGTGCTTATTTTTTTTTTGTGGTGATAGGTATTATACCCAAGAACTTTGTAATTAGCTATATCCTCAGACTTCAAAAAAATTTTAAGATAGGAT
Source organism: Chinchilla lanigera (assembly GCF_000276665.1). Classification (NCBI taxonomy): domain Eukaryota; kingdom Metazoa; phylum Chordata; class Mammalia; order Rodentia; family Chinchillidae; genus Chinchilla; species Chinchilla lanigera. The sequence goes on from NW_004955484.1 coordinate 5,878,634, forward strand.
CTGACTAAATTGCTGAGTTGCTGGGCTGGACTCAAACTTGCATTCCTTCTGCCTCAGCTCCCTAGAGTGTTGGGACTACAGGTGTGTACTATGTGCCTTCCAGGAATACTTTTTTCTTGGAAGGGATCAGTTATCTCTGCAGTTCTCTGTAGCTATTTACAAGACCCTGTCTTGGAAAAACCCAAAGGAAAATGCTGCTGGGCATATAACATCCTTCCCCCAGCTTATAAGCCATCATTCATTAAGGGGACAAGGAGCTGTGCTGCACAAGCTGAGATGAGGCTGGTGAAATTCCACTGAGAGCATTACAGGCTTAAAGTGGGCTGTTCCAAGATGCCAGGGGTGTTGTTATCAGTTTGGAGTTTGGGGTGGTGGGTGAGAAAGGCAGTCCTGGGGGAGGCCTTGTAAGAAGTGCGTGGTGCCATGGGATGATGGATCATGTGGCCTTCAGGCAAGAAGTTCTACCTGTAAGGACAGTGGTACTAGCAAGTCAAGTAATGATGTACATAGAAAGTCCTGAGGCTGAAGCAGGAGTCAGAGTCTGGGGTTCAAGTCAAAGGACAGAGCTCTGTTGCTATGGAATGCAACTAAGAGAGCTGAGTGCTTCTAAGGCTGGGGAAGCACCAAAATTGGAGTGAGCCCAAGGCTCGGGTAGGGCCCATCTCTGCTCAGCTGGGTCAGGTTATACAAGCAGGGATCAAGATTTGGAAGTGGCTATCAGGCCTGGTGGGATTGCTGGACCTTCATCTATCTTATCATACGGAGATAAATCTTGGCTGCAAATAGCTCATGCTTGAGCAGTTGATCGTGTTTCTCAGTGGGTACTAGATAGTTGAGGAGGTAGTAGTCAGATCCTGCTTCTCTGGGGCTGTGTCTTCCTCCCACGGTTGTTTTCATTCACCTCATACCCAATGGAACTGATGATCCAGAAAAGCTGCTGGGATTTGTCTAAACCCACTAAACTCTTATATTTGCAATTTATATTGAACATGTCTGGAACCCTGTCTTTGGTAGATGGAATGGACATTCCCATACAACAGTAAATGCTAAATTGTGAATATCGTTCACCATGGTTTTGCTTCACTTGTGTCATTATCCTGTAGACATATAAAAGTATCTTAAGAAATACACAAAAGCAACCAACATAACATGTTTTTTTTTGTGTGTGTACTTTGCTTAGTGCCTTAATTTGGATTTGTGCTCAGCAGTTACCTCCCTTATTTGGAGATCATGATGATGACGAAAACCCTCTAACAAACCAGCAAAGTGGTCACTGATGTGACATCACTAAAGTTCAGAGACTGCAGAGGATGCCGCAAACATTCATTCCCAGGTGGATCTAAGCACCTTTTAATCACCAGCTTGGAATGGTTTACTGATGGCCAGAAGCTGTTGCAAGGTAATTGCCCCATGTAAGGCTGCCTTCCTTGGAAAGGAAGAATTGTGAAAGCAGAATTTGGGCTCTTTCATCTCTGTTTGTGTGGGATACACATGGAGGTCACATTGGGTTTGCAAGTTGTAGCATTGCTACAGTAGAAGGTGCTCTGGGATCTACAATTCTTCTTGGTCTCTGGAGACTCCCCTTACTTGGCTGCCACTTGTAAGAGGCTCCCTGAGAATATCTGAAGTGAGAAATGGACAAGTGCAGAAGGAACCCGGAAGAATTCTGGGAAACATTGTCCACAACAACACTGTCATAACAACAGAGCCTGAAAATGTAATAGCAGCATCTCAAAGGGTTTCCGTGTCATGGGGAAGATCTGCTGGAAGTATTTTTGAGTACTGCTGGCAAATGATGGGATATCAGGATAAATATCCTGAGAGACTGCTGGGTACACAGGCGGATGCAAGAAGAACGGCACAGATATTTAAAGGGTTCCCAGAAAGAAAGTGTCTGAACATCAGACACTCCTGACAGTGACAGATTGGTGGTGCTGGCTTCTTCCTCATGACCAGGAGCTTGGATCAATGGAGCTTGGCCAAATAATGGGCTCCTTGGTCACAGATCTGTGAATTCTATTCGCAGGTGCCACCTCTCCATCCAGATTTTGAGCTGTGGGCACAGAGCTTATGGATAAATGGATTAGAAGTGCAGAATCCAGCCTGACTGCATCCCTAAGCAGCCAGCAGTTCACGGCCATTCACTGAGCCCTGAGGCTTTGGCTGGGCTGGGCTTCTGGAAGCAACTTGATTCTCCCTCTGTGGAAGGGACTCTTTCCTAGCTAAATGGATCTCATGGTGACTCTTATTGCTAATGTCATTTGTTTATTTAACACAAATGAGAGATCTCTAACATGTTTTCCTTCTAAATGCTCTTATCTTGATGTAAGTCTATTTTTAGATGTGTGGTATTCTTAAAATAAATAATAATTTGAAGTCTACTTTTTAAACTTTAAAACTGTAACTGACTTCAATGTCTAGATAATTGCATTTTACACATACTAGTAATTCTAAAATGATTCCTCTGTTCTTTTATTTTCTAGGCACTTTTTCATTAGTATATGTTTTCTGTACATAATGATTATATTCATCATGTGGTATAGGTACTTTGCATGAGAAACTAAAGGTTTAGAAATTTTATAGAATAATTCTCAGTGTCTTTAGAGGTGAGGATATATACCTTTATAGTCCTTGATAAATACTAACATTTGCCTTGGGTTTTTTAGGCACAAAGTGTCAGTTGTATGTGTATGTAACATGTCTACGTGCATGGGTACATGTGATCACATATGTATAATATGTATATTTGTCATGCACATATACAAATATGAACTTTTGTATATATGTTATATATATTTGTATATATGTGCATGTGTGTTATGTATGTATTACACCATGAATATAATGTATCTCTGTATACATGCATGTGTGTTTGCATATGTATGCATGCATACTGCATATATAACATGTCTCTGTGTATATGTGCAAGTGTGTATATGTGTATGCACGTACATGTGCATATAACATGTCTCTGTGCATATGTGCCTGGATGTGGAGTGTGTGCATACGTGTGTTGTGGATCAAGGGAGGCTGTACGAGATGTCTTCACTTCACTTTACTACACTAGGATGTGCTCTCTATTTTTCTGGATCACATGAGTAAGGTCAAAGATGGTGTGTTTCTTCATGTAGTATAAAATTTTGTAAAACTTAAAAATCATGTTTTTATTCCAAAACACCAAGTAGGATAGTACTTTAAAAATAATTCTAGTCATTTAAATTTAAGGCTCTGGAGAAAAGTCCAATCTATGGTCCAAATCTATTTGCTGGCCCAGAGCCCAAAGCATTTTCATCACATTGAGAATTGGATACAATTTCATTCACTTTAAGCACTTGTTGCTCAGTATTTTGCTCTTCAGAGGCAAGCTAACAAGTGTCGATGGCCATGTTGGCTTCAATAATGAGTCTCCTTTCCCTGAATGATCTATTTCAGGTGCATTATTGCCATTTAAAGATGCCCTTGTGCTTGCAGTCACATTTTCAGTGAATGTACGAGGAATGCAGAGATTTCTCCTACATGGATTTGTCTCTACAGTTATTGACTTGTTTGGAGAAAAAGTCTTTATTTTCCTTGAAGCCGTTTGGAAATAGAAGCTATGTATAGAATTGTCTTTGTACTTTGTTCTTGCTTTCTTTGTGGAGATGTTGCCCACTTACACTAAGATTTCTTTAGATTTAATTAAAATTCTACTGTGGCCTTTTCAAAAATGGTACTAATATATAAATGAAAAGGAAAGGTGATTTATCAGAAAAATGGGCAAAATACTTGAACAGGCATGTCACTAGAAAAGCATCTAAATGGTCAGTCAGTGCTCAAATTCAAGTCACAATGAGAAATCATACCCAAATACTTGGCAAATATTACAGTTTGACAATAGCAAGTGTTGACATGGATGGAGCAGAACACTGGAATTTCATATACTGCTGATGTGAGCTCCCACTTCAGTGTTGTCTGTGTTTAAAGCAGAAGATGCCTGTTGAACAATTTTGAAAACAGGTCTTTATTCTTATTTTCTTTCAATAAGACAAGTGTACTTTACCCAAAATCCTGTGAGATGAATGCACTCATAGTCAAGTTCCCTTTCACACGCAGTATCATTCTTTCATCAGCAGTGGTGACCACTTAAGTACTGATGCACAAGAAGATCCCACTGAGCTACATATTATGTATGGCCCAGAGCCCAAAGCATTTTCATCACATTGAGAAATGGATACAATGCATGATGCTTGTAGACCATAGGTGCTCAATAAACACTACATCATAAAATATTTCTGAAATAAAGTAGTGCAAATTTTTATTTCTAGCTGTCCATGTTTTGGTACATGTATTTATTTTTATCATAAAATTTATATAACATAAAAATTTCACTTTAACTATTTAAAATGTATTAACTTGATATTAATTAAATTTAAAAATGTTGTACAGTCATCTAGATGTCCAGTTTCAGCTCTTATTTTAATGTCCGCGTTAGAATCAATTTTTAATTCCAAATTTTGTTTTCTCTTCCATCCCTATTTTTAACCTCTTCCTTCTTACTACATTTTGACAGATCTTTGACATCTTTGACAGATGTTTGACCTCATTTGTAATCCAGATCACATATATTATCACATGTAGGGGGGAGGCAAGGATTTCTGGGTCAGTAACACTTTCTTTCCTTTTTCATTTTAGCTTCCTTTTATCCAGTGTAGAAGTTGCTATGTTTAATTGTAGGTAGTTAAAACTTTTTTAAAAAGTCCTTGTATGCTAGGAAATTATAGACTCTTGAGAACTCTAGTTCTCCGACATTTAAAGAAGGAAGAAGAGGATGCGGACAGCTACAGATGCGCAGGACAGAAGAGGAGTCCTTAGCGACTCATGAGACCAGGCCAACTCCAGAAAACAGTCAGAGTGTGGAAACTTGATGAGAGAACAGGTTGCAACAAACACAGTGAGAAGTATGACAGAATCAAGAGGAGACAAAGTGAAACATATGGAGGAATAATGAGGGCCACCTGAAGCTGGACAACATGTGCATATGATTGACCACCTGGCTTGGTGCAGTGATTTTCTCTATGCTGCTCTGGGTAGGCAGGGGGTGGACATGTAGAGGAAGCAGAAGGTGGAATTCACTCTGGTTTGAGAGCTGTTAATACGAGGCCAACAGAGGGACAAGCAATTAAAGTCATTAAAGGGTTGATTGGGAGGTGAAAGGACTGAAAAAATGCCCAGCATGGTGCACTTGAAGGTGTCCTATTGAGATCTCTACTCTGGAAGCAAAGCTGCCTGATGTCTCCCAGCTGCTTTTGCACCTTTGGATTCATGCAGTATCTGTTCCAGGCCAAGATGCTCCAGCTGATGACTGAGCTATTGATCCCCTACTCCACGATGCTACTCCTCCACTGCGGGGCAATTGCTCAGAGACTCCCTCTTGGCTTTGGCTGGAATTTATCTCACTGTGTATGATCTGAGGCTCTTCCTTCTGTAACCCTTCCTTCTGGGCTCTTTTTATTGGTGTTGGAATTGCATGGCACTTTTAAGGTACCCCTGTTTCCTCTTGCTTTATAATTTACAAGTGTTTTTGCCCCATTAGCCCCTTACACATCTAACTCTCTTTGGCTTTTGCTCTGTTGGGAGTCTTGAACTGACATGCTCAGTATTGTTATTATTATAGAGGGCCTGGAGACTGGAAGGAGTAGGCAGTGAGATGTGACTACGCGTATGTGAAGCTAAGGTTCATGTGATTCTTTTGTGAAATAATGACAGATTCACAAGAATAAAACAATAGTACAAGGAGTCTGTCTTCTGGACCCTTCATCCAGCTTCCTCCAATGGTAACATTGTACATAATTCTAGGACAACGTTAAAATTAAGAAATCGACATTGATAGAATATTGCTGATATGTGTGGTTTCTGATTATGTCTCTGTCCATCTCATAGATATATTGATCTCATGTTCATTGCAAAAAGCCACTTAAGTATCAATTCCTTTCTAAGTCAGCCAGCTCTATAATCACATGGTTTGTAAGGTGCATAAATAAAGCTTTGAGTGCAGGGACAAATAACAAATGAGAGATGTCCACTGAGGAGAGAGTTATCCATCCATTCATCCTTCATCCATCCATGCTTGCTCAGCTTTTCCTCAGTGCCAGGAAATATGCACCAAAAGTATAACTTTGAAATATTGATGTCAGAATGGTAGCAGCAGATACCACATCTCTGTTTGGGGTCAAACACAATAAGGAACTGGGATGCAGATTTGCTTTTGGGGAGAAAAAGATGTCTTGATCTGTCCTGTGATCATTTCCACACTGGCAGTAATTCAACTGATAGCAACCTTATGTTCAACGGCCAGGATCGTGCTTTTTTATGAGTCATTGTAAAGTGCCAAGTGCATTGACATATACTTCATAAATGCTAAATAATAACAAGTCAGTGAACCTAGAAGTATTGGATTCAGTATTCAAGACATTAAATCCAAGTTATGCTGTTCTAGAAGCAAGACAAACAAATAAATCAACCTCAAATCAAATAAAGCCCACATCCGTCTCTAGCCAGCAGTGGGTGTTGTCTGGAATGTTCTTTAAGGGTGAGTGGCTCTTTCATGAAGGGGCACTTGTTAGTATTTTACTTGACAGATCACACATAATGCCTTGCCTGTGATTTGGGAGAAGAGTTTTATATCCAATCCACAGCAGACAACAGTGATACTATATTCTTAAGGCTCCATTTCCCTTTATTTGATGCCAGAAAATCGTATCTGCTGAAGCTCTGGAGAAGAGTAACAGTCACCCCACAGAGCAATTAGACTGATCCTGGCAGGGGGCTCTGTAGGCAGTACTGGGAATCACTGTTTGTATTTCAAAGCCAGGATTTAGTTTTCCTCTAAGACATAAGTCTCATTAGGGGGTCCCTGTGATTCTTTAAGGGTTCAGGGTGCACAACCTAGAAAGCCTGAAATGCCATATAATCCTGAACTGGCAACAGAAATATATGACAGTATAGTCTGAGTGGTTTTCTGATTCTCAGTCCAGAGCTTTGGCCATGGTTTGGTGCTGCATGATTCGGGAGCTCTGCACACAGTTCCTTTTCTCTAGGAATCTGCCGTCTTGACTGTCTATACAAACATGCTTTACCTGACCCTACATTCTCTTAGGCATTTCATAGTGATGACCCCCTTGGGAGCAAAGCCAAACCCTCCAACCCCAAGACTGACAGCAGAACAGATTGCAGGTTAGAAGGTGGTGACTATGACATTGCAGGAAGTGACATGGACTGACACCATCCACATCTGGAAATGACATCTAAGAGATACCATCCTTCTATGGTTATTTCCAAAAGAATTTCACTCTCAATCAATGGTAGCCAAGAAGCCTACATTAGACACTCAGATCTGGCAAATAAAGTGTTGAATGGAAGATTATGCCAAAGGGGATGAGCAGAGACACAAATCAAAAGGTAAAACATCCATCAGATGCTGATCTTGCTAGTTCTTCTACAAATGCAATGCTAGTCCAGATAGTTTCTGATGGGTACAGACCTAGCTCATCATATCTGATAGCACTGAGTGTTCAGGAGAACGGAATGGTGCTGGCTAGGGCTAAGGAGGTAGTTTTCAAACACAGCGGTGCATCCCAAACACCTGCAGGAGTGCATTAAAAAAGGCAAATTTATGCTTTCCAACCTCTGGGATTTCAAATCAGTTGATCTGGAATGAGGATTGGGGAATTATATTTTTAGCAAGCACTGCAGTGATGAAGATGGATCATCCTTTGAAAAGTCTGATGGACTCTCAGTCCATCATCCCATTGAGCAAGTGGGGCAAGCGTGATCCCCAAAGTCCACCATATTTTGGAAATCATTGCTTTAAATCAATGCATTTTAACCTTCATAAGGGTGAAAAATTTTAAAAGTTCAGGAAAACACCTTCAAAATAATCCAATCCAAAGTTCTCACTTTGCAGATGAGGAAACTGAGAGGTCAGGTAACTCTTATAGTCACTTGGTCGGATACAAGCGTAAAGTTGGAACTGGAAACCACAAGGGGTCAGCACACCTTTTGCACTGCTTGCACCATTTTGCTTGGTGACCTTCCTCTCCTTGGTCCTGTTGGACATATCTACATGTGTATAAGTACAAACTAGAACCTGTATGGATCACAGTCTAATGGTATAATAATTGTAATCAAGTTATAATTACAATAATTGTCATTTTTATATCACTTGAAACAACTGGTGAGAACCTGTGTTGCCACAACAAACATTAGAAAAAGAAAGGCGCTTCCTACCTTCTCCAAATCTATGGTGAAAAAGATGATTGCAGGGAGTCACAGTTGTCCTCTGAATGTGCAGTGCTGGATTCACCAAATCAGTGCCTACAATAAAGCAAAAAAGAAAGAGTGTATATTCCTGACACTCCACTAAAAGAATAGGAAGTGCTTGCCACAAGCTATGGCTAGAATCAAATCAGATCAAAAGTGTTGTTATTTTTAGATCAATAACTCATTTACATTGTGCGGCCATTAGCGGTTTAACCCAAAAATGTTTGTGTCTTCATAATCTGCAGATGTATCTTTGTAAAGACTACCGGAAGATTAACCAGAGGGCTCCTCTGACATGAGCCACAAGCTCTGGAAACTCCACTCATTTGGTGTTTCGTTCTTCTCTTTGGACAAGACAGTGAAAACCAAACAGGCCTTGGTGTCAGATGAGTGAAAAGTCAGGGAAGCCATGCCAGGAATAAAGACTAGAGCTTCATGATCTAAGGGTTTGCATTCATTGGTTGACTGATGACTTGTTCATTTATGCAAGAAAGATTTATGAAAACTCTATGTGCCTGGTAGTTGTCCCGCTCAGTAAGATGTTAAGTTTTACCAAGCATGAAGCTGACGGGTGGGAAGAAAGTTCAGTGCCACCATAGTTATCTAGCTGCTTTGTAGAAAGGCCACAATCTAATAATCATATGCTGTAAGGGCATGAGCACTTCTTTGGGAGTCAGGAGGCCTGGGTCAGGTTTTTGTGATCTAGACTGTACGTTGGCTATTGAGATTTTGGGCCAAATAATCGGTGTGTGTATGTGTGTGTGTGTGTGTGTGTGTGTGTGTGTGTGTTGGAGGGGCTGCCTTGTGCTTTGTAGGATATTTAGCAGCATCCCTGGCCTCTCCCCGCTAGCACCCTAGATGACAATAGCCAGGCCCTACCCTGAGCCATGAGCACATATTCTTCTGTAATTTGCTTTCTTTACTCAATATTAAATCTTTGCGTTTTTTCAATGTTGGAACCACAGTCTTAGTTCTTTTACTTTAATTGCTGTACTTAACAAATTGACCACAGTGTATTCAACCATACCCCTTTGGGTGGACACATAGGTTGGCTCCCATTTTTCAGGGAGAGTTGCATGGCTGGGAAGGCAGCCCTGTGTGGGGCTCTGCTCTTATGCGTCAGCATTTCTCTAGGAAGCAGAGCTACGTATGGGATTCCCAGGCTGTAAGACAGGCACATCTTCAACTTTTATTAGATATTGCCAAATTGCCCTCCAAAATGACTGTTCTAAATTATACTCCCTCCAACACACTATAAGATTGTTCATTGCTTCACATCCTTGCCAACGCTAAGTATTTTCAAACTTTATAATATTTGCCAGTCTGACTGGGGTGAAATAGCATATAATTACTATTTCAAAAGACTGTGTTCTTCACCAGTACTCCTACTGTCTACATCTATTGAAGCTTCATTTATACAAAATGGAGAAGATACCTTTGTCTATTTCTTGGAGTAGTAATAAGGTCTTCTGGTATAAAGTGTGAGTGCATTTTGTAAATATGAAGTGCCGCTTTTGTTACTGGTGCTGGGAGAGAAAATGTGTACGTGAAGTTGCTATAGCAGGCAATCTATCAAAATTTCAAATGTACATATATTTTTTTGAACTTAAAAATAATTTCAAAATTGTAGAAAAGTTTCAGAAATAGTGACAAGTAGTCCTGTGCATCCATATCGTCTAATGTTAACATTTTAAAATCATATTTGCATTATAATTCTCAACCTCCCTCTCTGTCTTCCTCTTTTGTATATTTGTATTTGTATGCATGTGTATGTGCACACAAATTATTTTCCCAATGATTTTATCTTTGAAAATTTTCTAAAAACAAAGACCCTCTGTTCCATAAACACAGAAAAGTTGCTCAAACCAATCAGTATACCATTATAGCCTACCTATCTAATCCAAATTTATTTAGTGTCCTATTGATACCTTTCATAGCAAACTAAAATTATTTTCTCCTCCAGGACCAAATGCAATAATTCCATGCACTTAGTTGACACATCTTCAATCTTTTATGGAATAATTTTTCAGTCTCTTAGGATCTGGTACTTTTGAAGAGAATTGACTAGATTATTTGTTAGAATAGCTCTCATTTTTGTTTTGTCTGAGGTCCTCATAATTAGACTCAAGGTTTGCCTTTTTGGCAAAGATTCCATAAAAGCAATGTTGTGTCCTTGATATGCTGGGCATCCTATGACTGCCGGTGCTACTTTGATCCCTTGGTTATGGTGGTGTCTGCCAGGTTTTAATTTTTCCTTTTGTAAGTGGTAAGTATCTTTTGGGGAAATACTCTCAGACTATGGAACTGTCTTGTTTATACTAGTATGGACTTAGGAATTTAATTGGTTACATTGTGTCACCGTCATTATTTATTTTGATGCACAAATTTTTCCACACTGTGACAGCGGAAGATCTTTGCAGTTGGCTTCTGAAGTGTTTGATGTGCCCCCATTTTTCTATAAGCACTGTCTCACTTTCTGGCACAATGGGGGCTTCCAGCTTCCTCTTTTGCCTTCTCTATACCTATCCTGGAACCAGTCATTTTCCAAGGACCCCTGGGTCCTTTAAGCAGAAAACAGTATTTACAAACCACAATTTAGATACTACATATGTTCATTGATATTGGTACACCTAACTTTTAACCTAGCAATTTCACTTTCAACAGCAATGTTCCTTCAATAGATGTATTCCCAATTTTTAAAACAAAGAATTATTTGCAAAGTTATTAACTGCAGAATTACAGAGAATAACATTAGACATAACCTATAAATCCATCAATAGGGAACTAAATAAATTTTGCAAATTCATATGGTGGGATGCCAAGCATCTATGAAAGATTAAAAAATTATTTTAAAATTATGCTGCTGAAAATACAATGGTGTGTCTGATATGTTACTGTTTATGATCTACTAAAAGGTAGAGATATACAAAAACTGCACCTGTTATTTGATAAAATTTATAACATATCTCTGGAAAAGTGCACAAGAAACCAAAAATACTAATTATTTATAGTGCAGAGAACTGGGAGACCTAGAGAACAGACAGAAGAAAAGTTTTACCATCCAATTTCATAAAACACCTAAACTGGGAACCGCATGATGCAACAAATACTAAAATATTACAAAACATAAAATAAAGCATCATTTTAATCTAAGATATGAATTTCTAATTAAAATATCTGAAGAAAAAAACTATTTTCTGAGGATGAATTGATAAGATCAAAGTATGTGAAATGCATGTACAAAAATGTCATAATCAAGCCCAATATTTTGTAAAATTAAAATGCATTAAAAGTAACTAAAATTTGGTCATTGTATTATTCCGTTTTCTGTTACTATAAAGACATACTGGAGCCCAGGTGTTTTTACAGAAAAGAAGATCTGGAGATTCAAGGGCCTGGTGCTGGCACTGGTGTGGCTCTGGTGCGGGCCACACAGTGAGTGGCTTCGGCATGTGTGGTAAGGAGAGATCACACAGAGTGACAGGGAGCCGGAGAGATACTGGGCCGGGGGCAGTTGTGCTCTCATAACAACTTGCTCTCACAGAACTTACAAGGTCCCACAAGAACCTTAATTCTTTCCAAGGCCATGACCACGTTGCCCCAGGGACCTCCTACTAGGCCCTGTCTCTTAATGGTTCCACAGCACCTCTCACATTGCCACTGTCCTGGGGGACAGGCTCCAACCCATGAACCTTTAGGGGATGAACCACACCCAAGCCACAGCAATCACTTTCCTTTCACATAATTACTCACAGTCTTGTGAGTTTTGCTGAGTGGTCACCCCTACCTATGATATTGGCATAATAAAATCAGTGACCTATTACAAGGCAGAGAAAAATGAATTTGAACTAGGGGTGATGAGTAACATGCCATCTGAAAATACAAAGTGTCAGGCTACTGGGACTGTCAAAAATTCTACATTTTCACTTTTGTATTGATGTAGCAAATATTTTTGAATGAAAGTGTGGATGGGCGGTTGGATGGGTAATTTATGAGAAAAATAAGATAAGACAGGAACTGTGTTTCAACATTTGAGAGTCAGGAAAAGAACCTTAAAATAAATAGAAAGAATAGGAATAGTCTTAATGTAGACAGGCCATATTTGGTGCATTTTGTTATTTAATATTTCATGTACAAATTATAAGGCTCTAAGGAAAGTATTTAGAATTGTGCTGACTGTGACAATCATCCAACAGATACAAGCTATAAATTCATTAATTTTTAGACTAAATAGATCTTCAGAGATTATTTAACCCATGTACTTTATTTTCCAGATGATGGAAGAGATAAAAATAGAGCCCAAGGAGATAAAGTGGTTGCCCAAATTTTGGAGTTGTTTGATAACAAAATCTGGTAACAAATTCAATGTTGGCTTCTCTTTGATGAGACTACATTTATAATTTTTCTCCAAAAAGTTTTAGGTGACTGACCAGTTCTGCACTTCAACTGACTATCTCTCCTATCCACATACTGCCTACTCCCAGTTCCTGTGTTCTGAGAAACACTCCCTGCCTCTGCTTAGGATCCTACAAAGGAAGAGAGGGAGGGAGGGAATAATTGGGGGAGGGAGGGAGGGAGGGAGGGAGGGAGGGAGAGAGAGAGAGAGAGAGAGAGAGAGAGAGAGAGATGGAGAGAGACAGAGAGAGATAGACAGAAACAGAGAGAGAGACAGAGAGGAAGAAGGAGGAGGAAGAAGAGGAGGAGGAGGAGGAGGAGGAAGAGGAGAAGAAGAAGAAGAAGAAGAAGAAGAAGAAGAAGAAGAAGAAGAAGAAGAAGAAGAAGAAGAAGAAGAAGAAAAGAGGAAGAAGAAGAAGAAGAAAAGAGGAAGAAGAAGAAGGAGGAGGAGGAGGAGGAGGAGGAAGAGGAGGAGAAGGAGGAGGAGGAGAAAGAGGAGGAAGAAGAGAAGGGGAGGGGGAGGAGGGGGAAGAAGAGGAAGAGAAGGAGAAGAAGGAGAAGGAGAAGAGGAAAAGAGGAAGAGAAGGAGGAGGAGAGGACAGGGCAGGATAGGGGAGGAGAGGAGAGGAGAGGAGTGAAGACAGGAGAAGAGAAGAGAGCAAAGATCCACATCATTCAGAGCCCCAGATCAGGGTTTTCAGCAGTAGAAGGAGCTGCAAGAGAGACTGGTGCAGGGACTTGGTTACAGAAGCCCTCCTGTCTCACCCCTTACTTCCCAGTCTCTAGACCCCTATTATAGACCACACAAATATTGTTGTGCTCAGTTATTGTTAAATTATTTCTGTAGAATCCAAAAGGTATGTGCTTTCTTGGCACTGACTGGAAGGTGCTGGACAATACAGGAAGAATATTGTGACAATTAAGCTGAACCTTCAGCTTTATTAGCCTGAGAGCCACCTAAGTGATTGGTAAAGAATACTTGTGGGTGTGCCTGGGTGGGTCATTAGGCATGATCTTGGATTCTATACTAGATGTGGTCCCTGGCTCCTTCCTCTTGGGTGCTGTCTCTGCTCTTTTTCCCCAGCCACCATGGGATGAGCAGCATTTTTCTGCCACGATGTTCTTGCTTTGGTGCTAGCTGGCCATGAACTGAGTCCTCTGAAACTGAGAGCCAAGTAAATCATGTCAAGATTTAAGCTGTGGGTGTCAAGTAGTTGGTCCCATCAACAAAAAACTAATACAAACATCTTATAAAATGATATCAGGGATTGAGTTTCCTGAGTCACATGATCTCAAGGTTTCATTCCTATCATCCCTCTGTTCTCTGCTTCCCCTGGTACTTGGCTTTCATTAATGGCTCCCCTCCTCTCCCTTCATGGTACCCATATTCACTTCCAGAAATAAATGGTTTCTTTGTTCCCATTAAATTTCATGCTTGTATACTCTACTCATTCTTCTGCCCTCCAAGATTAAGATTTTGTTCCTTTTGCCTTTTATACTTTACTCCTAATTACCTTCATATAGGTGATTCTAGAAATGACAGGCTCCTGGCAAAATTCCCAGAATTCTCTCAATCAGGATCTCAGAATGTTCTGAGATCTCTTTTTTGCTTGGGGGCCAAGGGCACATGGGCAAAGGAACAACCTGGCTTTGGAGACAAGAGTGGAGTTGGCTTGGGATTCCAGAAATCCTGGGGCCAAGCAGTGGGCCTGAGGGGCTAATGATAGGCCTAAGTGAGCTTGGATTAGTTCTTCTGTTGTTTCCTTTTCCCCATGACTACTTCCTTCATTGCCTAACTTGACGTTGGACTCAGTTTTCAGAATTCATCATCCTTGAATTTCAAAATGAATGTCAAGTTTCCTCACAGGACTCCTGAAATAAGGTAAGGGGCTCTGATCACATGATTTGGAGGAAAGCAGCTCTAACCACCTCCACGGGCCAGTGGGTATTTGGTACTTTTGAGAGGTGCTTTAGGAGGGGGATGAGGAAGTCTATGTCATTACCTGGAAACTCTGGTCCGTGACCTCAGTAGCCCCTCTGGAATTTCCCTGGTGTCTGTTCTGTCCCCAGTGGTAATCATTAACTTACGTGCAGTTTCTGGGCATTTATATAAAAATGGTGGCAACAATTTGCAGCACTGAGACTGGTGATGGAGGAGGAAGGTTGTTTAGGTTCTATTGACAAGGCCATTAAGTCTGCTGACCAAAGTGCAAAGTAGTCTGGGAGGAAAAGCTAGAGTTCCCAAGGACAATAATGAAGATATGAACAGCTGCTGGGTGTGGGGGTCACATGAGCCATTCCGTCTTCCTGCTGGAATTTCCCAAACCTGATGTCTTTCTCTGTGGCTAATAGAGAGTAGAAGCAATGTGGCAATCGAGTAGTTAACTTTTAAAACAAACCACTTACTCTTTACAGCAAAGGGTTTGAAGACTTTCAAGGGAAAGTTCTAGCTGCTCTCTGCTTCATCAAAACGTGGTAGGTCATTGATTCTGAATGCAAATACGACCTTTAGGCCCCAGGGACATAGTGCTCCTAGCCTGTACATAGTAGGCTGTTTGGGCTGAGTTCTTCTCTGAGTTCCAATGTTTTAAAAAACCTAGCATGCTATGGCTTGTGTCTAGATGTTCCCTCAAAGCCTCATGCAGTTATAAATGGGGCTTTTTCAGAGGTGACTGGATCTAGAGTGTGTGATTGATTCATGGTGCAATGCTAGGATTAAGGGTGCTAAGATTAAGGGTGGGTGATTACTAAATCAGTGCATTGATTGGTTTGGCACTGCCCTAATCCCTGTAGCCTGGATACAACAAAGGGCAGACAGATGCTGTTAAGGGCCCCTTTTTGCTTGCTTTGCTACCTCCTGCCCACCATGAACTCTTTCTCCTCTATGATGCCTGTCTTCCACGCCACCCTGCCTTAGAGCCAGCTGATTATAGATTGAAACCTCTATGAAGTGTAAGCTGAAAAACATAACCCTTTAACTGTAGGTGTTGAGTATTTTGTCTTAGCAATGATAAAAAATAAGACATAGCACAACAAACTTTGCATTATTTTTGGAGGTGTATGACTGGTATAGATTTTAGAGTGTAACTATACATTATAGATTTTGAAGCAAACTTACATACAAGATAATATCCACACTTCCCCTTTTAGAATCAAGAAATACATCAACAACTACATTGCTAAGTACCATGAAAAGTTTGGTAACCAAGAATCTTCACAGCGCTTTTGTGAAGGAATAACAATTCATTAGCACGTCCTCATTTCACAGATGCAAAGCAGATGTCAAACACTGAAGGGTCTGGGCCATGATTACCTGGGTTTCGAGAGACACAAAGGAGAGTTGAACCCAGGCATCCTGACCCCACTGAATTCCAACTTGCAGCATACTAACTTCTTCCAGGATATCCTTGTCAAGTATGAGGAAATGAAAAAGCAAAAACGTGATTTGTGAGTTGGTGATATTTCTGTGAGAGCCGCAGCAGCTTGATCTCATTGAAGATGGGAAAAACATCTCTGACAGAAGAACTTTGTTGGGAATAGGGAGATGGGAAGAAGAAAGCACAGCAGGTTCTGACCCATCTTTCTATGACGTCAAGTAAATATTTCATTTAATTATCATCTTACTCTTTTGCTCTTGTGAAAATATCTGCTCCCTTTGTGACTCCACTATGAGTCTAGGACACGTGTCTTGGAGGGGGTCAACAATGCTTTCACACGACTACTGCAACTGTGATGGGGCAGCTGGGTGTTGGTGGGGAGGATAAGTCTAAGTTTGGGAGAAGTGAGATTTGGGCAGATGAAGAAGTCTCTGGTGATGATTAACCAGGCTCAGATCTGTATTTATTTGGTATCCCAGCCTTAAAGAGGAACATTCACTGAATCATGGGGAAAGTTTAGACAAAGGGGACACATCCAGATAACATCAGGTAATGGACTCATTGCTGCAGGAGGCTGTTTCCTTTTGAGCCCTGACTTCCTGCCATGAAAACTTTCCATTCTGACTCCTCTAGCCCGCCAAAGCCCCCATCAGCAGGCTTGGTCTGGCCTGGAATGGCCTTGAATGACAGTGAGCGTGGATAACTAGGAGCAAACTCAGGGTCCCTAGCAGGTTCAGAAGACTTGGCATTGCTGTGCCCATTCGTCTTTACGGTAATAAGCAAATGTTCATTAGGTAAACTTTTCCTCCTTTTATTTTCATAGTTTTATTTTTAATGAAAGGAGAATTTAAAACCCAAGGAAAGGTATTTACTTTTTACATTTTTTGAAACCCCCCATCACCACCTCCGAGTATATCTGTTGTAAAAGTAGACAGTTACTAACACTGTTACTGTTATCACTATTAAATATCAGCACTACTATGGCCCCTATTATTGTACTTGCAGGGTTTCAGAAGACTTGATTTACTAAATATTTCTGCTTCCATGTGTCTATATTGATGATTTGGAAGAAGAAACACAAAATAGGAAGTTGATATCATCATCTTTTTTTCAACACAATGAATGAATGAAATCTTATTCTTTTCCCTAGAGTTGTGCTTTCTCCCTCCCTAACTCTCTCCCTCCCTCCCTCCCTTCCTTCCTTCCTTCCTTCCTTCCTTCCTTCCTTCCTTCCTTCCTGTCCTGGGTGTTTGAGACAGAGCTTGCTATGTAGTCCAGGCTGGCCTTGAACTTGTGATTCTCCTGTCTCAGCTTCCTTTGTGCTTGGATTATAGGCAAGCATCATTGCGTCTGGCTCTGGATTTTTGTTTCTTAGAAAGTGTGGTGGTCTGAGCTAAGCTTGGCCTATGGATGGCTTTGCTGGACCATATCCATCCCCCCAGGGATGAGGGGATACTGTGCACAGCAGAAATCTGGGACCACAGCTTTAAGATGCAGCATGCTACCTCCCTGCCCAACTCTACATAGGTACAGAGAAGAGTAGGGAAGGCAAGTACCATTTTACTTCAGGAGGTATGTGGTTGCTCAGTTACACAGATAGAATCACTCTCCAGACACTACTATGGGAGACTGACATTTAGACAGACTTGTTCTCAGCCACCAGCACAGCGCCCGGCGTAGGGTATGCATGGCTCTGAATGGCTTTGGCATCTGTTTTGTCGTGCCTCATGCCCACATACTGGGACTGCTTGTTTTCATCCAATAGCAATTAGCACCGTGGTAAATGCCTTGTGCTCTGTGCTAATTCAGAAGAATAAGCATGTCGCGCTCTGCCAAGAATTACAGCTAATCACAGAGGGCTCTGGGCACACCTGCCCTTTCATCAGGTTTTTGTTTTAAAATGAAGGGTTGGTGCAGCCTGAAACATTGCATTCTCCCCTTGGTTAGAGATAACCACGGAGACCCAGGGGAGGCCTGGATAGGCGCCTCACTGCTATCCCTGAAGACAAGCTTGCTGCCAAGGAGGACTACAAGCAGCAGGCAGCCAAAGCAACTACCTACAGTGGGGTACTTGCAAACGGAGTGGGTCCTGGGAAACCCCCATAGATGTGCAGAAGCCCAGCCACAGGAGAACCTGATGCTGGAGACCATCCAGGAGCCACCACGGACACAACGCATGGGAGAATAAGGACGGGGGCTGGCCCCATGGGTGGTCTGAAAGCTTCTTTGGTTATTGTTCTTTTTAGGCTGACACCTGCTCTGATTCTAAGAAAGCACCCATTTGTCCTAATTGGGTATTCATTATTTATTGATTTTAATTTTTTTTAAAGCCAGGCTTGTTAAGGCATCATTTACATTCAGCAAAATTCTCTCTTTTAAAGTGTATGGTTCTGGGGCTGGGGATTTAGCTCAGCGGCAAAAGCGCCTGCCTGGCAAGCGCAAGGTCGTGAGTTCGGTTCCCGGTACTGGAGAAAAACCATAAAGTGTATGGTTCAGGTGTTGTAATACGTGTCACATGACCATAATCACAGTCAAGTACAGAGCAATTCCACTGTCTGTAAAACTTTCTCCTGCCCCTTTCCTTGTTAACCTCTGGCCCAGGCAATAACTGATCTGACTTTTGTCTCTATGATTCTGTTTTTTCCAGAGTGCCAAATAAATGGATCATTCAGTAAGTACTTGTTGCTTCTGTCACTGAGAGAGATCCAGTCATGATGTCCTGAGTACTAGCAGCAAGTTCCTGGCAAGGCAATGCCACAGTTTTTTATTTCCACTGTTTTGCTATTACAGATAATATGGCTATGAGCTTTCATTTACACTTCTCTTGTGGAAATCTATTTTTAGTTTTCTTGGGTAGATTTCTAGGTGTGGGATTGTTTGGTCTTTGGTCATGTGTTTGGCCCCATAAAAAACTCCCCAAATATTGTCCAAAAGGGACATATCATTTTGTGTTGCCATCAGCAAATGTGCAAATGGCCATGGTGCCACTACCTTGCCAACATTTGATATTGTGGGTTTAAGAATTTTAGCCCTTCTAAGCCTCCACAATTATTTCATGATTTTTTCATGTTAGATTTCATTTTTTCATGTTACAATTTACTCAAAATCACTTTGAACCCACTCTTGTTCAAATTCTGGTTGAAGACAGTTCTCATTCAACTTATTTTAATAGGGATTTGCCAAATCCCTGCTGTGTGCCTAAAAAGAGCAGCAGCCAGGAATGTGCAGGAAGCAGAGGAACTGCTCTCAGTTAGCTTTTCTCCATGTGGTGTTCAGCTCAGGGCAGGAACTGATTCTTCACAGATCCCATAGCAACCAGCTCAAGGTCAAACACATCACAAGTGGAGCTTAGATATCTGATTGTTGTCCGAGGCAACATGGCAGCTTGGTTTCCAAGAGCACATGACTAAAGTGTGTGCACGTGTGGTGTAAGATGTCAAAAACAGAGAGGGTTGGTAGATTACTTGAAAGTGTTTACTTAGTGGAGGTCATTAAAGCCACATAGACATCAACAATCCTCAAAATACTCCTCACTAGAACCAGATAGGGAGTTTATAAAACGTACATGCCCAGGACTATAGGAGATTTACCTGGAAACTAATGAAACTCCAGCTTGCAGGGTATCCTTTGAGTGCTGGGGAGGACTGGGAGTTCTAGGTGGGAAGCAGAAGCCAGGCTGCAGTCAGGATACTCGAGATCTCAGAAGCAAGGGACCTAGGTTTTGGTAATCTGTATGATTCCTCATTTTAAGAAATCCTAAACGTAGGTTTTTTTCATTTCTTGTTGTCGGTGACTTTTGTTTTGTTCTTTTTCATTAAAAGTTTCTCTCAAAACCTGTATCTGTTCCCGCTGGCCAGAGACTGTGATTTAATTTGTTGGGTGTGGTTCAGGCGCTGGCGTTTTGTAGACCTTGGCATTGGGTGGAGTGTCCCCAGGCTTGAACCGCACAGCTATGGAGTGTCCACTAATGAGCGCGCATAGGCTACAAGCCAGGAATCAGGCACCTGTGAGCTCTTGTCATTTTAAACATCAGCCTTTCAACCAGATGGCCCCCTCTTGTTCCCCTCAAAGCCAGTCTTCTGCTTTTAGGTATTCCCTAGCTCAGTGTGTCCCATATGCTGGCCACCTCCTATGCCACCTTCACAGTATGCCACCTTGCTCATTGCTCCTCAGTGGCTTCTCCAGGCCAATTGGCTCAGCCCAGACTGCTAGGTAGGAGCCATGTGGCCAGCTGGCAAGGACTCGGGGCAGATGCCCGAGTTTACACTGCAGCCTGGATTTGAGTCAGAGAGAACCAGGTCACACTCCCACCTCTGCCACTGACCAGGAGCTTTGTGACCTTGGCATGTTAGTTAACCTTCCTGAGACTCAGTTTCTTCATCTCTAAAATGAGAAGGACAAGAGGAACACAGTTTTCAAACGAAGATGGAATGAAATGATTGTGAGGTGTTGGATACAGAGCAGATGCGCTGTAAGTGCCTAATTAAAATGGAATTCTAGTGTGGCTGATTCAGACCAACATCTCTGTGGGACCCTTTACCCTTTCCCTCCCTTTCTATCCCCTCCCTCCCTCCCATCTCCCTTCAACTGGACACATTGCTTGGGTGCTAGCCTCGTCCCCATCTTCTTTTCTTACCTCCCCTTAGTTTGTAAATTACAGTTCCAAGGCAACAACAATATTATCACCCACAAGAATAATGATGCCCAACATTTATGAGTGTCTGCTTTACAGACAAGCAACCTGCATCTCAGAAGCTGTCAGCAACTGGCCGGAGTCACAGAACCTGTGGGATAACATTCATTTGTGACAAAGTCTTAAGCAGCGTAAGGCAAAATGAGAACAGAGGGAAAGCTAGTCTATTTAAAGGGATAACTTTCATCCTGAAACTATAACCTTTCTCTTTGTGGGGAGGTTAAATGTAGATCACAGAAAACATTTTAAAATAATGTATACTGCAAAATAAAATATGGGTTATTCTATATTTGTCTCTCCATTTTTTATGGTGAAATGTTATTGGTCTTTAAAGTGAAAAACCCCTCAGGTCTGTTACTCTGAAGAATACTTCCATATAAAATGATATTCTATCTGTATTTATTAATCAATATATGTGACACTGTATCTTCTGATGTAAATATGCTGCCACAGAAGGAAGAAAAAGCCCTTCCACTTCTAATTAAATTTTTTTCTAATATTTATTGAGCATCTAATTGGTGCTCAGCATGTGCTGGTGTCTGAGGACATGAAACAAATAAAACACAGCCATTGCCCTGAAGGAGCTTAATGTCATTTTCAACTGTTAGTTTGGGAGAAGTAAACAGAAACATGTCTGTTGACAGCATTAATATTATTGGTATATGATCAAAATATTCAATCAATACCAATATTTGCTAACAGTGCCTTTTGACCCCTGGAGGAAAAAATGTCACTAGACAAGGCATAATATCCTTGCTCTGGATTCATTTGTCAGTCCCTGAACAGGCAGCTGATAAGGGTGGTCTAACCCTCAATAGCTTATATTTTGGGGGGGTTCACATAATAAAAAGAGGAAGTGCAGAAAGTCAGAATTTCTCACAAAAAACCACATACATACACAAGGGCTATAAACCATGTGAAAAGCATTCATTGATAGATGAAGAATATGCATGCTCCATAAAGCTACTATCTAAATCATCCCTGTGGTTATGAAAATAAAATGTATTTTATCATGTGGTTAGAAAATCCAACCTAGAAAATCACTTATAGATGAAAGCCCATCAGAATCTCAGCTGACTTCTCAATACAAACCCTCAAGTCAAGGAGAGCTTGGAGTGAAGTATTTCAAATTGTAAAAAAAACCCTCCAACCTAGATTGATGTACCCCACAAAATTATCTTAGAAAATTGATGGAGAAATAAGGTACTTCCATGACAAAAAGCACATGAGGAAATTCATGACCACCAAATCAGTACTTGAAAATGTACTGAAGGAAATTCCAGAAAGAGATAACAAGGAATACAACTCCATGAATCCCAACAGAAGGAACCCACCAGACAAAGCAAACAAGTAAACAGAGTGGAAAAAATGGAGCCAACAACAGGAAAATAACATGACCAGGATAAGTCAATACATATTAGCTATAACCATCAATATTAAATGGTTTCAATTCACCAGTGAAAACAAACAGACTGGCAGACTGGATCAAGATGCAAGATCCAACAATATGCTACATAAAAGAAACACATTTAATTCAAAAAGAAATTCACAGATTGAAAGTCAAAAGATGGAAAACAATATGCCATGCAACAGGAACCCAAAGAAAAGCAAGGTTAACTATTCTACTTGCAGACAAAGTGGATTTCCAGCCAAGACTGATTAAGAGAGACGAAAAAGGTCACTACATCTTTGTAAAGGGAGCAATCCAAGAGGAAGAGATAACAATAATGAATATATATGCAACAAATACCAGTGCACCCAACTATATAAAACAAATATTAATGGACATGAGAAATCAAATAAGAACTAATACAATTGTACTTGGGATCTCAATATCCCACTGTCACAAATAGACAGATAAACTAGACAAAAAATCAACAATGAAATATTGGAATGGAACCAATCTTTTGGACAAATGGATGTAGTAGATGTTTACACAGTGTTCCACTCCACAATATCAAAATATACATTCTGCTCAGCTACATACCAGACTTTCTCCAAAATAGACCACATACTAGCTCATAAAACATACTTAAGTAAATACAAAGGAATTGAAATTATCCCATGCATATTATCAACCATACTGCAATGAAATTGGAAATCAATGGCCAAAACAACCCCACAAAACTTCATAAACACATGGAAATTAAATAACACCCTCCTGAATAAACACTGGGTCATGGATAAAGAAGAAGTTAGGTAGTTTCTACAATTAAATGCTAATGTCAGCACAACATACTGGTTCTTATGGGACACAATGAAAGCAGTCCTATGAGGGAAATTTATAGTGGTGAATATTCATATCAGAAAAATAAGTGTGCTCAAATAAACAACTTAATGTTGAACCTCAAGCTGCTAGAAAAGGAAAAACAAATCAACACTCATATAAGGGAGGAAATCATAAAGTTTAGAGCAGAAATTAATGCAACAGAGACAAGAATACAATATAAAGAATCAATTAGCTTAAGAGTTGGTGCTTTGAAAGATTAAATAAAATCAATGAACCCTTAGCCAACTTTATCAAAAAAGGAAAGGAAAGACTCAAATCCATGCAATTAGGAAAGAAAAGAGTGAAATTACAATGGATCCTGCAGAAATCCAAAAGATCATCTATACCTACTTCAAAACTTGTATTCTAATAAGATGGAAAATGCAGAAGAAATGGACGGATTCCTAGATACATACGAACTACCAAAGTTGGATCAAGAAGATATAAAAAGCTGAAATAAACCAATATCAGTCAATAAAATTGAAGATATAATTAAAAACCTACCAGCAAATGAAAGACCAGTCCCTGATGAATTCACTACTGAATTTTACAAGAAATGTAGAGAAGACTTAATACCACTACTTCTCAAACTCTTCAGTGAAATTGAAAGGTAAGCAATACTCTCAAATTCATTCCTATAAGCAAGCATTACCCTGGTACCAAAAGCAGAGAAGGAGCCAACTAAGAAAGAGAACTGTAGGCCAATTTCCCTAATGAACATAGATGCAAAAATCCTCAATAAGATACTAGCAAACAAAATGCAGTGAATCATTAAGAAGATTATATACCATGAACAAGTAAGATTCATCTCAGGGATGCAGGGATGGTTCAACATATACAAATTAATACACATAACTGGGCATGTTGGCACTCGTCTATAATCCCAGCACTCAGGAGGCTGAGGCAGGAGGATTGTTGCAAGTTCAAGGCCAGCCTGGGCTATAAAGTGAGTTCAAGGCCAGCCTGAATTGCATAGCAAGATCCTGTGTCAAAAAAATTAATACACATAGCACATCATATTAACAAAGCCAAGGACAAAAACCATATGATCACTTCAACAGATGCAGAAAAAGCTTTTGACAAAGTCCAACAACCATTCATTATAAAACCTTATAGAAAATTGGAATATATGGTCTTTACCTCAATCTGATAAAAAGCCATCTATGACAAACCAACAGTCAACATCACACTGAATGGACAAAAACTGAAAGCTTTCAGTCTAAAATCAGGAACAAGCATGTGCAAGCACCACATTGCTTCTCTAGTGTAAAACCTGAAAGAGTTAATTTAAACTCGGAGGTATGATAGACATTGTGAAATGATAGGAAAACACTCAAGGGTAAAGGGCAACTGGGACAGGAGAAAAGAAAAGGGAAAGAAGGAGAAATTTTGTATGTATGTATATACAGGACAGTTAACATAGTTGTTTTACTGTCTTCTATTTCTTTGCTGAAAGAAACTGTTAATGAGTCCTTAATTGATCAATATTGCATGTCTCTGTTTTCATGAGAAACCACTTTGAAGATATCAGTATGTAACAAAACAAACATTGTTAATTTCCTACTACTTTGTATCTCTGTTTGTCTGTACTGTTCTTTTGCTGTTTTGTAAAAGGGTGTCTATCTGTTAATGTTTTTTCTCCTTTAATTTAAAAAAAAATAAAAATAAAAAGATACAATTTTAAAAAGTAAAAAAATAAAAATAAATTCAGGAACAAGACAACGATGTCCACTGTCACCACTCTTATCCAATATAGTTCTGGAAACATTAGCCAGAGCAATTAGACAAGAGAGAAAAGTAAAAGGAATAAGGACAGGAAAGGAAACAACACCTGCCACAATATCATCCAAAAGCTAAAATACCTAGGAATCAACCTAATGAAGGAAGTAAGAGATCTCTACATTTAAAACTATAGTATTCTGCAAAAGAAGATTGAAGAGGATATCAGAAAATGGAGAGATATCCTTTGTTCTTGGGTAGGAAGAACCAATTTAGTGAAAATGGCCATACTTACAAAATTGTTATAAAGATTTAATGTAATCTTGATCAAAATTCCAAAAGCATGTCTCACAGAATTAGAGAAAACAATTCTAAAATTCATTTGGAACCAGAAGAGACCTACAATAACAAAAGCAGTTCTGAGCAACAAAGACAAGGCAGGGGACATCACAATTTCCAATTTGAAATTATACTACAAAACTACTGTGATAAAAACAGCATGGTACTGGCAAAAGACAGACTGAGGATCAATGTAACAGATTATGAGATGTAGAAACAATTCCAGACATACTTAGCCACCTTATGTTTGACAAAGGTGCCGAACACATTCACTGGAAGAAAGATAGCATCTTTAATAAATGGTGCTGGAAAAATTGGCTTTCCATATGCTGAAGATTAAAATTAGACTCATATCTTTCACCATGCACAAAACTAAAATAAAAATGGATCAAAAATCTAAATATTAAAACAGAAACATTAAATCTGCTGGAAAATAGAATAGGTAAAACTCTTGGAGACATTGTTGCAGGCAAAGACTTTATGTACAAACCATGATTGCAAAAAGAACCAACAACTGAAATATCATCTTACTAAAAAACTTTTGTACAGCAAGACAAACCACCAACAGAGTGAAGAGATAATTCACAGTATGGGAAAAATTTTTTTTCCAGCTGTTCCTCAGACAAATGATTACTATCTAGAATCTGTAAAGAAGTAAAAAAAAAAAAATAGATTTCCCCAAATTTAAAGAGCCAATCCAAAAATGGGCATCTGAAATGAATACACACTTCTGAGATGAAGAAGTAGAAATAGCAAATAAATATATGAAAAAATGTTCAACATCATTTATCATGTGTGAAATGCAAATTAAAACAACTCCAATATTCCATCTAACCTAAAGAATGGCTGTTTTCAAGAAATCAACCAATAACAAATGTTGGCAGGGATGTTGGGGGAAAGGAACCCATCTCCATTTTTGGTGGGAGTGTAGACTAGTGCAACCACTATGGAAATCAATGTGGAGATTCCTCAAAAAATCTAGGACTAGAGGTTCCATTCAACCCAGATATTCTCCTTCTTGGTATCTTCCTAAAAGAATATAATGAGTATAAAGCATCATACCACAGTGATATATGCACACCTGTGTTTATAGCGGCAGAGTTTGTAATAGCCAAATCTTGTAAACAGCCCAAATGCTCATCAACTGGTGAATAGATAAAGAAGATGTGGTTTTTAAAAATACAATGGAGTACTACTCTTCCTAATGAAGGAGACATTTCTGTGTATATGAATGCTCCTGGAGACCATACTCTTCAATGAAATAAATTGGACACCCATGTGTAAATACCACATTCTTTCTCCAATGTGAGAAAACAAAAGTGTAAATAAGGACCAAAATGTACACTCAATATTGTGAAATAGGAAGAAAATGTTCAAATGGGAAGGGGAACAAGGAATTGGCTGGGGAAAGGAAGGAAGGGAAAAGTAAAAAAATGAGAAAAGAAGGGAAAATGGAAACAAATCTTTTGTACATAAGGAGGGGAAGAGGGGTTGAAGGGACAGTAGGGGAATAGAAAAAAGAATAAATTATATCATGTACAGGTACAGATTCCCTATGATGAATATGATGGTTATGTATGCCTAAAATGTACCAATAAAATCATTTTCTTTTAAAAAAAAAATGCTTGCTGCAAGTTCAAGGCCAGCTAGGGCTACATAGTGAGTTCAAGATTGGCTTGAACTCAGTAGAGAGACTCTGTCTCACGAAACAAACAAACAAACAAATAA
The DNA here is from genome assembly GCF_000276665.1 of Chinchilla lanigera. Classification (NCBI taxonomy): domain Eukaryota; kingdom Metazoa; phylum Chordata; class Mammalia; order Rodentia; family Chinchillidae; genus Chinchilla; species Chinchilla lanigera. The sequence goes on from NW_004955484.1 coordinate 5,905,452, forward strand.
ATTTCAACTTAAAAACAAGAATCCATAAAATGAAAATAAACGTGCCAGTAGGCCACATATCTGTTCAGAAACATATTCCCTGTATATGCCTGAAAGTTGATATATAAACTACATTTCACGCAGTGTACACAATCCACCCATGTTTTTCTTCATTTCCTCAGAGCATCCCTAGTAAAGTACACTTTTCTGCGGTACTCTACTGACCACACATCCTGAGCATGTTTTTTAATCAGTTCATTCACAACTCTCCCCTTCTTTTAAAAAGCCACTTGGTATTCCAACAGAGGATATATTCTTTTTCAATGCAGTCACCCCTCCCCAGATATTTAAGACTTTAATGGGTATCTTTGTACATATACTTTGATGCAGTTTTGAGGCATATACAGAAATTCTTATACATGAAATGCTGTATAAAAGAATACATGTATTTAGGAGCTACAGGTGTGGTTCAGTGGTAGAGCGCTTGCCTGTCGTGTGCAAGGCCCTGAGCTTGAACCCCAACCCTGCCAAAAAATTAAAATTTTTATAGTCATTAGGAAATTGTCTTTTAAAACACTATTCTTTGTACTTCCACAAAGAATGGTGTATAATACCTTGCCAAGAATTTATATACTCAAACATTTGCATTTTTCCAATCTAACACTGACTTTTGATATTACATGGTCTGGTTTTTGTATTTGGGTTATTCAGATTTATTGGTTTGTATAAAATCAAATGTATCAGTCTTTTGTTTGGGGTCTGGTCTTTATGCACATTTTAGAAAGTGCGTTCACTTCAGAAGTCTAAGTTCATCTATATTCTTTCCTATAACTTTTATGCTTTCGTTCTTTTCAAGTCTTTAATTCATCTGGGATTTACTTGGGTTTATTGACACCACATTAGTTTTTCTTTCCAAATGTTTAGCCAGGTGTTTCACACTATTCATTAGGCAATCCATCTAGTCCTCACTGACTTGCTACAGTATCTTTATTTCACATTTAGGTCTATTTCTGGAATTTATCTTGATTCTATCCATCTGTCTATTTCTTTAGCAGGACCAAATTGCCTTAATTATTGTTGCTTCTTAATCTGTTTTGATAATCTGATAGGGATAATTTACCCCATTACTCTTCTCTACCTCCCTCCCTGAAATTTCCTAGCAATTATATATTTATGTCACAATAATTACCAGTATCATTTTCTTAATTTTCTCTACTAAAAATGACTCAAATGTAATGCTGCAAGTATGATGTGGGTGAATCTTTTTGATACAGCATCTTTGTGAGTTCAAGAAATTTCCTTTATTAGTTTAAGACGCTTCCTTCTGTCTAGGTTGCTAAGAACCTTTGCAGTGAATAAGAATTTACTTAATTGAATGATGTTTCTCCATCATTTGAGATGATCATACCGTGTTATTACTTTTATCTGTTAATATGATAGTACATATTACTCAACTTCTGAATTTGAACCAGTTCTGGGCTCCTAAATTAATTCTTCCTTCTTAATATACACTTTTATCTTTTGTACTCTGCTGAGTTTATATTCCCCTTCTGTCCCAGTCTTGTGTTTGTTTGCTCAGGTCTCTTGCATTTAGATCCATAAATGAGGTTGGGTTCTACCTTTCCTTTCTGTTTTAGTCTGGTCAGATTTGGGGCTCAATACTAGCTCCTCATAATGTGAACTGGGCAACATTTCTCTTTTTTGGTCTCTGATTAGAATGTGAAGAGATTTTCTGTCCCCTAAATTTTCATAGACATATGTAATGCTTTCTAGAAGTATTGTCTTTTGCAACGGAGGTTTGATTATATATTTGATTTTTAAAAAATAGTTAATATTTCCACTCCCTCTGAAGACAGTGCACATTTTCTGAGATCACTATTAATTTCTCCCCGTTTCAAAATTTTGGATAAAAAATTATAACCATTAAAATTTTCCATTTATTTATAGGTAAGTTCTTTTTTATTTAAAATATTTGTTTTTCAATTTTTAATTTCTGTTTATATAAAGATTTATATCTTTATATATAGATATAAGATTTATGTATTTGATTATATCAAGATTTATTTTCTTAGTTTTCTTTTTGTGTGCGTGTGTGTTTTTGAGACGGGGTCTTAAATGATTGGCAGGCTGGCCTTGAACTCCTGGCAATCCTCCTATCTCAGCCTCCCAAGTAAGTACTGAGAATATTGGCATGTGACACCATACCCAGCTTTCTTAGTTTTCAAACAATAGCTTTTGGTTATGTTGATGTGCATGGGTTTCGAACTGTAGATTATATGTTTATTATTTTTAAAATAACCCTTCCTTTTTAAAAGCATATATACTAATTACAGATTTTTATAATGAAAACTAAATATATAGTATTTCTATCATGCTCCTGAGCTTAGTATAATACATATTTTATCCTCTGAAATCTTCCTTTTTCCATGTTGATGTTGCTGCTTAGCATTTTATTTATTTTTTTTTTATTTTTTTTATTTTTTGGTTTTTCTCTGGTACTGGGAACCGAACTCACGACCTTGTGCTTGCCAGGCAGGCGCTTTGCCGCTGAGCTAAATCCCCAGCCCCTGCTGCTTAGCATTTTAAAGCACAAAATTATTTTGAAATGCAAGCAGTTAACCTAATTTGTTGACATATTTTACTTTCCTTTTTTTCTTGGTAGATTTTTTGGCATCCCCCCCCAGTTCTACTAAAAGTTCTTTTAGTGACTGTCTGAGAATAGTAAACATTATATATATATATTTTTTCAAATAACTTTATTTTCCTTTTAGTCTTAAAAATAGTTTAACTTGGTATTAGAAATGTGGTGACAGTGAATTTGTTAGTACAGTAATCATTTGTCTTGGGCAGTTATTGTTAATTTAACTTTCATTTCTTTTAAAAATAATTTGTCTTTTCCTCTAATAGCTTTACTTTTTTGGTGGTTTCATTATTATATCTGTTGTTACTTTTATTTAGCTTCCTTTATATTTAAAATGCTTTGATATAACAAATTAAAATTTTAATTCTATAGAATTCTCGATTGTTTTCTCTTTTTCTGAAATTCACATAGATTGGTGCTTCATACAATCTTTAGAAATCATTAATGTGAGTGTGCACGTGTGTATTACCTCTACCAAGTGTAGAGATAGTTTTGATAATGACTTACTAACTTTGGATGTTCAAGGTTTCTAGCTGGTTCTTTTTTTTATATTCAACTGTTCCTCATTTTATGTCTATCTCCCGATAATAGTTTGGATTCAGTTTAAAACATTTATTCTTATTCATTTTTAATGGGTGTGATCCTTTACTAATCTTTGAGAACCTTAAACACACTAAAATTCCGCATCAGACTGTTTCAGAATATTAACTTTATCTACAGAGTATTCATATGTTCCCTTTGTAGACTTTGTTTCCTATCTTTATTATTTCATATTTTTCCATGTGCTTAGGAATTTGGTCTGCAGGTTCATTTCAAATAAAGGTTTGGTAAGTGATAGAAATATCACTTTAACTTCACCTTTCCGTTTATTTTTATGACTTTCTACTCAGGCCTGGGATCATCAGGCCACAAATAAGATGTCACAATAATAGCAGTCAGGACTTTGCCCCACTGCCACACTGGGGATGTACAGGTCCGGGCACAGACTGCGGACATTGCTTCTTCTGAAGCTTTGCCTTTTTTGTCTTCCATGCCCTGCAAAACTGTCTTTCCAGGTGGCACTGAGCTACATTCCCAGCCGTTTTTATTTTCTGAGGCAGGGTCTTGCTAATATGTTAAGTTTTTTAGGCTGGACTGAAGCTTAATATATTCCTGCTTCTGTCTCCTACAGTGCTAGGATTATAGGTGTGTATCACTGCACCCGGCTAAATAATTTCCCCTTCCTTCTAACTCTGTCCTCACCTCTGGATTCCAACATCAGGGAAACGAAGAACCCACTACTTTCCCGTCCTATGTGAAGCACTTTTCCTCTCCAGTGCCCCATGGGGACCCAGTTCTAGGTTGTCATTGCCTGCTTCTGAAAGAAGAGACTGGTAGGTCCGTGGCTTTAGCCTCACTCGTTACTCTGTATTTCTGTTTCATGGGGGTTATCTACATCATGTTTGAAGTCAAGCTCTATATTAGATGGTGTCTCTTCTGATATTTTATATATTGGAGCAGAAGGGGGTGAGCCAATATGTAAATTTCCCAGGCCATGACATCTTGGCAGGAAATCCACCTATGTGTGTGTGTGTGTGTGTGTGTGTGTGTGTGTATGTCCCCAATTATGCTTTTAAAAGGAGATCCTCAGAATTTAAGAGCATCCTTATCAGTTGCCAAAATTTCAGGTGGTCATGGTTTGTGGGTGTTCAGAAATAAGTTCACATGGTCATTTCTAGAAACTCCAATTTGTTAGACTCCCCATGCATAATTGAGACTTTTTCTTTACGCTTTTGCCCAGCAATATAGTGAGACTTTGGAGCCTTTAATTTATAGGCAATATTCTTTGCTCCATACCTACTGCTGAAGTTAGTGATGATAGCGAGGGATGGGAATGAGGGAAAGATTATATCGGGGCTTTAGATAGTAGAGATTCCAGGCCGTATTTTTAAAGCGCTTTTTTTCCTAATATGGCAGATTGTGTAATATATATTCTCTGAACTAGTTAGTTGTACTGCTTGATTTAAGAAAGCAGACATTGGAGTGGTAATTGTTTCTCCATATTGCATTTCTTTCAGTATTATTACTCATACGATGCAGTTTGCTTAATATTGAAATCAATAAAATGAAAGGAAATTATACTCCCATTTCTTTGATTTTTCATGGCATATTTTCCTCATTTTGGATACATATTTTAAGATATACAACATGAGGTTTTGATATACTCATTCAGAGTAAAATGGTTTCAAAAAAAAAAAAAGCACAGAGTAAGATGGTTTCTTTAGTTTTTCAATGTGAAGTAATCTTGTATTTCTGCTATGGTTGTTTCTTTATTTTGTGAAAAGTAGAATTTTTTAATATTCTCACAATGAATCATTTAAGGCAAATGTCAAAATTCCCATGAATGTAGGAAGTCTTTGTTTCTTTGAGGAGAAAGGATGTTTTGGGGCTAGCAGGTCACCCTGACAGATGGGGTAAAGCAAGGCTACCTCAGGAAATGGGGATTCCTTAGGACCATGTCCCGCTGTTTTCCTTCCTACCACATAAGGTTTAGGATAAGTTTCTAATCAGTAAATTTCTAGATCATTAAAATGGGTCCAATATGTACAAACTACTGAGCTTCTAAAAGGATGGATTTTACAGAAATTGAGAAATTGGTTAAATGAATACTGCACTTCTTTGGTATTCTGAATTGCTTTTCTTGAACCTATTGGTAAGTTCCTTCAGATGTGTGCTTATGCCTCACAGTTTTTTGCTTTTTCTTGAAAGGACTTGCGAAGGGCTTGACAAACACTTGCTAAGTTGATTTACAAAACACCGTTGGCACAATTTCAACCTTTTAATCATGACAAATCTCAAGGCTGACAAACTGCATGTTGATGTCCTTGTTTTCTATCTAATGAAAATATTTAATTTTCAGAATGAACTGAAAGTCACCCCAGATTTACTTAATATCAACCTTGCCCAGGATGACAAATTATCCTCAAGGGCAGCATTGTGGCCCCGGAGTCCCAGAGCAAGGCCACTTGCTCTGGCTTTGTGCTCTAGGTGCCAGCTTATTTGTCTTGCTTATCAAGCACAGGAAATCTTTATTAAAATCCAAATATCACAGTGTTTTCCTTACAATCCATTATTTCTGGAAGAGAATAACTCCCCAAATTGTAGGATGAATTAAATTTTTACGACTTTGTAGGGAAAGTATTTCTGTAGGTCACCAATACACCTAATAAAAGCTGGGGGATAAGTCACTGGTAATTTTTTTATTCAGGGTCTTTGAATTAATTCATCTGTCTTGCTTATAGTGGAGAACGAGATATATCCTTCCTTTTTTTGTGTGTCTAAACATTCTTAGGTTCCTTATTCTTTTCTATAAATTTAGGGAATGATCATTTAAGCATTAGGAAACAGTTTCTCAAACTATTCAATTATAAAAATGTGGACCTTGATATTCTACTCAGTGAGATAAAGTTTTAGTTGTTGCTGCTGGTGGTGTTGAGAATCTCCTGTTAAGCATCTTTATCATTATCATGTTATGATTATTGTCTCAGACAGTCAAAAGAGTGAGCTGACCCCAGTGGCTTGTTTTGGGCAATGTGTTCTTAAAGATGGAGAGGAGTTTCAACAGCTTGGTCAAAGGACAGCTTGAAAGAATTTCTGTCTCTCGTCTCCTAAGCTGGGGGCAGACCCACACTTCTCAGCTGACTAGAGTATAATACAACATAGTTTGCCGTCCTAACTTCCTTATGTATGCATCCAAATTGTAGTCATTACAAATTGAGATGATAATCATCTTGTTTCATGGATTTTTCCCACCTCAGAATTAATTTATTTTGTATGATTTTAAGCTAGAAGACCCAGCAATGCAGCAAAAGGTATTGTTTTTCCCTCCAAATGGGCTTTTAGAAAACTGAATATCAGATAGTAATCAGGATTTTGCTACTAGACACCCAAAGATGCATATTTCTGCCATAAATAAGCCTACTGGGTATTTTATTCTACTAGAGGGCAGCAATGTAAAATGTACTGTAGGTATAGATTTGTATATATTAGGGATGTCAAAGTGATGTATCATGTTATGGTTATAAAGATTTTCACACTGAAAAAGTAATTTTAAAATTTGTGTATATACATATGAATGTATTTGGTTTTTTGAGACAGGATCTCACTTTGTATTCAGTTCAACCTTGAACTCACTGTGTAGTATAGCCTGGCCTTGAACTCATGGAGAGCTTCAATTTCTAAAATTTAAAAAAAATTTTAAGGTAGCCAAGCTACCTTAGAATTAATTTATGGTACATGCATATAATTCCAGCACTCCAGAACATAGAGGCAGAATAATTGCAAGTTTAAGCCCAGTCTAGGCAAGTTAGTGAGTTATGAAGTCCCTGTCTCAAAATAAAAAATAAAAAGGGATCAGAAGATAGTTTAGTGCAAAGGCCCTCGGTTCAATCTTCAGTTAAAAAGAATTAATCAGCCACTCGGTGGAAATTGCAACTAAGCTCACTCTCTAAGGTGGTGGTACTATCTCCTTTGGTCTTATGCTTCTTATGATCTCAAATGGCTCAGTAAAGACAACTAGCTCTTTTCACTATGCAGTTTTGGATTTTCTCAACAATGGTGTAATTTCTTGTACTTAGAAGCTTGGCCACTGCTAGAAACCATCTCTCAAACAGGACAGGATCCAGACATGAGGACTTCTAGCTACAACTTGGAGAAAGCTCCATGAAACACTAACCTAATCCTCTAAGAACAGTTCTGCAGCTGAGCCAAGACAGCAATCACTACATGCACAAATAAGATATTAAAAAGTATTAATTAAAAAGTATCTAAAATGCTCCTGTAATGTGCTGTTAAGAACTGTACATGTTAGAGAAATAGACACAGTGCGATAGAGCAACATAGGGAGCCCAGACATGATCCCATGTATAAATGATCAACTAAGTTGCAATAAGGGCACCAAGAATTCAAATGTCAAAGGATAGATTCTTTAATGACTCATGCTGGGAAAACTGGATATCCTGTGTAAAACATTGGACCCTTATCTTATGCCATACATAAAAATGGGTTAAATACTTAAATGTAAGACCTGAAACCATAAAACTCCTAGAAGAAAAATTGGGGGAAAAGTTTAGCAGTGATTTTTGAAATACACACACGCACATGTGCACACACACACCAGGCAAAAAGTCTAAAAGCAAACAAGCAAGATTATACTAAACTAGAAACTTTTGTATAGCAAAAGAAATGACCAACAAAATAATGAAGCAATCTATGGAACAAGAGGAAATATTTGCAGATGGTATAGCTGATAAATGTTTAATATTTAAGATGCAGAACTCCTGCAACTGAATATTTAAAAACCCCAAATAGGTATTTTTAAAAAATAGACAAGGGATATGAGTAGATACTTATCCATCAGTCATAGCTAGAGGGTCGATGGATATATGAAACGGAGCTCAACATCACTAATCACCGGTGAAATTCAAATCAGTCCCAAAACAAGAAATCACATGTTAGGATGACACGCATTCCAAAAAAAGAGTTAAGTGTTGGTAGGGATATGAAGACAAAGGAACCCCTCTTTACTGTTGGTGCGAATATGAATTACATATGGAATTTTCTCAAGAAATTAAAAATTAGAACAGTGACATGGCATATATATTTCTGAGTATATATCAAAGGAATTGAAACCAACACCTGGGAGAGACATTTGTGTTCCCACATTCATTCAATTCTCAATAGCTATGGTATGGAGGCAACTCAGATATCCATGGACAAATAAATAGAGAAATTTGTGGTATATACATAGAACAGAATATTACTCAGCCCTATAAAAGAAGGAAATCTTGCTCTTTGTGAGAACGTGGACGGACTTGTACAGCATTATGTTAAGTGAAATAAGGCAGACACCAAAAGACAAGTGCTGTATGATTTAATTTATATGTGAAATCTAATTTCAAACTCGTAGAAGTGGAGAGTAGAACAGTGGTTGCCAGGGGAGAGAGGGAAATAGGGAGGGGATGGTTTCAGCACGGTGCCTCTTGCCATCAACATTGTATTATATACTTAAAGTTGCTGAGAGAAGCCTAACAATATTGTGTTTATATATTTCAAGTTGCTAAGAGGGTACGTTTTATGCTGAGTGCCCTTAACAAAACAATTACAGCAACAATGGTAAAGGGGCAAAAAGAAACTTCAGGAAGGACAGCTGTGTTTTTTTGTTTTTTGGTACCAGGAATTGAACTCAAGACCTCGCATTTGCCAGGCAGGCACTGTGCCACTGAGCTATACCCCCAGCCTGACAGCTATGTTTATGGAGTTGGTGGTGATGGTTTCATGCACTTATGCTCAACCCCAAACTCACTGAGATACAATCATTGTGTAGGTATAACTTATTAATGTGATTTTCAAGACAAAGAAAAGCTTGTGGAACAAACACTAATCAAAGAATATCATAGTATGAATGTGTTAGTTACTTTTCTCATTGCCGAGACAAAGTACCTGACATCCAAAGTTAAAAGAGGAAAGGTTTATTTGGCTCACTGTTTGTAGAGGTTTAAGTTCATAGTTGGCTGGCTCCAAGGCAGGGTGGCATGGCAGAGGGGCATCGCAGAGGAGAAATACTTCATAGCAGGCAGAAGGCAGAAGGTGGCGAAGCAGCAAGCAAGAAGGGACAAGCCACAAGAAACAACAACAGCAGCTCTCTTTCCGTATCTTATGTTTTATCTAGGCTACCTGCCCTTAGGGCGGGTAGCACGCACACAATTAATCTTAGTATTGCACTGTGAATGAATCTCAGCACCATATCCTTAACCCCAGCATCAAACATCTAGACCCAGCCAACTCCAAAAAGCCCCATGTATGACCTCATGAGGCTTTGGTGGGGGGGACATCTAGACTCAAGCCATAACAGTGAGGGAGTTGGAGAGGTGCTGGTTACTTGGCCTGATATGGGGCCAGAGATGGAGAAGCCAACTATAGAGACAAACAGGTGAGACTCCAGGGCACTCCTAACACAATAGTACCTTAAGAACATCCAGCAGATGCATCAAAATGAATGTCTAACATGAAAAAACTCACTGAAGTTCTAAGAATAATTCTGAAGTCCACACACTCTGTGTGCTTCTTTTATTTTTCTAGATGTTTGCTTATGAAATTGAGATTTTTTTCCACTTATATTTTTTCCCTCTTCCAACATTGCATTTCTTTCTCCTAGTACCAAGGCTTTCACTCCCAGCTCTGCCAGTGTGTGCTGCTTTGGCAAAGCCTAAAGACTGTCTGCTTCCCATCTTATCTCCCTTGCTGGTGACTTGCACATTCTGTCTCTAAACCTAAACAATTGTTTGTTGGCTTTTGAGGTTAAATCTTTTTAACCAGACTATTGCTCAAGATTAGTGTTTCTCTAATAATCAAGAATTAATTTATAATCTGCAGTACTGCTACTTGTTTTAGGGAATTCTTCTGGCTAGTCTATATTTGAAACATTTTTTATTTGTGTGCTCTCCACTTGGAAAAGCTAAGCTATCTTTCCGTTGGGTTCCTTTTTGACTATCTTACACAATGATTACATTTCCTCTTACTTCTCTCTCCCTTTTTTCTCTGTGCTCACCTCCATTAATTTAAGCTGCTTATAAAAGATTATAATTTTATTTTAGCTGGTCACATTTTAGTCTTTACTATGCTATGAGTTCCAACAGTGTTGGTTTAGTCAGTCTCTTACTTTAACTTTATAGTCTCCTTTTTATCCTTTTTATTGTTTCATGATATTTGCTCTTGAAAATATATGTTATTGCATTCTTCAAAAATGCAGTATAGTTACATAGGATTGCCTTCTTTCCCTTGGCTTGTGTTTTCCTCTAGAGTCATCCTTCATTTGTCACTTTTTCTGTTCAATCTCATTTATGTAATATAAATTTAGTGAGTTTCTACTATGTGCTGGGCCTTATTCTTAATGCTGAGGAAAGACCTGTCAGGGAAACCAAGTTCATGAGTTCATGGGTGTTACATCCCAGACAGAGAAATCAGACAACAAATAAACAAATATATAATCACAAGTCAAGTAAAACTGTTTCCGTTAAGGGCCGGATAGTAAATATTTTGGGTTTGTCAATTGTATGGTTTCTTGTCTCAGATACATAGCTCTGCCCTTGTCATACAAAAGTGGCCATAAACAAAAATAAGGGAATAAGTGCTGCTGTGTTCCAATAAAACTTTGCCAGTATCTGGTTTAGGACAACTATTTTCTGAGGTCAACCTTACCGTCTCTGAGGTATTGCTTCCTGAGGGCATTTTGCGTAGCTAAATCACAACCATGAGGCCTAAGGTCCTGGATGGCTGAGGGAAGACACGAAACCAATAACCAGCCTGCGAGAAGGGCTGGACAGTGAAAGAATAATGGTGGGTCCAATATGTGTGGAGCCCCTGCCTTTCAGTCACAATTATTTTGAGACCAAGGGGAAGAGGGACTTTTGGTCACTTCTGGTCATAACTCATTTCTAGTGGCCCATGTAAAAAAGGCTTCAAGATTGGAATTCAATACAGGAATCTTCCTGTAATTCACCAGACCTGCTACAGGGGTGACTTAGCAATTAATGGGGGGGCCCAGAGAGAAAGATAGTATGGAAATCCATACACCAAAAATGGTCCCTAAATTAAGGAAGTTCATGAGTTCATGGGTGGAGTAAGAGGCCAGAGGCATTGTAATGACACCTGCTGACTCAGTATTTCTTCTACTTCCTGGTATCTTTTATGCACAAAGTATAATTTCAGTTATTTACATGTCTGTTTATTTTCTTGGGCCATGAAATGCTTGAAAAATACATTTTAAAACTCTTATTAAACAGTTGGTTCTTATTCAATGCAGAAACAAATGCAGATAGACAAAGAGAAGAAAATAAAAATGGTTCTTAATCCCTCCTTCTGAGATAACCAGTGTTAATATTTTGAATTCTATTCTTCCAAATAATTTCCTATAAATACAAGTCTATTTCAAATCTTAACATACATTAAATGTATTATTATGTAATAAAACATTAAAGTGGTCTTGTATGGAATATCTACCATGCTACAGCTCTCAAAAAGTAATACATGATACAAAAAGTGCCAGATATGGAATGTTCTGAAATTGCAACTTTATTTTTGCATTTATTAATATATTCTGGAACCTTTTTCAGATCTCTAAGAATTCCTTTTGCAGTGGTTGCATAGTGTTCCACTGCACAGATGTACCATAATTTATTGAAAGAATCTCTCACCATTGAGAATTTACTTCTATTTTTCTAGTAATTATGAACAACACTGACCTGATTATCCTTTTATTTAGATATAGGCATACATCCTTTTTTCTTTTCCCGTGTGCTCTTTGTAATAGAATTGTTCTTTATAAATATATTTTACTTTGTCTGGCCATTTGCATCATTTTTATGTTGACAATTAGGTTGCCACGTGAGAAATTCGGGTTCCTTTTGTGAGTTTGGGTTGTGTAGGAGGTGATGGAGGCATCAAGTCTGGATTAGAATTAGGACATTGATGCTCTGTGCCGCAGTACAAGGAGATGAGACCCACGTAGCTACTTGAAGAGATTAAGGAATCCAGTAGAGGGTAATTGTGACAGCCAGAAATCCCATTGTGACCATCACTACCTAACACCAAGAGAGCTCCATTAAACCACTAAATACTAAAAAACGGGCCTCAAAAAAAAATCCAAATGGTGTCGCCAGCTGACAAAGGGCACAAAATTCATAGTGTGGCTTGACATTTAGTCCTTAACACACCATGACAGCTCCAAGCTCCATGGGGTGTGTCAGAACAGGGACTCTGAAGAATTGTCTTTTGCTGTCTGTGGCTCTGCCTCATGCACTAATACTACAAAAACCTTTGCATGGAGACCATAAGATGCATATTTTTTGACTTATGATACCCGGGCTGGTCAAGTCCATCAGGGAATTATATGCAGAGATGGGTGCGGCTTTCGCATCTTATTCATATTTATACTTTTTATGTAAGCCCCCTGTTATTTTCCTGAGAATCTAGGATACAGCAGGCTCTGGGGAAATAAGTATTGTAAAGTTGGCAGGTAGAAGGGGTTTTTGGCTGTTGTTTTTCAAACATATTACACATATTTTTACATTATTAAAAACACACGCACACGCACAACTCCATTTCCCCAGAAGCCTCTTCGGCTGACTCGTGTCAAGCCTAGTGATTTATAAGATTGTTTGCATATATTATATTTTAAAACACATATTGCTTTTGTAAAATGTGTATTTATTATACATTTTGGAATTCATAATGTGTACTGCAAAAGCTGCCTCTGCCTTGCTGGATCTGAGACAGTCTGTCATGAAAACACATTTCTGGAAGGGACAAATTCTTTAAATGGAGCCAACCAATTGTTCCTCTGCAGCCTCCATGGTTGATTGGTCTCTCTCTCTCTCCTCCTCCCCCATACACACACACACACACACACACACACACACCCTTTCGCTCCCTCCCTCCTGTGTGTCACACCCATGCAAATAAATAATAAAAACAGTCATGAAATCACAACCCCAGAAGAATGCTCTGTGAGGAATGAGTCTTATTTTTAAAGCCACACAGCAGTCCTAAGGCAAGAGAACCCTGAGCAAAACAGCAATTCACAGCTCTATGGATTGGGTTACCAAAAATTAGGAAATGACTCTGCGAAGCCTTGTGAAATGAATTCCAATATCCCACACTGCGACCCTGAGGACAAGAGTTGAATCTGAAATTGAACTGCGCAGTCAGTGTCCAGCAGGGGCGTTCCTGACCCAGATCACCTTCCCACAGTTGGGAAGTGTGTGGGTGTGTAAGTGCACCCGGCTCCGCTCACACACATCCTGGGGAAACAGACATCGCTATTCACCACGAGCCCTGTTCTGAGCAGTCTTGCAGTTCTCCCGTTTGCTCTCAGAGGACCGAGAGTGGTCCACGGAGCCTCTGTGTTGGCGGAGATGGACTGCCTGTGCCCCCATTAAGGCTCTGACCCTGCACATTTGCTCTTAGACTTTCAATCTCAGTGGGGCGATGAGGAGGAGAAGGCCCAGGGGCCTGGCTTTTTATCAGCATGGCTGTCGGCTCTCCTGCCTGCTACACTGCGGAAGGAGCAGAAGGGCAGCCATGCCGGACAGGAGGAGAGGCAAGGAGACAGAAGAGCAGCCTTAGGGAGCATCCGGAATCATTTCTCCAGGGTGAATCCAGCCAGAGGAATGCGGGGCTCCTGATCCCAGACAGAAGCTGGATTCAGCCTCCCATGGAGGGATGCAGTTCCTTCATCCTGCCCTCTTAGCATAAGAAGGAAAAATGAACCCAGGTGCCAAGCCCCTGCTGATGTGCACTGACAAAATCCCATCGATCCACACCTGCACTGATGGCTGAAGGTGCTTTTCCTCACCTATGGAAAATGGGAACCAGCTTGAAAACACACAAAAAGCACTGGATGTAGGCTCTGTGGCTTAGTCTGGTGGAAGCTGCTGACCAGATGTGTGTATGTAGCTACTCAGCCTGCTGTCGGCAGCGGAGATGGATTTCTTTAGCATTCGTGTTATCAAACCCTCATACTTTGTCACCCACTAACTCAGTTTCCCCCACGAATGTCTTGGCCTGCCTGCTCCGAAGCTTTTATAGTAGCTGCTGCCTCCACCATGCACAAAAGACAGCACAAGAGCCAAGATTATGTCTTCAGTGCATTATGGGCCCATGCAGTGCGTATATCTTCAGTAAATAACCTCCCGTTTTCACATGGATTATTTAGAATTTCTGATGAAACTGCAGAAATGTCAATGCAGGGTGTGAGCCACCAATCAGAGCGCAGCTCCCCAACCCCTCTCTTCTTCAGCCTGACTGCTATTATCTTCAAGGGGGAAAAAAATCCTCCTTGTCTCTTGTTATACCTTTTTTATGATCTAGGACGCTGTTAATAACTACTTTGTGTTACATAAAACAGATCCATTAATGTCACCAAGTCCCAAAAGTACTGAATCAACCCTACTCCTTCAAAAAGGAAGCACACAGGGGATGAACAGAGGGAAGAGCTGAATAGGAGCCTCCTCTCCTAAAAAGGGAGAGCGGGGCCTGCTCGCTGGCCCAGCCCTCTTTGAAGTAGGCTATTATTTATTTATTTATTTATTAATTTTTGTTGCTGGGAATCAAACTCATGACCTCACACTTGCCAGGCAAGCACTGTGCCACTGAGCTACATCCCTGACCCTGATATGGGACATTTAAAGGGCCATGTGGTCCAGAGGAAGACAGGATATCTGGCTCAACAGCCCTCCAAAGGGGAACAAATGAGGTATGAAGTCTGAGTTGGTGACTGAAAGCCCCTCTGACCCGATTAGGTTTGTGAGTTCCCAGCGAAGCTCTTCAGAGAGGGGGAAGGAGGAGGGAGGTGGCTCCCTCATCAGTGAAGATGCCTCCTTGTTGGTGCTAACGTAATGGGTGATTCAAAACAACATCTTCAGGGGACCCAGCTGTTTGTTTCCAATACAGAGGAAAAACCACCCTGCTTTGCAGCCTGCGTGATATGCCTCAGATATTTGTCCCTAACAAAGTAGCTAGCAGGGAGGGTATTGAACAGAGGAAGCTCTTCTCAGTGGCTCTGATGTGTTGGTCTTGAATCCATAGCGAAGTCTCAGGCTGGTCAGCCAAGTCCTGTCACCTTGAAGACCACCCCCAGGCGGCCGTTACAGCCATCTTTTCCTATATTCTCTTTTAAAACCAGGGCAGCCCATCTCAGTCCTATTGGTAAGGACTACAAAGAAAACCAACCACTCACTTGCCATCCTAGGGAGCATCAGAAGCAGTGCAAACTCTCCCAGAGGAATCCAGATATGGATGCAAATGGGGAATAAAGGAGGAAGTGTGATGGGGAGGGGCTTTGTAGAAAGTCTCGCCAGCCCCCCTGCCCCGTCATATTACCCAGGATGCTTTGGGACACCCCATCTTTACCTTATGATTGCTATGAGCATTAATCGTAGGAGGGAGATGATAAAAAAAAGGCCATAAATATAAACAGTGTAAACACACACACGAGCGCACACACACAGACACACTGGGCTGTTCATATCTGTGGGTTCTGCATTGGTGGATTCCACCAACCATGGATCAAAAATATAAGAAAAAATTCAATAAAAATAATACCACTACAATAAAAAAAGGTAAGAAGTAAAACAATGCAGTATAGCTATCTCCATCACATTTACACTGTGTTAGGGATTACACATAACCTTGAGGTGATTTCTATCAGAGGATGTATATAGGTTATAAGAAAATGCTACACTACTTTCCAGAAGGGACTTGAGGATCTACAGGACTTTGGTATTCATGGAGCATCCTGGAACAAATCCCCTGCAGATACCAAAGGATATCTGTTTGTTTATACATAAACTAAGGATAACTCATTTCTGTAAACCACAAGGGTCCCTACATATTTATTGTATGCCCACTGCATGTCAGCCACCGTGGCCAAATGGACTCTGAGTTTACTCTTATGGGGATTACAGTACAGGAAAGCCTCTAACCAAACAGTGGCGCAAGTATAAAACAATGGAATACTACTCAGCTCCAAAAAAGATAAACTCAAGGCCTTTGTAGGTAAATGGATGCAACTAGAGACCATACTCATAAGTGAAAGAAATCAGACCTGCCTGTGTAAACATCATATTGTCTCCCTTGTGTAACAACTTGAAAGAGTAAATAAAACCCAAAAGATACAATAGATATCCTGAAAGGGAAAGAAATTGCTCAAAGGGAAGAAACAGCTGGGATGAGGGAAAGGAGAAAAAGAAAGGAAGAAGGAAGGGAGAAAATATATATAGACAGCAAGATGATTGTACTGCTGATGTCTAATGGTTTATTGAAAGGAATAGTTAATGCTTAATTTTTTTGACCAATTTTGCATGCTTATGTCTGGTAATCTGAAAAACTAATTTGAGGACAGCAATATGCAGTATGACAACCACTGGTGAATTCCTACCATCTTGTTTAGTGAAGTTCGGTATCATTTCTAATGTTTTTTATTATTATTTTTTATTCTCTTTAATGGTTTGATCAATCTTGCATTCTTACATCTGGTAATCTGAGCAACTTTGTTGAAGATAACAGTATGTAATGTAACAACCACTGTTAATTTCTATCATTTTGTTTTGAAACCCTGATCATTTTTATTGTTTATGTCTATGTTGTTGTTATTTTGTTATTTTTTTATTCTCTTTAAAGTAAAAAAACATATGAGAATCTGACAGGAGGTTGGGGCTCATCTGAGCAGTTGAGAAGACTTCTCTATGGAAGCGCAGAGAAGCAAGAGTGGAAAAGATGAGTTGGCAGGAAGCAGACAAAAATTCCAGGCAGAGGGGAGAGCTTATGCAAAGGCCCTGCAGTGGCCAGGAGAGGATGCATACAAGGGAGCAAGGACAACATAGGTCTTGACATCATCTACAAATGTTCCAAGTCTGAAATTTCACTTGTAGGTTTAGGAAAGAAGCTTCATCCGGTCCTGCACTCAGAGCATGGGATTGATGGTGAAACAGGCTTTTTTCTTTATCGTATTCATATTACACATCACTGTGAGGGTGCCTGGCTTTCTTTAGGTACTGGTCTCTCACCAGGGACCTGATTCATTGTTCTATGACAGTGGCCCAGCCCCTTCCCAGTTTTTGGTCAGGGTAGTTAGAACAGGAAGGAGGTACAAAGGTTTTCTGAGAGCCACCAGGCTGTCAGCCTCTGCTTCGCAAGTTTCCAGATGAACCTGGAACTTAGCTGTGTGCCTGGGAGTAGAGTTAAGGAACTTTGGTTAGTGGAATAAATTCTCATTCAAAGTAAACCCAAGGGGATCACATGTGAGTAAATGAGAAACTTGGAATGTGGAGAGCAAGAAGAGAAAACATAGCATTTGGGAACAGCACCTGGAGAACCTACTGATAGGCCTGGTGACTTCTACCACAGTCTAAGAATTTGGAAGCTATAAAGCCACTAGAAGGATTGTCCAGTCCATTGGGTTAATCTCATCAGCAACAACACACCCAAACTGTACAGCATAAAAATGCACTTCAATCACTGGATGCCCAGCTGCTCTACAGGGTGCTGGTGGATTATTCTGTTCTCCTTCTGATGGTCCTCACACAGCTCTGTGTATGTCCACTTAGACCCGGCCTTACCCTATCATTGTCTCCCCTGCCATCACGGGATACCAGGTGCACAGCTGGTTCCACGACTCCCCTCAAGAGGTAGACAAGAGACTGCAGGCTGGAGTGAGAGACCCACTTCAAAAAGGGACAGGTTTCCCAGTGCAGGGTGGAGGCATTTGGGGAGCTGCCAGTGAAAGAAAGTGTCCTGAATTTTCTGGGAGTTGAATTTTCTCCAGAATGAAGGTTTATTGGCCCCTTGCTGATTATGAGATTATACTGCAGGCCTCCAGAGAGATGTGTGAGGGATCATGTAAATCCTGCATCCTGGCAAAAGGAGAAAAACACTAATTTTTACATTAGTGGCATCTCAACATGGAGCTGTTCAGCAGAACATATGTTTACCACTGATTGGAAGGCTTGAAATGTGGATGGCGTCTACTGATCTCGTCTCCGTAATGGGCAGTCACCTGAACAGGTTTGTTGCGCCTGGGAGACAGGTATCTTGACCTTGAAGGAATAGGCAGGTGCCTTTAACTATTTGTGTTCTGGGCCAGAACCCATTACCAGCCATCATGGCCATTTTAAGAGAGCATGATAGGGTTCTGTGAAGATGCTTTTGATCATTTCCCATGAATGGTCTACATGACCTTACCAAGGTTAACTGGGCCTGGCTCTGTGTTGACTTTGAGCATGCCCCATACTCGGGGAAAAAGTTTATGGTCCTGATCATAAGGCTTCTTGCTTAGCTTTAGTAATGTTTTGCCCACATGTATAGAAGGGGTCTTGATAGGATGCTATAAACTTTCCCTCTGGGTTAGCAGAGGAAATGCTCAGAACTGAAGCCACTATGTACTGATATAAGGGAAGTTCTGAGATATTGTTGGAGACTCATGTTTAAGTTCATCATGTTACATATCTTACAGACAGTTGTACAGATTGGGAAGATAAATTAAAAAGAAAAAAATTAAACACTTCTCAAGGCCATTTATAAAGGGAAATACAATTTATTCCTAACAGGTGAAAGAAATAGAACCAGCTCAGAGTAATGACCTCAGCCCCAGTAGTGTACATTACTGAGCACTGCACAGGGTGTAACATTTCTTGAGGGAGATGGCAAAGGTGTTTTAAGACCTCTTATAAGATTCAGAGCTTGCAAAGAAGTTCCAAACCCTTTCGCCAGTGTGACGGCCCATTGCCGTGTCTGTGGTTTTCTTTTCTACAGCCTTTGACATTTGTGAGTTACATATATCTGAAATTCTATTTTAATAGAATAATTCTAGCAGGCTAAAATAAAAAACAAACTTAAGAAGTTTAAGTTCTGGAGGAAACAAAGCAAATATTTAAAAAGAGATCCTTTCTATTATGCATATCAGTACCTTGCAAGTCTTAAGTCAAGAAGAACATTTTCCTGAAGAATCTAAAAGAAATTGCTCAGCTCTTCCCCCAGTGTGGATACCTTCTAGTGTATGCTTGAGTGTCTCTAGGTGTCACACATAAGAAGGGGATGGGGTGTCTGATGGGTTTCCAGAGAGAGTCAGAGGGCATGGGTGGGGCTGGCCACTTGAATCTACAGAGGTCTCATTCTAAGATATCTACCAAGTTTTTTCTGTGCTCAAATTGAAGTGAGAGGTATTTTGAAAGCTAGAAACAGGAACTTGGGGAAAAATATAGAAAGTCTACTGAGAGTTTAGAAAGAGCCAAGTCAGCAGAGCCTTGTTTCAGAGATGGTGTCCAACCCGGATGTGACAGTCCAGAAAGAGACTGGCCCAATCGCCTTGGAAACAAAGGGAAAGGCACCCTTCTGTGCCTACAGGTAGAATCAGCCTTCAAACCCAGCTGGTGTGTGTGTTGTTGGAAAAGTCACAGAGAGGAAGAACACAGCTTTGGAGTAGGGACAAGAATCATAAGTAGTAATGTGAGAAGCTATTTCCATTAGGCTAGAATCTTTGAAGGAGAATACCAAGACTCACAGCTGCTGAAAGTTTGAGCAATAGGCTATGAGAGAGACTAAGTCCCAGTAGACCTCAAAATAACTCATCAACCCACAGGCCGTACATTTGCCCATAGAACATGCTTAAGTAAATTCAAAAGAATTGAAATTATCCCATGTATATGATCTGAACATAGTGTAATGAAACTGGAAATTAATGGCAAAAGAAACCACAAAAACCCCATAAGTACATGGAAATTAAAGAAACACCCTCCTGAGCAACCAATGGGTCACAAGTGAAATTTAAGAGGACATTAAACAATATCTACAATTAAACAAAAATGCAGATACAACATACCAGAACCTGTGGCAGGCAATGAAAGAAGTCCTAAGAGGGAAATTTATGGTAGTGAATTCTCACATCAGGGAAACAGAACGAGTACAAACAAATAACCTAATGTTGCACATCAAGCTTCCAGAAAAAGAAGAGCAAGTCAAGCCCCAGGCCCAAACAAGGGAAAAAATGATAAAGATCAGAGCAGAAATTCATGCAATGGAGACTAAGAAAACAATACAAAGAATTAATGAATGAAAGAGTTAGTTCCTTGAAAGAATAAATAAAATGACAAGCCCTTAGCCAATCTTATAAAAAAAGGAAAGAAGACTCAAATTCATGCAAGGAGAAATGAAAAAGGTGAAATCACTACAGATCTTGGGGAAATTTAGAAGATCATCAATATCTACTTCAAAAATCTTTACTCTCATAGAATGGAAAACACAGAAGAAATGGATGATTCCTGGATATGTATGAATTACCAAAGCTGAAGCAAGGAGATATAAAAATTCTAAATACAGGTAATTCAATATCAGTCAATGAAATTGAAAATGTAATTAAAACTTACCAACAAAGAAAAGTCCAGGTCCTGAGGGATTCATTGCTGTATTTTATAAGAAATTTAGAGAAGATTTAATGCCAATACTCCCCAAACTCTTTAACAAAATTGAAAGGGAAGCAATACTCCCTAACTCATTTCTGGAGGCAAGTATTACCCTAATACCAAAACCAGAGAAAGACCCAATCAAAAAGGAGAACTACAGGCCAATCTCCCTAATGAACATAGAATTCAATAAGATACTAGCAAACAAAACATAGCAAATCATGAAGAAGATTATACACCAAGACCAAGTGGAACTTGTCCCAGGAATGCAGGGATGGTTCAACATATGCAAATCAATAAATATAACACACCATATCAACAGAGCCAAGGACTAAAATCACATGATAATCTCAATAGATGCAGAAAAAGATTTTTAAAAGCCCAACACTCATTCATAATAAAAATCCTACAGAAAATCAGAAGAGATGGTCTTCATCTCAATCTTATAAAAGTCATCTATGACAAACCAATAGCCAACATCATACTAAATGAACAAAAACTGAAAGCTTTCACTCTAAAATCAGGAACAAGATAAGGAGGTCCACTATCATGACTCTTATTCAATGTAGTTCTAGAAACACTAGCCAGAGCAATTAGACAAGAGAGAAAAATAAAAGGAATAAGGATAGGAAACAAAAAAGTTAAGTTATCATTATTCACAGATGACATGATACTCTACATAGAAGACTCCAAAAAACTCCGCCAAAAAAAGAACTCTAGAGTAAATAAACAACCTCACTAGTGCACCTGGATACAAAGTTAACACTCAAAAGTTAGTAGCATTCCTGTACACAAATAACAAACTCAGTCAGAGAGAAATTAGGAAAACTGCACCCTTCATATAGTATCCAAAAAAAATGAAATACCTAGGAATCAATCTAACAAAGGAAGTAAAAGACCTATATATTGAAAATTACAGTACTCTGAAAAAAGAGATCAAAGAGAATATCAGAAAATGAGAAGATATCCCTTGCTCATGAATAGGAAGAACCAACATAGTGAAAATGGCCATACACTCAAAATTGTTATACAGATTTAATATAATCCCAATGAAAATACCATTAGCATACCTCACAGAACTAGAGGAAACATTCCTAGAATTCATTTGAACCAGAAGAGACCCAGAATAGCAAAGACAGTCCTGGACAACAAAGGAAGTCAGGAGGCATCACAATACCTGGCTTGAAATTATACTATAAAACTACTGTGATAAAATCAGCATGGTACTGGCAAAACAACAGACCTGAGGATCAGCAGAGTAGATTAGAAGATGCAGGCACAACTACAGACACACCCAGCCACCTTATCTTTGACAAAGGGGCCAAATATGTTCACTGGAAGAAAGATAGCCTCTTTAACAAATTGTGCTAGAAAAACTGGCTCTGTACATGCTGAAGACTAAAACTAGACCCAGGTCTATCACCATGCACTAAACTAAAGACAAAATGGATCAAAGATCCAATATTAAAACAGAAACACTAAATCTACTGGAGGAGAAAGTGGGTAGAAATCATGTAGGTAGAGATTTCATGAACAAAACCCAGACTGCATGAGAAATACTCCAAGGAATTGACAACTGGGATCTCACCTTATTAAAAAGCTTTTGCACAGCAGAAGAAATCAGTAACAGAGTGAAAAGACAACTCTAAGAGTGGGAAAAATTTTAGCCAATCATACCTCAGACAAAGTTCTTCTGTCTAGAACATATAAAGAAGTGAAAAATATCAGACCCCCCAAATTAAAAAAATGTGCATCTGAGATGAATACATACTTCTCAGATGAAGAAATACAAATGGCAAATAAATGTATGAAAAAATGATCAAAATCCCTAGTCATTCAAGAGATGAAAGTTAAAGCAACACTGAGATTCCATCTCACCACAGAAAGAATGCCTATCATCAAGAAATCAACCAATAACAAATGCTAGAGGGGTTGTGCGGAAAATCCTTCTTTACTCTTGTTGGGAGTGTAGACTGTTGCAACCCCTGTGGAAATTAGTGTGGAAAGTCCTTTAAAAACTAAGATTAGAGGTCCTATTCCACCCAGCTACTCCCCTTCTGGGTATCTTTCCAGAAGAATTAAAAACATCATATTACAGTGATATATGTGCAGCCATGTTTACAGCAGCACAATTTGTAATAGCTAAATCTTGGAAACAACCCAAATGTCCATCAACTGAGGAATGGATAAAAAACATGTGGTATTTTATACAATGGAGTACTACTCAACCATAAAGAAGGATAACTTTGAGAGTTTTGTAGGTAAATAGATGCAACTTGAGACCATACACATAACTGAAATAAATCAGACTTACATGGATAAACATTGTATTGTCTCTCTGGTGTGAGAAACTGAAAGAGTAAATAAAGCATAAAATGTACAATACATATTGTGAAAGGGGAAGAAATTTTTCAAAAGGAAAAAGGAACTGGGATGGTTGAAAGGGAGAAGGACAGTAGGAAAAAGGGAAAAACATGTCAGTTATGCTATTAGTGTCTCTTAGTTAATTAAAAAGGAAGGTTTGTGCTAATATCAATTGGAGAAATTTTTATGCCTATGTGTGGTACCCTGAGCAACTACTTTGAAGATAGCAACATGTAATGTACTAACTATTATTCTTCTTCTTCTATCATTTTGTTATGAAATTTTGTTTTACCTTTTTTCCATAAAATAAAAAACAAAAACAAAAAACCCCAACTCGTCAACCCTTACTTAAGCATCCAACATCAAATAGGTAAAGATGGACTGATTTTCAGGAGAAGTAGGAATTTTCACTGGAATTTCTGAGGAAATGGATTATGAATTTAAATGAAAGGCAGGAATGATTGATTATACACAGTACTTATAAGATGTTGGTACCTTTCATGTCCCTATAGTATAATTAACTACATCTTATTTTCTATTTTTTGTTATTGGTGCATGAGAACGATGGTGAGAATATTCTCCACAAGGACATTGGAGTAAAGGAAAGGAATTAAAGACGTGTTGATTTTAAAATTTAACTCTTGGGGCTGGGGATTTAGCTCAGCGGCAAAGCGCCTGCCTGGCAAGCACAAGGTCGTGAGTTCGGTTCCTGGTACCAGAGAAAAACCAAAAAAAAATAAAATAAAATAAAAAATAAAATTTAACTCTTTGTGCACAGAGTGAACCCAAAGAGACAGATTAACGTGTAAACTAGCACAGCCATGCTTGCTGGGTCTGCCAACATATACAATAGTAGAACATGTCCATCAGGAAGAGGGTTGGTCAGTCCAGAGCAACAGAGAAGAGTGGCTTGTGGAAACCAACTTGGCAATGCCTCGTAGAAACCATTTGTCAGGGTTGGTGCATTATTGGAATTTATTTTGTTTGCTTTTTTGTGTTGGCAAAGCCACTGTGAATATAGATTCACTAAGTATTGGACAACAGATTTTGAGGATTTCCAGCCATTGGTAAGACTATCTATTATACATTTGCTTCATATGTTTTATTTTAATTGGATTCAATGTTCTCTAGAAAACCTTTGGATTATTCCTTTATTTTCTAAGTAAATATGCCTAAATGAATAAAGTTTGGTGTTAAAAACTTGGGAAAATCCAGTTTCTGGGATAGTTGTGACTTAGTGTTGATTAATATATTTACAGTTTGATTATGATTTCTGTTCCGACGTAACTTTCTTTAAATGGCAGAAAGAGTTAAATGTGTTGGTATTTATTACAATGAGTTATCCTTTTTTTCAGCTGTAAATTCGTATGTTAACTTTATTTTATTTCACAAATTTAGCTAAGGGAGTTTATCCCTGAAAAGAGGTGGGTCCATTCCTGGAATGTGGGAATCATGTCATCAGTCTTGCTAGCTTAGAAGGTTGAAACTCATCCAGGTGACAGATGCTGTGCCATGAACCTTAAAGCCTTTCCCCAAATAAGCAGCCTTTCGTCCCCTGGTGTTGACATGTTACTCATACTTACATTTTCTGCAAACAACAGCAAGGATCCTTAAAACTAGCAGGTAGGGGACTTGGCAATGCGCTCTTCACTCTGGGCTGTGAGGAGAGTAGAGCAGGCCTGGGGCCAAGGGACCCATACAAGAGATCAGGTCACATAGTCACCAGGTAAAAGGCAGAGATGTGTTCCTATGAGTGTCTTTGTAGATGGATATTAATCTTGGCATCCACGGCCACACTTTTCTGCATGTCTTACTTTTCAGTTATCTAGGGATTGAATCAGCAGGGCGCGGGGAGCTCTCTTCTTGTTTCCTGGTTGTATAGCGCTTAAGCTAACCAGTGGTTGAAGAAATGACAGAAAACAAAACCTGGCTGTGTCCGGGTGCCTGCTGGCTTGAAGAAAGCATCTAGAGAAAGGTGTGGATTTTCTATAGGGTTAAGTGGTGTATTTCCTAACCTTTTCTTATTGGCTGTAAGAATTAAACTCTGAATTGCAAAAGATCTATTTCCATCTTGTTAAACTCTGAATTGCAAAAGATCTATTTCCATCTTGTTTCTTTACTTCTTTCTCTCTCTTTTAAAATCCCCTTTCTCTTTCTTCCCCCACTCCTCTCTCCATCTCTTGTTTTCTTTCCCACTTGAAATGGGTCCTTCTGCTTCCCATTATCTATCTTTTACAAATCGGAAGGGGAACAAGAGTTGAAAGAAGCAAGAAGGCATGGGAGGGGAGGGGGACAGAAAGAAAGAACTAAGATGGGCTATGTGCATGAATAAACTGCCCTCAATACATATAATCATTATGTACTTGTAACTTGTACTAACAAAAAGTTTTTAGAAAAGAATTAAGCTCTGACTACATCATTGAGTTTCAGTACAGTTTTCAAATGTCTGCCACTATTTTTGTTTTTTTGGCACCGTGTTAGAAATTCTCTCTGAGCAGTCTGTAATGTTCTTAGGGCTACCATTTCCAGAAGCAGTTGATAACACTTAGGGTGTCAGCAAATCCGTTTGCTTTTGGCAAATTTTATTCATGACAGAGACAGGAGTGCTGTGGAGGGGCTGAGGGAGTTACTGAGAGCCAGTAAGGGGCTGGACTGGGTTAGCAGGAGGCCTGCAGGACTAAGGCAGAAGCTGCCTCTTTGCGCCTTGCCCTGGGCCTGGGAGGGCAGGAGTCGTCAGGATGCAGGAAATGCATAAGCAAGATGGGTGGAGAGGAAAAAGCACCACACCGTGCCCGTGCCTGGGCTCCACCTACCAGCGACCTCCCTCACAGGAAGTAACTTTCTCCAAACGTGGCATGGCATTGCCGCCCATTGTTCCTTCCTCATTGCCAACTGCACTGGCAGCAAGAATGGCACCCCAGCCACCCAGAACGGCGGGTTCAGCCACAGTTCGTACATCATCCTCAGATAGGCTCACAGTTCCAGCCTTTTCTCTACAATCCTGTGTGTGTGTGTGTGTGTGTGTGTGTGTGTGTGTGTGTGTGTTTCAAGCCATAGGACCCTGACCTTTGTGCATTCTGCTTGGAAATAACTGAGGCAATTGGTTCCTATTACCAGTTAAATGCTTAGGAAATTTCATTTTAAGAGACATAACTGAAAACGACATAAAAATGCTCAAACTCTCTCCTTTAAAAACATCACTACAAGCGAAGGCCTTGTATGATAATGTGTAAGTGCAACTTTACAACTGAATTACGAAGATTGCGGAAATAAAGTGTGGGAAGGAAAGAAGAGAGATCTTTAATGGGCCTCCCATGCTTTCAATGTGGGAAATTAACACTAAGTGTCTGTGTTTCTAGACTTCATTTGAAAACATACCCAAGGACAGAGAGTCCAGTCCTAATGTGAAGACAATATGGATGAGTCCAATTAGAAATTATTTTCAGTTAGCATGTTCAAGATTGACTGGTACATTAGAAAGCAGAACAGATTTACCAGACAATTCTGTTAATTGTTTCCTTCTTGCTTTCCACTTCTCTATTCCCCAACCCCATATTCCGAGATGTAGAAATAGAATTCATGCCCTGGCTCAGTTACCAGTTACCCAAGATATACGGTTTTATACTGATGGTCCCCAACTTCATCATGGCTCCCCTTTGAATTTTTTTTGAATTTACAATGTTGTGAAAGCATGCCCAGACAATCAACCTATTTTTTACCTTCAGTACAGTAAACTGAACAAGATACCAACACTTTAATACAAAATAGGCTTTGTGTGAGATGATTTTGCCCAACTGTAGGCTAATGTCAGAAATATGAACATGTTTAAAGCAGGATAGGCTATGATCTTTAGTAGTTTAGGTACATTAGATGTATTTCTGTCTTATGGTGGTTTTATTGGTACATAATCCCATTGTAAGCTCATTAACATCTATATTGGATCTTGATTATGGGTAGATTCTTTGTGTTGATTTGTCTAAAACAAAATACTACTACTACTGATATGATGATAGTGATAATAAACAGTTATCATGTACTCTTCAAAGTGCTTTCCATGTATCATCTCATTGAATTTTATAATAGTCACATGAAACACGGAATTATTAACTACTTTTTTAGATATGGAAACAAAGTTTAAGAAAGGTTAAATAATTGCCTAAAATCACTGAGCTATCAAGCAGTGGAATCAGAATGCAACTCTAACTATCCCAGTGTACATGTTTGATGAAGAATGCTCTCTTCATCCTGGTGTCTTAGGCACCAACCCTAGGACAAATCTGTTTGTGTTTTGGGGGGACCACCATTCCCCCTTCATACCAGACGTTGGTAACTTCATCTTCTTATATGGATGCAGTAGATGCACTAAAAACATGTACACTCACAACAAATAACCCCTCTTTTTGGCCTTATGTATAATATGTTATAAGTATAATCAGGTAAATAGAAGATAAACTATTAAAAGTGACAGTAAGCCAACTTTCATTACTTCTGTAATCCACTTCATTTAGCATGGAGGCATCAAATAGGACAGATGTATCTTTGATACCTTGTGGATTTCTCATTTTCAGATAGAAATGAGCCACGGTAGAGGGAGAAGGCATGCAGGCTTTGGACTTGTGTAGACCAGGTTCAAAACTTGTTCTTTTACTATGTGGCCTTGGGTAAGTTACAGCATCTCTATGACCCTCCATGCTTTCCTCTGAAGAATGTCTTTGTGATAACAACATTATCTTGTTGGCAGCAGAGATGAGATAGCATTCTGCACAGAGCCCAGCACAGAATGAGAACACAATTAATACCAGGCTACGTTTTATTTATGTCGTTTTCTACCTCCTATAGTTTTAAAAGAGTCCACTGTTGATTGCTGCAGAGGATAATTAGGTAGAAAGCTCACAGAATATATGTTAGGCTTCTGGGCCTTAGTGAGGGATTGAAGTGACCAACTGTGGTGCAATTAGCTGCCAAGGCCAAAGGACGGAAGGAGGCTGAGCTATATCAGTGGACACATTTTTATGAAGGATCATCTCTGATAGGATGTGGGCAGGCGAGGGAGATGTAAGTGAAAGAGAAACTCACTTTCGGTAACTCACTTTTAGTAAGTCCCTATCAGGTGCCAGTTTTGTAACTGAAATTCATTCCATTACTTTGCAGCAATGCCTGAAATAGGACAAGGTCTCTATTTTGCAGACCTCTTAATAGGGCTGCAAAAACTTAACTGAAGTTTATAAATGCATCAAATGAAAATAGTGGTTTTTAATATTTCAAACGTCAACATCCATTCCCATAGGGAGAGCTACAAAGAGATAAAGGTCCAGAAAAGGATATTTTTTTAATGTCAAAAAGTCTCTAAAGTGACTAATTTCTTCTCTAAATATAAATTACGATGATGATTATTTTCTGGTCTAGAATCTCTCAGCTACCCAGCCCCAAGAGTCACATACAGCATGGGGGCCCAAACACTGCAGTCCTTAAACAATCTGGTACGATCTGCACATTTGAAATATACGTCCCTGAACTTATTAATTCAACCAGAAAATGAAATAAGTTACAGCATCAGAAGGCTGCTGTTCAGTCCTTGGAAGAGGAAAAATGTGTTCCGGGGACATTCTGCTTGGAGTTCATAAGACGGTAAAGTAACCTAACAATAGGATCTCTATCCCCAGCCACCTCCTGACTAGGCAGTTCTACCTCAAACATCAAAGCTGCCTCATTAAAATTTAATTTGAATTTAAAATCCCTGACAGGGACCAACACTGGGGAAGCAGGGGTTAACCACGGAGATAATGAGGCCACCGCTGCCACCGCTGATTCTGTTGACAGTATTGCATCACCTAATGAATGTGGCGCGATAAATCTTGATGAGGGGCAAGCTAGAGTCTCAGGAAAGGTAATGATAATGAGGAGGGGCCCGAGCTCATGCCGCAGATGAAGAGGAAAATCAATAAGATGCCCGGCCCGGGAGGAGCAGTCTGGGGCTTGGGCATAAAAAGGACCGACCACGTGCTCCTATTCATCCAGGATGTCCTATCTTCCACTGAGCATGCGGTAGGGCCAGCCACATCTGCAAGAGCTGGAGGAAGGAAAGGAACAGTGCTAAGAAGTGTCTATGCTCTGAACCAGCTCTCCACAGGCCTAGCAACACATAGAACTATGACATTTCCTAAAACAATCAGGGTGATCTCACAGTCCTCACCATTTACCAACCTCCGTCTGTCTGTTTTTGTCTTAGCAAGAAAAAAAATTTTACAAATCCTCTGTTTTATTTTGACTGTGACTCATACTACCACAATGGACTCTGCCTTTTGTTCAGTTGAGTTTGGCGTGGTTCCTTGACTATGGTTCTTCCCTAAATGAGGGAAGAGTCTCTAAATAAGTCTCAAAGGTCACTTGGTAAAACAGTCCTCAAAATGCCCCACTGTGAAAAAAAGGATGCCAGGAGGCTACCATGATGATTGCTCCAAATAGCATGGGCAGCGTCTCTGGACTCTGCCTGGAGGACATGAAGATCAGTGGTGTCCTTGAAGCTATGACCTATGTGTGACTCCAGGGCGCACAGCACAAGAGTTCTAACAGTCGAGTGTTCTCTTTGAGTTTGCATACCGCCGGTCTGGGCTTTACCTATTCAGGAAGGTATGATGTTGGGAAGAGTTCCACACACTTGTGCTGCAGCAGAATACTGCTCTTTGGTGGAGAAATGAGACGTGGTACCAGAGTATCCCGGATGGAACTGCATTGCCCATGCAGACAGGGCCCTGGCAGGCTGGTGGCCATCTCTTCAGTTCTAGAATTTGGGAAATAGATTCTGGCGGGAAAACATCTAGACTTGTACTTTATACTTGTCAGCATCTTGCAGGGGCCACCTATATTTTTC
Source organism: Chinchilla lanigera (assembly GCF_000276665.1). Lineage (NCBI taxonomy): Eukaryota > Metazoa > Chordata > Mammalia > Rodentia > Chinchillidae > Chinchilla > Chinchilla lanigera. Next base: position 5,935,300 of record NW_004955484.1, read on the forward strand.
TAGGAGTCACAAATCTGGTGGTGCAGAAGACACTTGGAAAACTTAAGAATATACATTCTAGGGCTTACCCTTAGAGAGCCTATTGTGATGACTTAGGTAGCGTGGTTTGGACATAAACACATCTCTATCTTGCCTTTTTATTATTTTTTTTAAATGCCCTAAAGGTGGCTATCACATACTTGTGGCTGAGGGTTTTCAGTGCAAATGGAAAGAAAATAAGACAGAAAAAATGGGAAATAATACATTTTTTTCACAGCCTAGAGCAGGGTTACTCAACCTTGGCCCTGCTGACATTTCAGATCTGATCTTTCTTTGTCATGGGGAGCTGTCTGTGTATTATAGAATGTGTGGCAGCTTCCCCGGCTTCTACCCACTGGATGCCAGTAGCACTTCTATTAGTGATGGCAACCAAAAATATTTCCAGACATTACCAAATTTCCCCAGGGTCGGATACAGGGGTGCCAGTCTGCCCACAGTTGAGAACTGCTAGTTTAGACAGAGGGAGAGCCCTGAGCATCTCAAAGGGGTGCAGGGAAAGAAAGAAAAGTCATTGCCAACTCCCTGATGGCTTATTGCAATGAGCTATTTTTCACCTGGTGATTCTGTTCTCTGAAAAAAGAAAACCACTTTATTTCAGCTTGTTACTGTTGTTACAAGGAATACTCTTTAAGATAGGTAGTGACTCTGAAGAGTCTCAGTTTGCATCAGTCCTTTTCATGGCTTTACTGTGAGGCAGAGATCAACTTGGGACACCTGCTCTGAATATGGCATGTGCCCGCAGGCTCAGGAGAGTCCACGAGCTGCTCAAACTCCCACAGACTCACCCAACTTGCACTGGCCACACACTTAGATACCCTTTCCTCAGGCCAGTCATTGTTGACCAGAAAATTTTTTAAAATGCTCCTTTATTTCAAAAAATGCTTCTTTCTGTTAAAAAAAAAATGCTCCTTTATTAACAAAGGGAAAATAGAGACTAGGGAAGCATAAGGATGAAAATATTCAAGATTGTCATTAACAGAAATAAAACTACTTTCTCCTTTCCTTTCTTTCCTTTGTCTTTATCCCTTCTCTCTCCTATTTCTCTCATTCTTTTATCATTTCCCTCTTTCCTCTCTTGCTTCTCTATTTCCTCTTTCCCTTTTCATTCTCCCCTTTCTCTCTCATTTTAAAATCTATTCGATTGGCTTGCCCGGCAACCTTACAGAAACTTCTCTCAAGAGGAGCCTATTGAGCCATGCTCTCAAATTGCCCCCAGAGCCCACTGGATACTCCTTCAGATGTCTAACAAGCGTTGAACACAACTGAGGTTTAGAGAGACACAGAAATCAATACTGCGGCTTCCACCAGTCACGCTGAGGGATTAGTTGTCCCAAGGAAAAGCACAGACAGTTGAATAAGAGAATCATGACTCCGAATACCCTAACAGGTTTATGAACTGGAGAGCAGCCTCTGGCCCGGATCACCATCAGTTGGCCTGGAGAAAAGGGAGAAGGGGAAAACATTCACTTAGCTCACTCCCCTTTTGTATTAATGAGGTCAAGCGGTGGACCTCAGGGGGTCAACAGTGGTACTCAGAGGAACGACTGAGGAGGCCAACGGGCAAGAATGACCATCTGAACAGTGGTACTCCGAGGCTCTGAGCATCTTCCTGGACTTGGTGGAGTCAGTGGCTGCATCCCTCAGGATGGAGCCAGCAGGGAGGGTAGATCTGGATGTGAAACAGAAAAGCAACTGTGCCTTGCACCATCGGCTGTGGGCTGTTAGCATTAAACAGTGGCAGGTGTTTATATTTTAGAAATCATGACTATGAGAGATCAATAAGAGTATACAAATAAATTCAGGGGACCCTCTGAATGGACAGACTTCCGAAGAAGCCAAAAGCCATGGAGACATTTAAATGGCACCTCCACCTTGACAAAAGTGCAGCTAGAGGGGGCTCATTGCTGTAAGTTCACAAGCCCCCTCATTCCCACCTCCTTCAGTTCACTTGCTAGAAGCCATCCCAACGCCTGACATATATAGCATACCCAACTGGGATGGGCCTTTAAAACCAGGCAGAAACAAATGGCTAAATGATGTCAGTTTCAACAAAAGTAGCATCACTTTAAAGCTGGACCTACAGGCTTGAGTGAAGCGAAGAATTAAAGCTATTATCTGTATAATTCAAACCAAAAACCTACCTTTCTCTAAATTTATAGGACAATTTAGGTCCTAGCTGAATAATTCAGAAAAAGATAATCACCTCAATTATTTAGATGACCATCTCGTCCCCTCATTTATTCCATCTCTCTAACTCAGATGTGGAAAGTTGACAGCCATTAAGTCTCTCAACCAAGCCACACACAGGAGGCCACTGATTTGCAGGACAAATGTCATGTCCCCAGAGACGCGGTTGGTGGAAACTGGCCAGGATGAGAAATTCACATGGCAGACGTGGGTCTGACTAGGTTAGTGGTGCCCACCTACCTGCCCGAGGTTCGGAAAAGCTGGACCTGGTATCAAGGTCATGGCCCTGTGGGGTACAACCTCAGATTGCCTGTTTTGTTGAGAGCCAATATGGGTACCACTGACTCCAAGACAGAGGAATTTAATATCCTTATCTGGCAGCCTGGGCCCCATTGAGCCTGCAGAGGAGCCTCACTGGGCCATGCCTGGGTGGTGGTTGTGTAGTTGGAACTTGTGCACCCGAGGCTAGTGAGCCATCCAGTTGGGGAATGACGTCATATAAATGGGGCTAATGAAGAGCCCATGAGACACCTGATTGAATTGGCAGCAATCACTGGGGAAAGTAGTCTTTTCTCTGGGTGACCCCAAGGCAACGGTGAGGTCACACAGCTGGCGTGGCTCTAATATGCTTTTCTCTCTGGGTGCTACGTGTGCACCTCCAGGTCCCTGCATGCCTGTATGTTTGTGTGCATCTGACGTTTCATGCACAGATGCGGTGCGGTGTGTCTGTGGCATCCAGGCTGGTGGGTTCAGCTTTTCTTTGTGTGAACATTTGTCCGCCTGGTCCCATCCCCCATCCTCTCCCTGCACATTAACCTAAAATATGAGCACATGCTCTGGTCTTGAATGTGTTGGCGGTTCCTGCGCCCGCAGCATCCCTGCCCCCTTCCTCCAGCCCTCTTATCTAAAGCAGCGTGTCACTGCAATTTTATGGTCAACATTACAGACTCAAGCCCTCCTTTGAACCAATCACACTGCACTGAATATGTTAAGGGAATCCAGGCTTTCTGTAAGGAGCCTGCTTCCTGAGCCGCGCCGCCTGACCTCTCCAGAGCAGCCTCCATAAATCTGCCTCACCTGATGGGAGATGGGCTTTTTAGGATCTCTCAGGGTGCTTTGAGGTAGCACTTCTATGAACTCCTTGCCACAATAAATAATGCTACCTGCAATATGTCTTTGGGATGTGTCAGCAGTGGCTGTCCTGCCATGAATTTTTATTCTTGTGCCGTCTGGAAGATAGATTCCAGATTCAGCATTTCCCTGCACTTAGTGTCAGATCTCTTTACCCCCTTGCCCCGGCAGAATGACAGAGACCACAAATAAAATAAAATAAAATAAAAATTAAAAAAAAAGCAGCCTAGGAAAAATGGCCCAAGACCAGAGGAACAGAACCGTACTCACCTTGTAACAGAGAGCGAGCCACCAATCTGATGGCAGTGGCTGGGTGAGAGGAAAAAGGCGTACATGGTCAATTCTGGAGTCCTCAGGGAGGAAGCAATTGATCAGGGAACGAAGGAGAAAGGGATTTTCTATGAGCTAAAGTTGTTGGATAAGAGGAAACCCAAGCTGGGGGTCAATAACCCATTATAAGGGAGAACAAGAGAAATATTTTCAAACATCAGTTAGTTCGTCATTATACTGGGAAGATTCTAGGCCTATGACACGTGTGCTGCAGGGCTGTATGTATCATTGAAAGCTCTAAAAGGTTCACCATCACAGTTAGGCAATTGGCCCATAAAAAGACAATGGATTGAGAAATAGCCTAGAGATGACATCCAAGGTGAGTTACTGTATTCTGGAAGCTGGAGATGAGGAGGAAAGACACAACTATAGCTTAGGAATAGCAATCAAGTTTCTTCCCAGATTTCACTGACTTGCATGTCTGCTGAGCTAGAAACTGGAACCCCACATGGCTGTGTATGCTTTCCTAGTTACCATCTCTGCAACTCGAGATCACCTGGCAGCTCGGAAGCCAATAGTCACCACTGTGATGCCCAAGAATTTCCTCTTCTTTGAAATTCCTCAAGTCCCAGGAAGTTTCTGCATTAATAACTTGCCAGGCATATCCATTACGGTGAGAGAGAGCGCAGGAAAGGAAGAAAGCAAAGATGGCTTTGATATGTTAAGATTGCACGAAGGTAGATGATTTCATTTTATATGCTGCTTCCTTTTTGGAGAGAATAAAATTCAGCAGCCTGGCAGGAACAATGCCCAGGCCCGGTTTCTGTGTTCATCAAGATTCACACAATCTCAGACTGATAACTGAGCCCAGAACTCTAGCAGACTTCTAAGTTAAAGCCCCAGTTGTGATGTGCATTGGAATCAAGGGCATAGGGATCTTACAACCCAGATCTTGGTTCAGCTGGCCTAGGATATGGCCTGAGACGTTGCTGCTAGATTACCAAGGCTGCTAGAGCTATTGGCCCAAATGTTGAGGAACAAAGCTTCAGGTTCTCCCAAGTTCCTAATGTGTACAATGCTGCTTCTTCTAAAGTAGACATGTGGGCTCTCAATCCAAGAGAACCCCAGTCTGCTCCTTTGCCCTATATCTTGCGTTTTCAGTTCTTTACAGATTACAAGAATCAATAAACGTCAAAACACTTTCAAAAACTGTGGTAGTTTCAATGTTTGCATATTGTCCCCAGATGAAATGGATTATCTCAATTGGAGGCCATGATAAAAGTCTGTATTTGAGATTCCTTGTGAGTGTACAGTCTGGGGCAATTCACCTTCCAGTCTAGAAGTGAGAAGTTGTGAGGCCCTATCCAAAGGGAATCAGGTTGCTCATGCAGAATGTCATCCTTGAGTGGTGGCCTCCTAAATAAGGTACTACCCCCAGTCAATGTCAAATCATCATTTCTAGCTTTCTGGGGCAATGTAACCAGTGCCAACATTTCTGAGAGAAGAGGGTGGAGTTAGGTGAAGACTAAATGGAAACTTTCACTGATGGCCAGGTAAGGGTCCCCCATAAGTGGGAACATGGGGTGATTCAACATATACCAATCAGCTCACCTCAATACAAGAATGGCAAGACCATGACCCTGGCAACCCAGAGTGGGGGTGATCAATAAGGTCATTGACACATATATTTTTTGACTATAAATTAAAGTTGGTCATGGTTAATATCTCTGGAGTATGAAGTAGCAGAAGCTTCTCGTTATATCTCAACATGTTGAAATAAAGCAGCAGCTCCTGTCAGTCAAACTGTTTGAGGCCAAATATTGTACACATGATCATTCGTTTGTAAACTGGGCTTTCTGCCTGCTGAATACCTTTCAAAAACAGAAGCTCTCTCCTAATTGCCTGGGCTGACCTATATTTAGCAACCTGAAATGTGCTGGTGAAGTGAAAGAGCCAGAAAAATGTTGGAGTTAATCACTAAATCAATCTGGGCTGACCCCAAGAGGACAGTGAGCATCGAAGGTTGTTGGTCAAGGAGCTTTTGGAGGCTAGACTTGAAAGAACTCTCTTGTTTCCCTGAAACTGGAAAAAACCTGCTCTTTCTGCAAAACATATTCTCGGAAGAGAATCCGGTTCATTGTAGGACAACCCTTTGATTCCCTCATGCCAGTAGCCAGCTCAAAGTTAACTTCATTTTGTTCTGGTGACTCTCTTGAGCTCCCCCGTGACTTCCAATAGCCCCCGAGACCATGGAGGGAGAAATAATGGTCATGTGCTGATTCTCAAGGGAAACCTAACTGCTGGGTCCTCCTTTGCTTCCCTCCTCACCCTTGGCCATCTTTCCTCCACTTATGACATCTTTTGGATTTCTTAGTATCCTCGGTTAAAAATTCATGATTTAAATTCTCTGTCAAATTCTGTACCCACAGCATGATGAGGATAATTTCCTAAAAGTTCAGAGTTTGAAAAACTGGAGGATAGTGCAAAAGTCTTAGGCATTATTTTCAGTTTAAGGGAATGGTGGGGTGACATTTGCAAAGGAGCTCCAGGTACTTTGAAGATTAGCAATTACCTTTACAGAAACAAGAAATAGAAAGTTCAGGAGGCTCCTGGGTTCTGTAGAATCACTCCCGCTTCCACATTTGCCAGCTCGCGGGACTTCTGCAGCCCATAAACGGTGGCTCAGCTTGAATACTGTGACATATAAACAATTAACCAGGAGGAAGTACTCAGAACTGCTAGAGAAAGTTACTGATCATTTGATTCCTGCAGAAAATACTTGTTAGATAAATGAGTAATGGAAAAATCTGCTATATTTTTTGAGGTTTGGGTATGGATGTGTGGCTAGTTAATTTTAAGCTATATGAACTGCACACAGATGCACTTTTCTTTATTGTATTAAATTTTATAGAGATAAACTAGGAATTGAGGAAGGTAAATAATAGTACAGAAATTACTTATAGGGTCATATCTGGGAAGATATACAAGTATGAGATATCTTTTCTTGCAGGAAGTTTATGTTTTAATTGTCAAGATGGGACTATGCTACTACAACAGTTAGAGATATGCAGATAGATGGGATTTGTTGCTAAAACAGTTAGAAATATGCAGACGGGTAGGTGTGAAATCATGTGACACCACATGACCCCGATCACATCATCAAGAATTCAGAGAAGCATACTATGGATGAAGGATCTAAACCCCAAGAAATGCTCCTCACTGCTAGAAATTGTATAGGAAACAAGGAGGGGCATTCTGAGGAGGCAGGGCAACATCTGTGAAGTCACAAATTGTAGCGTGTGCTCCTGGGGTTTCAAGGAGATTGGTCCAGAGCAGTGGACTGTGCCTACTGGAATTGCAGAAGTCAAGTCTGGGGAATAGTGGCTTAGAGTGGCACTGACACTTTATTAGCAGTGAATGAAGACACTGCAAGTTATTTTTAAGCAGAGGAGGACTGGAATGGGAGTAAGTTTCAGCAAACAAGGAAAGATGCCCTGCACCCTCAAGCATGTGGTCCCAGGAACTTTGGATATGATATACCCTAAGAGAAGGAGTTAGACCCTTTGCACTTGACCCATAGGAAAATAGGGCTTAACAGGAACAAAATAGCAATAGTCTCCTGGCCTCATTCCCAGTGGGTCTGAGACCTGTGAGGATCAGGAAACAAAGCATTAAAAAAAAATAGACAAAACTCACCAAGAGAGTTGTTTTGCAAAATTCTGTAAAATTTTGGAGGACACAAACAGCACACTCTGGGATTCTTTCTAAAAGACAGTAGCAACCACTGGAGGGGCAGTCGTAGTGATGGTGGAATGGGGACATTCTACCAGAGCAGGGAGGAGAATCTTATTCTTGACTCATAATGATACCAAAAAGCAACCATTATAGTTGGTTATCTTATTGTTTTAAGATTCACCACCAACAATGGATTCTCTTATTCTCTGCATTTGGGGTGGCTGCTCCCAGTGCCTCCCCACATACGCAACTAAACAGACAAAGACCAGTAGTATCTTAAAAGATGTCTGTTTATCATAACTGGGGTGGAGATGATGCTACTGGCACCTGGTGGATAGAGGCCAGGGAGGCTGGTAAATATCTAACGATACACAGGGCAGCCCCATAACAAAGGGTTATCCAGCCAAAAGGTCAATAGTACTGAGGTTGAGAAACTCTGACATAGATGCAGGGGCTTGTTTGCATTATTTCTAATAGCAGAATTTTAGAAATACAGTAATCTTCATTTCCAGCAAAAGAGAAGTAAATTATGGAATATCCATATGGCCATAGGATGCACTTTGTAGTCATGTTTTCCAATATAATTTAATCTTATAGGCAATTGCTCAGAGTATGATATTAAGTTAAAAATCAAACCTGTATATAAAACACAACCTCAACTTTTTAACCATGATAGCATGTAAACATACACCATATCACAAACTACCCAAAAACTTCTGGGAAGAAGTCACCAAAATGCTAACAATAGTTACCTCTGGAATTTTCTAGATCTCTGAAATATCTTCCCTCTAAGCATGAATTAATTTTCCAATAAAAACACAAAGAATGTGGTTTTTCAAAAGTCCTCCATGATTTGAAACATGGGCTAAACCTAAGACAAAACATAACTGGACTAAGAGACATTTCAACTGCCAAAGGCGGGAGGAAGATGGTTTTGCTTATGACTAATTAATGTGTAAGGCGCATGAGTCATCTGAAGCTCCAGAAGAAACAGAAGATACCTGATGGAATTGCTAAAAGAGCTACTGGAAACTTAGGATACCTTAATAAATAATAGTACCAGGATAAGGACTGCAGCAATCCTCAGTGGGGCCAGTTTGTCCATCTGGACTGCTGTACACCGTCCTGTGTGACACAGTTAAAGGGGGGCTACTGACAACTTGGAGGAGGTCCAGATGAGAGCAGCCCAGGGAGTGAGGGGTCTGGGAGTCGTGTTATATGACAGAAGGGTGAAGGAGCTGGAGATGTTTAGTCTGATGAGAAAAATGCTTAGGAGAGATGTGAGAGCTGTCTTCAAATATTTGCAGGCTGTCACGGGGGAGAGGGAAAAATGTGTTCTGCATGGGCCCAGACCACAGAGCTAGAACTAACCACTGACAACAATTGAGAACTTATCTGCTTACACATAATTTCCAAAAGAAAAGAGAAACCTTGTCTAAATCAAAGAGTTGGCCAAAATAAGGTGGCTAACTTGGGAGGTCGTGGGGTTCCTATCACATCACAGCATGTCAGGGCCAGTACAGAGAGGACGGTGGGTGGGAAGATGAGACAGAAATGTTGGCCCTGCTGTTGAGCATCCCTAGTGCCAAGTGCCCAGTGTGAGAACTAATGCAAGCGGCCAGCGTTCACCCAGCACTGTTCACAAGCCCTGGGCCAGGAATGGCACCAAGGCTTCACAAGCTCAGTCTAACTTGCTCCTTGCAGCCACTTTGTAAATAAGCTACTATTCTACATTCACCCTATTCGCCAGGTGAGGCAATGCAGACACCGACGATTGTGTAGGATCTTGTGCAAGGTCAACAGCTAGTAAATATATCAGGTTCTATAATGTTAGTAATAATATTCAACATCAGCAGCATAACTGCAGTAGCAAAGAATTGTATAACGCTTCCTTTGTATCAAATGAAACTGCACATACATCTCCATTTTATAGATAAGACTTGGGGATGCTTCCCAAGGTCAAAACTGTGTCAAATTCTGCAGTGGTGCTAATGACAGTAATCATCGTTATCATCATTATAATTATACCTACAAACACTTGTTCCCCATTTTACAGATGAGAAAATGTCAACTCGGAGAGCTTGAACACCCTGATCAAGGTCACAGAGTGAATAAGTGGTAGAACTGGGTTTTGAAGCTTTGTATTTCAGATTCCATAGTAGTACTAACAGTCCTTACTGTCATCGTGATTGTCATTTTCACAGTCATAATAATGACACAGATCCTTATGCAGCCCATACTATGTGTCAGACAAGCATAACAGGTCTTTGAGGCTGTATGAAGATTAATTTTATGTGTCAGTGTGAAATATATTTTTGGATGAGAGTAGTATTAAAATTGATGAACTATGAGTCAGCATATTATCCTCCAAATTATGGGTGGGTCTCATCCAACCAGTTGAAGGCATGAATAGAATAGAAAGACCAGCTTTCCTAAGCAAGAGGGAAGTTCCCATTAGACTGCCTTTTGGTCTTTATTTGCACCATTGGTTCCCCCAAAAATAAAGCCAGCCAGCCCACCCTGCAGAATTTGAACTTGCCACTTTCTATAATCGTGTGAACCAATTCCTTCTAATAAATCTCCTCTCTCTATATACAACCTATTGGATTAATTTCTCTGGAGAACTCTGACTAATACAGGTAGATGTGATTATTATTGTCACTTTAAACAGAAGAAAACAGATCCAGACATACCGAGTGGTTCGAAGCCACACAACTAGTAAATGCAGAGCTAGGACGAAAAGTCCAGCCATCTGCCTCTATAGGCTGTGTTCCTACATGAAATTCTTTAGAGCTCTTTGGTTTTTCAGCTGCTGCATATCTTATAGTTCGGAGACCTGAAATGAGGGAACAGAGATAAATTTGCAAGGCAGAATTTGCCAGCTAAAGACAAACAATGCCATCTCTGGGCCATGTACTTTTCCTCCCAAATAGGAAATGTTTCTTAATATTTAACATAACAAAGGCAAGAAGACCCAATACCTTTTCTTCCTCCCAATAATGTTCAATTTGATGGTAAAGGATTTACCAAGCACTTTTCACTTTCCCATAAGTTAGAGGCAACTTTTGTACCACCCCTGTGCTCTACCCTCATCAGATAATTTGTGCTTCAAATATAAAATGTTGAAAGTAACTGAACTACGTGAAATGTCTTCTGGGCTTTTCCCACCTGGTAAAAGTGCATAAGTAACATGCATTGTTCTTTTTCCAAAGGTTTGAAGTCTTGCCCTGATTTCAGCAATTCCTATGGTAAACTTTCTCCCTTTTAAATCACTAAACCTTTCCCTAATAGGAAAAGCTCTCTTACTCTCTGTTTAATTTCACTTTTGCCAGATTTCTTTGAATACCGGTATCTCTTTGGACCATCCACAGTATATTGTCTTTTGGTGGTTCATCTTTCACATAATTTCCAAACAAAACGACAACACATACAAAAGCAGCACAAAAACATGCCATGGGACTAGGTATTGAAAAAAAAGGCATTGAAACAGACCCAAACAGAAATACAATGGTTTTATTATATGAGCTTTCAGTTGCAAAGAAAAAAGCAAGGTTAGCAAAAGGGAGAAGGAAAGCAAAATGCCTAACAAACGCAAAGTGCCTAAGGAAATGGTGTTTTCTTTGTATGTATCAACATATGCTCAAAGAGTATTTCCCTATGAGGGTGTCATTGCCCACTCCAGTGAGAAACCGTCAGAGCACAGCCTCCTCTTTTCTTGGTTGTTTCATCACAAGGAAGGGGAATGTTAAGGGAAAAACAAGTCCTTAAGCTTCTGGCCTAACCAAAACCCAAGGTGCTCTATAAAAGACAGGTCTTCCAGTACAGGGAACAACTGCCATTGCAGACCCATTTCTTCTTCCTTTTTTTTCTTTTTTTGAGACAGGGCCTCACCCTGTAGCACAGGTTGGCCTTGAACTCCCTGTGTAGCCCAGGCTGGCCTCGAACCCATGCTGATCCATCTGCCTCACCCTCCTGAGTCCTGGGATTACAGGCATGTGCCACCATGCCCCGGCTGCAGACCCATGTCTTGCAGTGAAATCCTGAGGTCAGTGAATGTCACTGAGGAATGCCAAGCTGGACATGAGAAAAAGACAGGTCTCAAGGGATAAAGCTGAAGGCAACAGAACATTGGGCCTTGCTTGTATGCATTGGTTGCCTCCCTGTCTTGCGATCCAGGTCCTTCATCCTGTCTCCCTAGATCTGCTTCTGCCCGTAACCCCTACATTGTTGACTATTACTTTGAAGTTATCCCCTGTATTGGTTCTTTTCTGTTGCTTCCAACTCACCATGCTCTGTTCCTTCTCTAATCTCCCATGACTTACGCACTCTCTACCATCCAACCCAGTACTTACTCGAAACTGTTTGTCATTCTTTTCCAACAGTTTCCTGCAGCTAGCTCTTTTCCACCAAATAACACTCTTCGTGCCTTGAAAGAAAGCATCTTGTCATGGGCTTGTTGGAGGCTCTTCACCCTCACTAGATCTAGAACTTCGGGGATCTCCACAAGTTTTTGCTGGTAAAACTGCCTAAGCTTTGTCACCTCCCTGCCTCCACTTCCAAACAGGTCCTATGCTTAGGGTTCTGCATTCCTGATCAGATAACACAAACACCTGAGGCATCATTGTGCTTAAACATTATGCTATGGGGGAGAAAAGAATTGTTATAGCTCAAAATTCTTGGTTTTTCTTTCTTGTGCTAAGAGATATCAGTGAGTGCAAGAGTTCCCTGGCTCACTTTGGTATCTGGCTCTCTCGTGAGATATGCAGAGACATTTTCCTCAAGCTGGGGGAATCTTAGCTAAGGGCAGGGAACACTGAGACTAAGCAGGGCTCTTTTTAATAAACACAGGAGACATGAGATGAGCAGGACCAGAGGACAGGAAGAGGTGATATAGAATTTCATCTCTCAGCTGTATATTAGGGGATGAAGATTACGCTTAGGGGGTGGGTTGGGAAATAACCATGATATTGAAGAGGGGGTGGAGCCTGGTTGTTTTACTACTGCTGAGGTTTAGTAGATTCCCAAGGAGAAATTTTTAGGTTTCAGCATAGCTTTTCCTTTCCACAGAAGCTGGGGGTATTGTTCTGCTTCAGTATTAATCTTGCTTTCCATTTGCACCTGCTAATGTTACCTGGCAGAGTCATAGCCATGGCCAAGCCCCTCCTCCCTCCAAGTTTATTTATTGTGGCTATTTTACTAGCTATTGGCTCAACACACTCCACTCAAATATTCATCATTTAGCTCTCTGGGTAAATCGTATTTAATCAGCACAGGAGAGAAAATAGCATAATTATAGATGCCGGATGCCATTACACTCAGAAGAAATTAAACCCTGTCTCAAGCCAACCAGCAGTTGTTGTGATTGCATCACCCCTGGGGTTATGGGGAGGTTAGTGGCCATTTGGGGCCAGTGGTACCATGTAGGATGCCTGACCCAGCTGAGCCATAAGGAGACCCACTCCTGCACACACACATTCACAGCATCAAGAACTCATCAAACGGCAGCCAGTAAATTAATCTTTTATTGTTCTGAGATGTGATGAATGAGTGGGTAATAAAGCAAGGTTCATGCATGGAGACGAGGGGTGGTAAATAAATGGACCTAGAGAATTCCAGTCCTAAAAGCTGAAAAGAGGGCATTCCCATTTCCAGTCTTTTCCAGAGCACTTTCTGCCAGTAGCCTGAGCCATAGTCATGATTACGGAAAAGCAGAAGGAAATCTTTACAGGGAAGCAAATGCATCCACTGGGAGACTGTGAGTCCTCACGGGGAATCCGCCCATCTACAAAGGGTGTAAATGAGAAGGTGAACCGCGAGGCACACTCCAGCCCTGTGCGTTACCTAAGCAGACTGCACTCATCTCACAAGCAAAACTTCCCACGTCACTACTACTAACGAGTTATTTTTGTTTGGGGAAATAGATAACAGGGAAAGATGCAAAAGCCCAATACGAGGATAAGATCAGAGCCCTACCTGCTTTCTGCCTGTGGAAACGGGCTCCTGGGAAAAGCTGGAAACTTGGGATCAGCTGCCTTCCAGCCATTCACAGCCCCAGCCTCTTCCCACACATATCCAAGGCCACCTGCGCTTGTGCAACTGACAGAATTAGAGTCACCTTTAATCTCCTGACACAGCTTCTCTTCCCTAAACCTAAAGCCCAGGTCAGTCGCCTCATTCACTGTGGAGTGCAGTTTGCAAAAATTCAAAAATGTCCAAAGATGCAATTATGCTTTACTTATTACTATTGGGTGACTGTTTTTTTTTCCTCTTTATTCTTTTTTCTTTTGGCTAATAATGCTTTTGAGGTTTGGATAAGTAACTAAGAGGAAGGAGATCTCCTTCTGGTCCATCCTGCTGCCGACAATTAAGAAACCTCAAAGTAATTTTTGAAAATGTCAGCGTCTCATTTAGCAAAAGGATAAATAATAAATGAAGCGTAATCACTGTCCTGTGCTGGTGGTACAGCTTTGCGGTGTCATTAGTAAACTAACGGTATAATATCTTTGTGTCACAGTTTAATTATATCTTGTAATTAGTTTCAGCAATGGATTGCATGGAGTCAGGCCCCCTGAGCTAAACAAAAGGTAATAGAACTTTCAGCGCCCTTGCATAAATCAATTATGAAAGTGTCCTGCGTTATTTGAAGCTTGTTTGCTGTAATTTTATGCACAGAGCTGAACTGGTCCTGCTTGCCCGTGGAGGGCAGTTCACCCTACTCAGTGTGCATCTGCAGCTGAGCCTGCAGTGGGGCCCACGAGCAGCCTGGCCCGCTGGTGCTCCTGTCAGGACCAGCTCAGCAGTCAGTGGCACAGAAGGGCCCCGAACGGAAGGGGCCGGGAGCTGTGGAGGGTGGGGGCAGGGAACGCACGAGGACCGGGGCAGGTAATAGATGCACCATGTGCAAGAGAGCAGGGAATCAAATGGGAAAAGATGTGAGGGCCTGGAAGAATGATTCTTTATGCTTCCCCGAACAAAGATGAGAAGGTTAGCAGCATCAAAGGCCGAGCATCGCTGATGAATATGGGCAGGCGGACGCGATACATGTCCCTTTATCATTCGTCCTTTCAACATCCTGCTCTCCCCACGCGGTTGGAATTGGAACCAGCACAGGGTACTTGGCAATAGGGCATGGTGAAGAAGAAGCCACGTCTTTAATTGGGTCTAATTCGGGTCCTACAGAGCTCAGAAACTGTAAGGGCCTCTGAGCATCGTTGAGGGCTAGCTGTGGTCACCAGGCCCAGATGGGAGAGTCACGGAGTCCCGCTGGGGGAAGCTAAGAAGAAACTCGGGGGCGGGGGGGCTGGTTAAGTCCAAATGGCACCAATACGTGTGATCGTCTTCTTTTTGATCAAACTGTAAGGCATGGCAGAGAGTGGGGGTGGGGTCCACATTCAAAGTCCTCATCAAGTCATCTTTGAAAGTAAGTCTAGTGCCATGCTGGCCTTTCTGTTTATACAACAATTTACAGGTTTAAATGAAACCCCGCTTGAAAAAGCAGACCGAATCTTCCTATTGTGAGCACTTCAGCAAATTTAACAAAAGAAAGAGCTCAGGCTAGGAAGAGAGAGAGAGAGAGGGGTGGGGGGAGAAAAAAAGGTCCAGTCCTCAGACTGGTGTGCTGTAATCTGGCTGGTTGCTATGGTGACATGATGGCTTGTTCACATGGCAACATACCTTAGGTCCACTATTAAAATGATGAGAGTGAACTCGGTTGCATTAAGGAGAGTGTGCTGTATGCTAAAGCGAGTCTTTATCTCCAGAGAGCGCTGGACAGAGACTAGCATCCAGTACAAATGAGGGAGGAAAGGAGGAGGAGGAAAAGGTTGGAGGTCTAGGGAAAAATTGCAAGGATACAATAACCCTGAAAAGAAAGATCCTCTGTGCTATATCTCAATCGAGGGTCTGAGAGTCAGAATATGGGCAAAGAGTTTTGTTTGCTATGGGATTCACTACCCAAATCAGTCCATTGGGATAATGACTCCTTAAAGAACATATTCCAAGTGAACCTGCTATACCTTAGCTGTAAAAACCATCCACAGTAAACCCAACCTATGAGCTGCCGCTGTAATGAATAACGGAGTGACCTCCACTTAAATAAAAAACTCTAAGAACAGTGAAGGTGGCAAGTTACATAGCATTTATTTATTGAATACAAAAGTCCATTGACAGCCCCAGATCCACATCGTATCACATTAGAGCTGGTGGGGAGCATTTCCTTGGGAAATCGGGTTTCATGCTTCCTTTAACATAGTGACAATTTTTCCTCCTACTGACGTAGAGAGGGTGGTGATAATTCTGCAGACATTATCCCAACAACCCTCCCTCCCAACCCATGCTGGATTTCTTTCTGTTGTTTAGCAGGTATTTCTGTGGCATACATAAGAGACAGCTGGGAATTACAGGGCTATATAATCCTACCGTGGGCTCCAAGTGATATCGTAAACCATCTGGGGAATGCTGAGCCCCTGAAATTCCTGCTCACTTCAACTTTCTGCCCTTCCCCCTTCCCACCTCTCTATGGCTGGCTGTGCTTTATTTGAAAATCTCATTACCATAAAGCAAAGGGAAGCCCATGCAAGCTACCAATGTCTCCTGGCTTGGAGACACAGTGGAAAATGAGTTTGGCATTAATTTGGCTTTTGATGATGATTATTCTCAAGTCAGAGGGTTCCATTCTACTGGTTCCATTCTGCCAACTGCTCCAGATGCACTGGTGCTAGCAGAGGGACCTGCATTCCAGGAGCTCCCGTCCTGGCACAGAAGAGGGGACACGAAGTACTGAGACCAGCAAAAGGGGCTGATGACCAGGACAGAGAGGAAAGATAAACACACTAGTAATTGTCTTTTCTCTACCCCAACCTCATGTTTTTCTTAAGTCTGAGGCTGTAGAGCATAGCTCTCTGGTACTTTCAAAATTTCTAAGCTTTGTCTGCCTTATAAGTCTATGTGGTCAAACCCAGTGCAGGAGAGGCATGACTACTGAGGGGTTAACGTCCTGAACATTGTAGTAGAGACCAGCATTGTCACCAGCTAGCTGGGTGACCTCAATGAACCTGTTTTCTGATCTGCAAAGTAAGAGTATAGCGATATCTTACCTCACTGGATTGTTGGGAGATGAAATGAGGTAATCATTGGAAATGCATACACTCAATCCAGAATATTTATATTGTAGTATTATTCCCCATGGACCTGGCCATTCAGTGGCAGGCAAAGTTACTTCCATGGCAGTTTTAGCAATAGGGAAAAGCATCATCTTCTGCTAAGAAGCTCTTGAACAATAGGCCAAAGACCTTTACCTGTTTTTAAAGAGTCCAGAACAGCACACAGCTCAAATGTGTTTATTCTAGAATTTTCATCCCTAGATGCTGCCAGAGATGCAAGCTTGGTGTACAGTTCAACTTGTCTTTTTCTGCTATGTGCTTTTCCTTTTGTTTTTTTATATTTTGACTTCTGACACAATACTTTGTCCCTTTCCCCCCAGTAGTGGGCAAGCTTCTCCTCTTAGGCATGGTAGACTGTACGGGGCAGGAGAGAGAGAGAGACTGAGGTGTCTCTCAACTTTCCATGACAGCTGCACTCCTGTTTCCTCCTGAGGACCAAAATAACTACAAAGTGTATGAAATCGTTAAGCACATAAAAATCCCGGAGGTAGAGGCTGAGAATAAAACTCATGATTTCCCAACCAAAAGCATCAAAGCCCAGCCCTCACAGTTCATTTGCTTCCCTCTGCTCGCTGTGACTTCACTAGGTAAGCAGGCAGCATTAGCCTTACACACACAGCTCTGAGCCCTGCCTGGCCCACCGGCCTGGTATGCATAATAAAGACATGAGGTGTGGAGGAGTCCAGGCACAGCGGAAATCAGCCAGAACACACTGAAAAGAAAGAAGGCATTTGAATCCTCATGACTATTTTTTTTTTGCAGCTTATGATATACTTTTCACACATTTAATGGCGAGTGCAGCTTGGTTTAAAGAAACTTCCCATTTGCATGTGCCATGACAGAATAGTAAGGTTAGGCAGCATGTCTTGATGTACGGTCCCATCAGGTGGCGTGATGATAGAAAAAGAGGCTGTGTTGAGATATTGAAATCTGAATAGGAAACTTAGAAAAGGAGGTTCCGCTCCTGCCGCCACATAGCGAGCGCATGAATATTTCTTTGCTTCCAGTCTTCCCCAGCAGCCTTCGCTTTGGGACAAGCTTTTTAGCAAAAAGCACAGCATACTATATGGAATTCTTCACAGGTGCTGAGGGCTGTCCCGGGAGACCCGACCACATAGCATAGACCTTTGTAAAGCAGGTCTCCCATCCCTTTCTTCTCCTTCCCGAATGCCTACTCATGGTTATAGGCTTTCACTAAGCACATTTCAGAGCACTAAGAAGGATGAAAAAGAGGTTCTGCTTTCAAGGAGTTTAAAGTTTAATTAGAAAATTAGACATCCACACGTGAGGAGTAATCTATTTAAGAGGATAAGGCCCCAAATGGTCTAGATCAGAGGCTGGAAAACCTCGGCCTGGGAGCCAACACTACACTGTCAGTAGTTTTCATAAATAAAGGTTTTAATTGGAACACAGCTATGCCCCTTCATTCACACCTTGCCTGTGGATGCCTCCTACCTGTAGTGGCAGGCATGAGTAGTTGCAAGAAACACTTGCATGCTCTGCTGAAAATACTTGTCATTTAGCCCTGGGCCAGTAGGGTTTGCAAAATCTTGGTCTGGATGTTCTCAGTTCAGAAGGAGAGTGATTGTGGTGGCTGGGAGTGACCATAACAAGATAATGGAAAATACGTCCCTTGGCAGGGCCCAGAGGGAAGTGGACACACTTGGAGGAGTGGAGAAGACATTCTTAGTTGGGGAAGTGGTACAGGAAAGAGTGCAGAGAGAAGAGACAGTCTTACTGTTGGTAAGACTGGAAGACGAGTGACTTGGTGAGCATAGCCAGCTTCATTCCAGAGCAGCGGCAGAAAGGTTCGTCAGAGAGGCAGGAGGCAAACTAAGTGTGTGGGATTCTTGAAGCCCAGGAAGAAGTGGGTTTTCAAGGACTGAAGGGGTAGGGGAGGTGGCTGGTGCCATCATTCAGTGGAACAAGAGTGGGATAGGTAAGGGAAGAAAAAGAATACAATTCTACCAGGCATGCTGTCATGCACCTGCAATCTCAGCTACTTGGGAGGCTGAAGCAGGAGGAACATTAGTTCAAAGCCAGTCTGGGCCATGTAGTGAGGCCCTGTTTTGAAATAAAATATGGAAAAGGCTGGCAATGTAGTGAAGGGGCCATCTCTTTGGGAAAATAAAAGAAGAGACATCTGTTGGCAATTTGAGTAAATGGCTAAGCTGAGTACAGAATTTGCCAGGTTAGGTGTGATGGTGGATGTCTTAAGATAAAAGAGGATTGCTAGAGAGGGACAGAGGATCTAGGGAAGTAGAAAATAAGGAAGGAGGTTCACCTCATGCAGTAATACCAGTGAAAACTCTGAGAGACCAAGTAGTTGTCTTGGGCAGAGAAGTAGATGAGCCAGCAGTGTGCCCTCAAAAATCTCCCTCATCTCATGAAGGTCATCAGCTGACAGTAGATGTGATAGGCCAGTCTGAAGTTAAGAGGATAGGTAAGTAAATACAAAGGCCCTTTGAGTGTCACAGCACCCTCCCATGGAAGGCCATACCTGTTTACCTTGGTGACTTCTTCTACAGGGTATGGTGTGGGCTCATGTGTGAGAGAGGTGACTCAGGTTGATGTCGACCCAGGAGGAATTCCAATGGACGGCAGCGTCTAAACTGCGTGAAGACTGGAGAGACTGCCAAAAGCCACATGGGGCCAGACTAGACCTAAAGGGCTGGATAGTAAGGAGGGAACTAATATTCATGGCAGCAAGTGAGTCAGGGTCATCTGTTGAAACTCACTGAGAGGCTAGGGATTGATGTGCTTGTATTTTTTTTCTCCATCAGTATTATTCCTGGAGGTAAAGAAACTTGGCTTTTTTGATCATGAATCAAAGCAAAACAAAACAATGCAGTGTTCTGTTTTCATTGCAGGCTAGCTGCACTGATCTGAAAGAGTGGTAGGCATTGTCACAACTCACCACTATCCATTCTCTTATACTTCTAGATACTTGTAGAGTTACACTTGCCACCTGTCTTGAAGGAAGTCATGGCCATATGATTTGATTTGGCCAAAAAGTGAAAATGGATGCAATCAACATCACTTTCGGGTTGTATCATTTCATTTTCAATGTGAGACCCTCTTAAAGTCTCTAATCATGCTGTGGTGGTCATGGAGGCCTATGTTGAAATGCAGGAGCAAGGATTGCTAAGAATAGAGGAAAAAGCCCAGTTACCTGAACCCTCAGCAGAGGGAGGAAGACGTTATTAACTCAACTTCTTCCCTCATCCTGATTCATTTATTGAAGGCCTGAACCTTCAGATACAGAGCCTTTAAAGAGGTGATTATGTTAAAAAGCAGTCAAAATAGACCCTGATCCAGTGTGACAGGTGTCCGTGTAGTAAGAGGAAACTCACACACAAACAGATACTACGACTGTGAGCAAAAAGAGGAAAAAACATGTGAAGACACATGAGAGATGCCATCTTCAGGCCAAGAAGACAGGCCTTAGGAGAACTCGATTTACTAGCACTTTTTTTTTTTTTTTTTTTTTTTGGTTTTTCTCTGGTACCAGGAACCGAACTCACGACCTTGCGCTTGCCAGGCAGGCGCTTTGCCGCTGAGCTAAATCCCCAGCCCCGATTTACTAGCACTTTGATCTTAGACTTCCAGCCTTCAGAACAATTGCACTCCAGATTCTGTTATGCAAGCCCCCAATTTGGGGGTATTCTATCATGGCAACCTTAGTAAAATCATACAAGGAGCAACCTTCTTTTCTTTTAAACCAGAAAGATGTTGGGGTTGCTTGTCACCACAGCATAGCCATACACATCCTAACCAATACAGTAGAATCATGTAGGTAGGTGACACAAATGAGCTCTCTGAAGTGATGACATTTGAGAATTGGACAGCAAGCAGGCACTGGGAGTTGTACAGTGTGGAAAAAAAGATGTAAGGATGTAAGGACCAATACAAAATCTTTGGGTAGCTTGGACTGGGGAAGAGAGGGAAATGTGGAAGAGGGCAGGCTGAAGCCAAGTGACATAGGGGTCATAGGCTAGGTTCAAGATTCTCTACTCCGTCTCATAAGGCATGGAGACACTGTGATTTTAAGCAAGAAAATGATAAAATCAGATTGAACCTGTTTTTAAGAACGTTACTGCAACTTGTGTGCACAGAATGAGCTGTAGGAGGGAAGAACAACACCAGGGAGACATTTGCAGAAGTGCAGGCAAGAGCAACGTTGGCACCTCAATCTAGGCTGTGAAGAAGCAAATGGATTTGGGTGTTTTGATTCCATCAGCTTTTTCCTTGGGCAGCTATAGATGTTAGAGCTGCAAGTAGATTGGTAATTTCATACTCTTCTTTACCATGTTTATTGTGAGGAGATGCCAGGATTTGGGCAGAAGAAAGAATAAGGTCAGTTTTGTGGGAAGATCGTGGATGGAGATAA
The DNA here is from genome assembly GCF_000276665.1 of Chinchilla lanigera. NCBI lineage: Eukaryota > Metazoa > Chordata > Mammalia > Rodentia > Chinchillidae > Chinchilla > Chinchilla lanigera. Next base: position 5,956,213 of record NW_004955484.1, read on the forward strand.
TTATATGGTAGCTCCCACAAAGGAAAGTGAGTAAGTTACAACGGGCCTAGGAGCTTTCTCATGGCATGCGGAGGAGGAGAGATGAGTATGCAGTGATGGAAATGGGGGGAAAGAAACTGCCCCACTGATTTTAGGGTGGCTGTGACACCAGTCACTACTCTCAACTTTGTGTACTGTGGGACACGCTATTGGTGGAGAGTGTGAGGTTTCAGGAATGTAGAGGTCAGTATAACTTTACCTGAACTCTATGATTTCAGGCCTCTGGACAGAATCACAGAATCTCTGGAGCAGATACCTACAAGGGATGGAAGGCTGAAGTTACAGTTTCAGGCATTGGATGTGGAGCACTGGTTTGAGAAAACAATCATGAATCCTATTCTTCTCACCCCCAGTTCTGTGCCAGCTCAGAGGGCTTCCAGTGATCCAATGAATACAACACTTACTCTTTTTCTTGATCGCTTTTATTTCAGAAACAAAATCAGAAAGACACAAGGTGAAACAATTAACAATTTATATTTGTGTAGTGCTTTTGGAATTTGTAAATCTCTTTCATTGATAGTAGGTCTCATTTGACTTTATCCCAACCTCTCTGGCTGCTGGGTGGAGAATGAATAGATTAAGGGGATGAGGAAAGAGAACAGAGGGTGAGGGATAAGCCAGGTGAGATGTACCAGGGCAGCTCAGTCTAGGATGGGGAGACGTGGATGGTTATTTGGATGTCAGTTCTCCAAACTAGTAAATTTATAAGTGCAGCAAACATTTATGGATCTACTAGTGTGTAAACATGGGGTTAGGTTTTGCATGCTTAGAAATGCTGTCTATTAACATTGCCAAAATGTGGTGTGAGCAGTGCTGAGCTAGAGGGTAAGCAAATAACTGTGGCACAGTAAGATAATGGCTCTAGCTAAAATCTGAATTGGATGCCCTGGAAGTGAGTCTGGTGACTGCCTGGGGAAGAGAGAAGCCTTCCATAAGGGAGGGGACATGGGAGTAAGGCCTGAGAAGAGGATAGGGGATTTTCCTGGAAAGAAAATGCAGGGGACACCCCAGGCAGAAGGAACAGTGTAGACAGAGATGTACATGTCACAGAATTAGGGAGTTTGTTCCACAGGACAAACACCCAGGGGAGAAGGTATTGAAGAGCTGATGTGAGACCATATTGTGAGAGTCTCATACAGTTATGGTAAGAATCTTGCATTTGATTCTCAAGGCTCTGGAGGTAACTGGAGGAGGTTTAGGGAGAGGGATGGTCATTTTACAGATGGAGAGACAAAAACCAAGAGGCTGAATGACATGTCCATGTTCTCAATGTCTGAAATGTTGATAAAATCTAAACTATCGGACATCTCTAAAATAATCCCTTTTTGTAACAGTGCCTTCTTGGATGACACTACTTTCTAATATAGATAAATTACATAGAACAATATCTCCTGTAATATGCAAAGGCCATTCCAGAATTTGGGAATCTAGAAGGAATCTAAGCGGCAGAACAGAAGACCGTAAATCACATAAGAAAACCCCAAAGTCGAATTCCAGGCTAATGTCCAATAGTCATCAAGTTCAGCAATATATTCTGAGCTGACACCCAGGGTCTCAGTGCAATGCACAGTGTGGGCTTTGAAACTGAATTATGCAGTGATGAATTCCTTACACATGCAACAACATGGAGGGACCTTGGAAACATTGGGTTATGTAAAAGAAGCCAGGTGCAAGAGACCACATTTTGTTTGATTCTATTCGTATGAAATGTCCAGAATAGGAAAATCTACACAGGCAGAATTAGGGAGAGAGAAAAAGGGAGAAAGACAGCTAATACGTATGCGGTTTCATTCTGAAGTGACAAAAATATTCTCAACTGAGATTGTAGTGGTGATTGCATAACCGTGAGTATATTAAACCCTCTTGAATTACATACTTCAGCTGAGTGAGTTTTATGGCATAGGAATTATATTTTAACAAAGTTATTAACAAAACTAAAGCTATATGTCTCATCTGTGACTTTAGCATGTTAATGAACATATTGACATCCCTAGATCCAATAGACTTTGGTGATGGTGCAACTGATTCCTTTGCCCAAATCACAAGACTCGGCATTTTGAGATCTTAATTATCAACATATATTTGTGGTTCTGTAGAGCTGCGGTGAGACTTAGCCGGGAAAAGGGAAGTCCTGCTTCTGAGGAAACCCTGTCTTAAAAGGCTTGGAAAAAAGGTTTTGCCTGAATAATACAAAAGAGAACATTTGGCAAGAAACCTGGACAAAATGTGGTCATTTACAACTGGCTCTTTTCATTTAACAAAGTTTTCAAGGCTACTCCGTGTTGTAGCATGTACTTCTCCCCTTGAGTCTTAATGCTTAAATGATTCTTGGTTTTCATTTGTTGCCAGGGTCATGTTTTACAAAGACTTTGTTCTTGAGGTTGGTGTATGCTATGTGTTCCTCTTACCTGCTTGATGCAGAGAGAAGCAAAAATGGCTTGCAGCTGAATCTAGGGCTCAGGTAGCCTGGTCTCCACTGAAACACTCTACCCTCCACTCCACTGACTGCTGTCTACTGTCCCAACTAGCCTGTTACCACGTATGGTGACTCCTTCCCTAAATACACTTCAACCCCTTCAAAACTCAGTGTTCAACCAAACAATCCCCTTCTATTTTCTCCCCAGCTCTCCCAGAAGGAGACCAAAGCCCACCATTTTGAAAACATTGATGACCCATGGATGGATCAAACCACAGGTTTCATGTTCCTTCTCCTATGACAGCCAATGTTATTATCATACTTCCTTCTAAGGGTGGCATCTGTCAGGTGAATGAACAATGCTCCAAGGAGAATCTAGATAGAACTTCCTCTTTCAGAAAACCTCAAAGAAAATAAAAGGATTCAGCAAGGATCTTGCCTTATTATGCAAGAACACTGCCCTTATGTCTGGTGTGTCAAATGCTGAGTTGCCCTGGAATAGAATCTTCATGGTTGATTACTAGTGCGATCTCACATATTTTCCATGTGAAATTTAGCTGAGTTTTGTGCACCATGGACAGTTTCCTTTCTGTGATTTTTCCCCTGGGGGACTTTTAGGACCTGACTGTCTGGCTAGAATGGAATGCCCCAACCCTCCACAGATTTATAAACTCCAAGAGAATGGACTGTGCAGGGGCAGGATGAGCGTAGACACACCATTTAAGTTCCTCTACCCACCACCAACCTTTCAGCTCAGAACAGGGGAGGGACACTCACTCGAATGTTGAGCCTGAGTTACCATTTTTGTATGCTCTCTTTTTTTTTTTATTTTTTAAAGGCAGAGTGCCTTAGGGTCTTTTTAACAATGGTATCTTAATAAATTATTTAAAACACAAAATAGAGCCTCAGGTTTATCTGTAGTGCATATTATTAGCAATTGACGGTAGCAGATCTTTGATGGGGAGTGCGGAAACAGCAGAAACCGGAGAGGTGGTGATTGCATCGTAACCCACTTTAAAAGTCTTCCTTGTATATCTAATGGCATGTATATATATGTAAATCTGGTCAATTACAAGAGATAGTCTTCCCCGTATTTGTTTAGTAAAACATCACCACTTAAGACCAAGTTCCACAAAACATTAATAGTGGCCATCATTTTTAAGAGTCTACAATATGTGTTATGGATTTGGTGTGGATTAACTCAATCTTCATAAAATTTTGGTGAGGTAGCAGTTATTTTTTAGCCCTGTTTTAAATATATAGGAAAAAGGAGATCCAGAACAGTCCTGTAAGCTTCCTAAGACCATCTGGCTAAAACTTAATGAAGCCAGAATGAGAATCCAGATCTATCTGAATCCAGAGTGCCATTATTCTATCTTGTCTCCCAATGAAATGCACAGGCCATCCACACACAATATGGGGGTGGAAATAAGAGGAAACTTGCAACAGAATTAAAGATAAGTGCTTAGAAGTATAAAGCTGGGGTGATTGCTGCAGTATCTGTTCCTTATGAAAATATTCCATTTGTTCCCAGATTGAAACAGACTAATAAGGGATAGGCTGAAAGCAAACATGAACAGGCAGACACTTCATCTTTCTGATCTATGAAAAACCCATCCCAAGTGGACAGTGCAAATCCATGCTGTCTTTCCCTTCTCTTCAGTGAATTAGCACACCGACAAACCTCTGAGGCCTCCTGGTATTTGTGGAGCTACATTAGCTCACTGTTTTCCTCTAGAACTAGTGGTAACAGGTACATTTAGACTTTGTCATCCACTTCTCATCACAACCTTCCTTCTTGAAATCAGCCTCATCAGTAGTTTGCAAGCAAGAGTATGGTTAAAATAAACCCTTTCCAAAGGGCAGAAGAGTAGGTTTTCACTCTTTTGCTTTGATTTCTAAATTTAAAGGTGATGAACTAGATTCACCTCTGGTGTTTCATTGTGGAATGCACAATTCATCAAGCTTTAAGCAAGTGGTTGTGCTTCACACAGGGGACTTCAAATATTTTAGGTAGCGTGGGCGGTGTTGATGAAATATCTTCCTACCCTTTCTACCCTCTTGCTTGTGTCGACTATATTTTCAAGTTTCACTCAATGATGGAGTTGTTTCTTAGCATCTTGTGCGCTTAGCCATTTAATTAAAGCAATCCATATTGAATTCATGTCCAGATGCCTTGACCGGCGGAGCCAGATCCTCATTGGCATGCCAGCTGCTCAAAGAGGAACACGGCCCCTTGCATACTAATCAGGAGAGGAGGCAGTGATTCATCAGCCCATGATACTGCTCCAGCATCTACAAGCACTTATGACATGTAATTGGTGGTGCATAAGCAAGCCAGGCCACATTAAAAACCCTACAGATAGTCAGAGATAAAAATTAATGACTTTTGCTTTGTGTAATCCTGCATGCATTGGTGGGAAAGGGAGGGGGGTTGGGATTAATGGGCAAATCTAAGTAGGCACCAAGGAACAAAGGCTTTCCTGGTCTTGTTTACATATCGAACAATAAAAAACACAAGTGACAAGTTATGGGAAAGGCGAGTGTGAATTTTCGGCACGAGTGAGTTGAAAGACTGCTTGCAGTTTATTATGGATTCCAAATTTCCATATTCATTATTCCAAAACAAACGTCCTCAGTGGGCTCTTCTGGGACTGGCTAGGCAGTTGTTATTATTCATCTTTCACTGGGACTAAGGTTGTCATGATTAGGACTGGGCTGTGCTCGCTCTTCATGGCATGCCCCAGCTACTCAGGGACACAATGCAAGCCTCTGACAAGCCCAGAGGAATGTTACAGGGATCAAGTAGGGTCAGCCTAAGCAGTCACTCCAGGAGCAGAGGGAGCCTCACATTCAGGGCAGGGTGGGGGAAGAGAGAGGAGAGAGTCTTGGGCCACCTACTGATGGGCATGGGAAATAGCCTCGGTGGCCCTGGCAGGAGCTAGCAACCAGGAAGGAAGGTGGAAGTCAGGAATGAATTGGATTTTACAATTAATCTGGGCAGGTCAATGGATCTAGTTATTGGGGTGCTACCCGTCACTACCTGGTTTATTACAAAGGGGATGAAAGACAAGAACGGTAAAGGGTAGGACAGGAAGCATGTTTGTTAGTAGAATGGAAAAATAATTCCCATGTGTTAGAGGATAGTCTGTTGTATTGCGTATCACATGGTGAGTGTGACAGGGACAAAGGTCAGTGTTTTGGAGTCAGGAACTGCCTCAGTGGTTACTTAGGGGCCTTCTTTAGGAAACAGAAGGCTTGGTAGAATTTTGAAAATAGGAGTAGATATAACTTACAGGCTCAAGCATGGATGTGGCAAAGAGTAGCTCATATGATCACTGAATAAGGGAGCACTGGGGCATGTTTGTGCCAGGGCTGTGGGGAGGATGTGTCCATATTAAATATTGATGATTGTAGACTGGTGAACGAGGGGGAGATAACCAAAAGTTAGACACTAAGGCAAAAGGCTTATGAGCTTTCTCCAATTGTCTGGGTTTGTCTCTCTGGAAAGGAAAAGTAGGTCAATCTCATACTTACTGGTGCATCCCATCACCCCTTCTCATCACTTTGAGTGTATTCCGAGGGATCCCTATGCTTCTGTTTTCTTGCTGGTCATAAAATATCTCAGTTATCCATGAGGGGAAAAGGTAGGCAACATTTATGGAAAGGGCATCCCAAGAGCAGAAAATGTCCAACAGAGATGATTGAAAAGAGAATGTGTTCACTAGCCCTCATGTTACAAGCATAGGTCTGGAGTTGAGCCATCCTTGCCCTTTTGCTTGGAGTTCTTTGTTTTTCTGTTCTCATGGAACAGGATCCACTACCTGGTCTAGACAGAGAGCTCTATACAACTTAGCTATCATGAGTGTCATGGTCGACCCATAGATGTGATGAGAAGGCTTAACTCTCCAACCTATTTAAGGGAAGTGGTGGTACTTCTGGGTACTGTGGCTGTAGTTATCACAAGAACATGTGTGCAAGTGCTGCTACATTACACTGATCTAAAACTCAAATGGTATGTAGAGGTGTTAAAATTTAAGAACAATATAGGGGGATGGTTTTTAAATCATGACATTTCTATTCAATAGCTCATGCTGGAGATTTGGGGAAAGACTGTCATCATTAAACTCATGATCTGCAGTGTTGCTCTTGAGCTGGACGAGAGAAGCCAGAATCACCTGGGAAGAGTTGGTGACTCAGTGGTTAAAAGCACTGCACCACAAACTGGAAGAAACACAAGGCCAAAGGAAGTCATGAAATCTTTGGAGAATTCCCTACCCACACCCAACTCTGTGCACGTGGTAAGTGGCTTAGGGCAATGTATATTCCCAGAGCTTAAGCAGTGCAAAATGTATACTGGGTCTCCCTTTCTCAACAGTTCTTTTCAAGGAAGGAGTGACTGGGAGATATTTTTAGGACCCTGAGAAAGTTGGCTACATAATCAAATGAGATTAAAAAAAAACCCTGGAATGTGAGGGGAACTGGAGCTATTAAATAAGAAGTCATCGCGCGGCACACATTGTATATAAGAATTACATATGAGGAGAAGGAAATTAGGTAACTAATATTTTATTTACTATTGAGGAAGAGGAAAGAGCCCAAAGTATTTATGAGCAATTAGTTCACTTAGATAACACTGAAGAACCCTGAGCTGCCCTTTCCTCTTGGAGGGATGAATTGGGAAATATGGCTGCACTTTTCCCACCAACAGATATCCCCGAGTACCCAAAGTCACAAAAGCCTGTAAATCGTCCCAGTAACACTAGCCTCTAGTTAAACCACCACCCTGAGAAAAACTTAATTTTCTTTTTGCCACTTTCAGCTTCATTTCCCAAACAGGCCTTCTTTGAAGTTTTCTTAAAACTTCTAATCTGGTTAAGAGGAGAAACTGAATCCTTTGCGGAGAATATTAACGCTACCAGATGTAAGAAGACTATTCAACTAGCAAACACCAACTTGGTCCTGAAACTAATCAAAACTACAAACAAAAGCAACAAGGCAATAGCACAAATAAATACTTAGTGATCTCTTTCCACAAAGAGCTCATGGAGTCCTCAAAGTACTCAGTGAGCACATTCTACACAAGAGTGTTGGCAAGGGATTTTACAGTTCCCAGGAGGGGAAACCGAGGCACAGGGAAAGCTTGTGATTGTTCAGGGGACAAATTGGAGCAAGTCTAGAGATAAATCCATGGTTTCTGTTTTGCCTCCTTATCTTTCCTTCCCTCCTCCTTCTTTCTTTGTTCCAGCCATCTGTCTTTTCCTCTATATTCATTTACTGCATATTTTTAGGACAGAAAGATACAAAATGTATGGTGTTCTGATCATGGTGTTGTTTTGGGAATATTTAGTTGTTGATGGGATATAGGGTAAGTCAAGAAGGCAAATTAATGAAGGTGTGTGTGTGTGAAGTTGTCAGATGGCGCTCAGATTCTCCAGAAGTAGCAGGGTCCCTAAACCACAAGTAGATGGCAGAGAAAGTGGGGAAGGAGAGGGCAGATGAGAGAGCTGCTAAAAACAGAAACAAGAAGACTTGGAAGCAAATTAGATGTGGAGTGACACCACAAAAGTTCCCTCTGAGTGACTTAAAATCGATGATATCTTTACGAGAAAGAGGGTGTACTAGAAGCAGGGGAGCTGGCCTTTCTTTCTCTGTGCTTAAGGTCCTGGGCCCATGCAGATGGAAATACATAGCAGAAGTCTCTGGTAGGTCAAGTCTGATGTGGTGCTGATGGTGGTGCACCCAGGAATGGACAGGGAAGAACATCCAGGATGAAATTAGAGAGAGGGCAGGGCCAAGAGCACAGCTTATCTTCTCAAGGTGGAAGGAGAAAGGGGAGACAGAAAGGTTACCCCAAACAGCAAAAGAACCAGAGTCGCCAATGCTGGAGTAGGAGGAGGAGAGGGCAGAGGGGAAAGGAGAGGAAGCAGCAGACACCAGTTCCATCTGTGCCTCTCTGTGAAAAATAAGCCTCCCAGAGTAAGAAGGGAGAAGAGGCTGTTGAATCCGTTGACCTGTGAGAGGGCTGTGTGCACAGAGGTAGGGAGAGAGGACAGACTGCAGGGGGTTAAGGAGCAAGGGATAGTGAGGGCTTAAGGGCCGTAAGAGGAGAAAACTCATTAACTTTCCTAAATGCTGAGGACAAATAGAATAATAACCTTACAGGCAAGAGTGAAATGCAGTTTTGCCTCCAGGAGACCACTTGTGAAAGTTAAGGAAGTGGGACCGGGTGCCTTCATTGCTGTCAACTTCCTGTCCCCTGCAGCCCAGAGGCTGGTAGAGGGGCCATTGTTCCGCCTGCTCCTCAAAGCACCAGCCGAGTGGCCACTCGCAGTCACCCTTCTTTGTGCTTGGAGAGATTAGAATCAAGGAGCCGCAGCTCAAGAGGCCTGGGGAGAGAAGCAGGGACAAGTGGAAGGCTTCAGGGTTGCCAAGTTTGAACCCAGCCCCGCCTCCTCCCGGGCCTGTGATCTTCCATTCAACTGGATAAGGGGATCTCTTTTCCTTCTTTTCTTTCTTGGACCGTTTGTAAGATGAATGCTTTCTGACTCTGCTTGACATAAGAACTTCCTTTGTTCCACTCTAATGTTGATGGCTTGTTTTGTTCTTGAGTTTGCCGGCTTCTTACCAAGGGAGGGGTGGGGGAGCAGTGGTGGAAACAACCAAAAAACTAAACAAAACTCAGCCGCTCTATTCACAACCGAGTTTATAACACTGAAGGGTGCATTCACACAGCAAATGCGGAGCCAATGATTATGTGACAAAGACATGGCTTTACCCTTCGCAAGCATGAATATTTTTCAGGAAAACCAAGAAATACATAGTGAATTTCATTTTCCTACATTAATAAATCTTAGTAAGAAAAGGGTGGGCAAACTGTTGCGGCAATACCAGTAATAATTATTACACTAATATTTACCAAGGGTTGCTTGCTAGATCTTGTGTTTTTCCCAGAATAAAAAAAAGACTTCAAATTTTCCAGAAATTTTTCAATTCTGAATTGAAAAACACAGAAGTATACTGTAGATTGAAAGATAAACAGATTTAAAAAATAAATGCTCAGCAAAGGACTTACCTTGTAGCTGGTATAACTTTTCTGACTCTGGTTCATATTACCAGAAGCAAACTTTGGGCTGCAGAATATTTTCCTGATTACTTCATGCATTTAAGGTACTGAGGGAACCATCTATCATTTTATACTTAAAGTAATTGATACAAACTCAAGTACAATTCTGACAGCTGTTTTTATTGTTGGTGGCCAATGAAGACTCAGGATACTGATGACATTTCTTCTAGCTAAATTTCATGCACTTACAATAATGTCCCTAAATCTACCCAAAGGTTTTGTTATTCAATTTACCCAATAGCTGGACTCATCACCGCAGAACTTATGCAACTGTGTTGAAATGTCTGGGCCACATGTCTACAAATTGCATATGGCAGATTCTGTTTCTTTTAATTCACTGGCCAGTTCTGCCTCTAGCCTTCTCCAGCTGTTCATGTGTTCTGGTTGTTCTAACAGCTGGAAATCTATACTGATTCACCCCCATATTCCCACAGGTACTGGGGAGTCTACCTATGTGCATTTAGAAGGGAAGCTGGAGGCCATGGAAGATGCTGGAGAGGCAGGTAAATAACTCCAGGCACCTAAAAAGCACAAGGAACCATGGAAAACACTGGGTGCTAATGATCTTTTCACCTCCCTAACAAATCTGGGTCCACAATCTCCTGCTCACTAAGGCAAAATCCATTCTATACCATCTTTGCAACATCATCTCTCAAGGGTCAACAGCCTCTACCAAATTTCCAAGAACCACAATTTCAAATTTTCTTCTCACCATTCCTGTCCCTCCCCCAAAACCTCCACTCTTTCCCCTCAAGAGCTCCCTATGCAGGCTTAATGTCAGCCACAGAGAGATTTAAGGCATAACCACAGGGCTCCCTGGCATCCTGGTCGGATCACCACCTTCTACCACCACTGCATGGCAGAGAGACCTTCCCCAGATGAGGCATAATTCACACCTTTACTTGAAGAGGCCATGAGGCTCAATACCTTCATGTTTCATGTTCCTGCTCATCTCACTTTAATTTCAAGACTCCAAGTCATCCGTATTTCCCCAGATGCTTGTCTTTCAGAGCTGTGTATTTCTAATCTGACCCAATCTTCCATCCATTCCCCACAAATCCTTCTAACATGTTCTCCTGAACTCACGACCTGTTAGCACCAAAAGCCCCTATTACCTGGGCCTCTCTGTAAGTCTCTAACAGTATTCACTGGAGGCCGCTACTTCTTCTGAGATCCCCCTAAGTAAACACTTTCTCTTTCCTTTCACATCCCATAGACTGCAGAGCCTGAAAGGGGGTTGGTGTTCTCAGTCCTGCGTCTAGGCCACTTTTCTTGTCCAACCTCCCTTGAGGCAAAGCCCAGCACACTGCACCACCCAGCTCCACCTGCCCCACTGCAGCCATCGATCACCTGGCCTAGCGCGTCTGCTGACTCACTGAATCTCTTAATGCCTGGCTCACTGTCATTGTCTCCATCACTGCCTGTCATTATTCTTGATGACTTCAATATCCACCTAGATAATCCATCTAACGCACTGGCCTCTCAGTGGCTTGACTCACTCACTCTTAACGTTCTCTTTCTGTACCCATCTATATCATCATTGCCATGATCACACCATGGACCCTGTCATTGCCAGCAGTGTCATCACTTCTAAAATTCCTTCTCCTCTACTTGCTAATCACCATGTCTCCCCTCATTTTGATCAGCACACAAGCATATTACAAGGTGTCCCGTCCTGAGTAAGGACTTTTTTGGGCTCCCTGTCCCACCAACAAACACCACACCCTTTTTCTATTTTTCTTTACTGTAAATATCTTAAAAAGAGTGATCTATACTTTCTGTTTCCATTCTGTCCATACACTTTCTTCCCCCAACTTACCATGGACACTGCTTCTATCTGTATCACCAACAATCGCCTTGTAGAATTTCTTCTCAGTTTTCTCAGTTTTCCTCAGTTTTCAGAAAACTGAGGACGTTCCCAGCAGTGAAAATGGAGCTGGTCATCCCATTTCTATAAACAGTTTCCTGTGCCCAGCTTCCTGGTCCTCCTCTTTCCTTGGCCTTTACTATCTCTTTTACTGATTCTCTCTTCTCTGTGTTACCTAGGAACAATCACAGAGCCCAGTTGTGGCACTGTTCCTGGTCTCTGTCTGCACTTGCCCTTGCCTGTTTCCTTCAGGTTCAGGGTTTTAAATGCTGCTGACTCCCAAAGGCAGCTCCCTTCCACCTTTGGCCTGAGCTCCAGGCTCAGGTTCCCCACTGCCTCCTTACTCGCTCTACTTGGATGTCTTCCGAACATGTCAAACTAGCCATATCCAAATCAGAAAACTAGATTCTCTTTGCAAATCCTTCTCCTTCCCCTGATATGGCAATGAAAATTAGGCATTAGTCTCCTCTTTTTCCTGCGTCTAACTCCTCTGCAACTCTAGTGGCTCCAGTGCCAAAGTTTACCCAGAATCTGACCACTTCCTCCCCATTAGTTCTCATCCTTTTTGTTCCTTTACAGCCAATTCTCCACAGAGGAGCCACATGAACTTTAAAAGGTCATCCATCCAAACTCAAAATTCAGCATGTTCAGAATGAAATCAAGCTTTTGCCTCACCCTGAACTCCATCTCCTGCTGGTTTCCCTGTTTCTTGATTTAGCCCAACTGTTCGGAGCCTTACACAAGTGCTGAGGTCTTGTGCCTGCCTTGGGCCTCCAAATTTGGTGTTCCTTCCCCTTGGGACTCCCTGTCCCTAGGTCTTTGTATGCTCCATAGATTATCCTTCAGATCTCTCCTCCCATGTTACCTTCTTGACCAGCCTTGGCCTGATTGTCTTATGGGGCTTTTTATATTCCCCAGTTCTCTTGTCTCAATAATTTGTCTATGTAGTGCCCACCACTCTCTATCATTATGTCATCTATCAGTTTGTTCATTTAGTCACTCATGCCTCTTTCTATGAGATATGCATGGCTGTCTTATTCTCTGCTATGTCCCTACCTCCTGGACATTGCTTATCCTACAGCTGGCACTCAGTAAATACTGTTATAGTGAATGAATCCATTCATCCATTGATGAATATCATTGGAATCCCTCTGATTCTTCTGAGCTGGCATTTGAAAGATTTTATTTGCTTTTTCTCCCTTGACTTTGCTTTGATTTGGTCACCATCTATGATGCCAATTCAATTTCTGGAGTGGGTTTCATTTCCATCCTTTAACAACTACCATATCCATGTTCTATGCCCTTGTTTGTTCTTCAGATAAGCACTTTTAATCTCTCCAATTAATCTAAGTAATTCTACTAGATCTATAATCAGGGTATAATTTTCTAAATTTTGACTTTCATGTGGTTAAACTCAATCGTATGAACTATTTTGACCTGCAAAACAGTAACTTCATATGATTCAACACAATGTATGTTTCTGCCTCTGTAACTTGAAGCACCAGATTATCCTTCTGGGACATCCAACCTATTCTTCAGAGTCCAGTTTTAACATTCATATTTTCTGAAGAAGCCCCAGAATTAATAGTTCTTCTACACACTCATAGCATATTTTAACTTTCTTTTTTCCCCATTTTCATTTGCCTTGTAAGGCAGTTGTGTGTGCCTGTCTCTCTTTCCTCATCTCCCTCAGCCATGAATGATCTCGAGGATGACGGGGTCCAGTCTTACTCATCCTGGAGTCTCTCATAGATTCTGTGACCAAGCTCTACATTGAGAAGCCATTCACTGAGTATTTGTTGAATGAGCTCAAGTAGGGGCCAACTATCACAAGCATATAACCCTGTATTTTACTATCTAATGGTGAGACACACGGGTTTATAAAGCTGAGTTATTCATTTTTACAATTCTTTCATAAGCATAAATTTATTTTCTCCATTTGGCATCCTGCTACCACACCAAGAGCAGAAGAGAAAATTCCCTAGGGTGGGGCTGGGCTGCTTACCCACCTCTTGTGACCTAAGTCAACTCTGGAACAAAAAGAGTAGGTGGTGTATGATAATCTTCCTCCTGGCCTATGTCACGGTTTCAGACACAAATTGACCTCCAAGGGCTATGACTTTGGATGTTCCACAGCTATAGGCTCTGTTTTGAGCATCAGCAGCTCCTTCATTTGCCCTAAACAATAGGTGAAGGAAAGGAAGCCACTGATGCCTCAGCTGATGACGATGATGACAAAAATGATAATGGCATTCATATGATTCAGCAGGGCTTGACAAACTCAGCAAATTACTTGTAAAGTTGGCAGTCACGGCTGTCAAAGAGAGACAGAGTCACCTCTGGGCAGAAAACAGAGGCCACATTTGCACAAAAATAGAGAGTGCCTAGCACCTGACAACTCAGAGGGAGGGCAACAAAGACCTCTGGGTTCAGGGCATCTCAGGGAGGAAAGGAGCTGGAGTTGCAGTAGGGAGGCCAATGGCTTAGACTCCAGGAGGAACTTCCTGAGAACAAAGGTGTGAGCCACAGAAAGGATGCTCAGAGATGATCACACTTAGAATTCCAGCAGTGTGGTACTGGTACGAGGATAAACAGAACAGAGTTCTGGACTAGAGCAGAGAATCTGGGGATAGAACAGAGTATGGATGAACATGTATGATATAATACAGTGGGCATGGGAAAGCACTGGTGTACAGGACTGGTGTGTGTGTGTGTGTGTGTGTGTGTGTGTGCTCACATGAGTGCAAGTGCATGCATGTGTGCATCTATGTGGTACTGCAGATGGAAACCACAGTTGCTGTCCCATTGAACTGCATCTCTATCCCTTTTCACCTCTTTTGAGAGAGGGTCTTGCAAAGTTGCCCAGGATGGCCTTGAACTTGCAATCCTTCTGCACTGCCAAAAGATCTTTTGAGTCAGAGGTGCTAGGACAACTAGGTAGATATTCCTCCACCCAACCTAAGAATATATTCCAAAGTGGATAAGAAAGTTCCCTGAAAACAATGTCCATAAACCCTGGAAGAAGATGTGGATGAACTCTTGGGTGTGACTTTGAGCTTGAGTCAATACCCAGAAACAATAGAAGAAAAGATTGATCAATTTGATCATATAAACATTTAAAAATGTTTGTATGAAAATATCCATAAGGAAAATTGAAAGGCACATGACACATGGGAGAAAATATTTTAAGTCATATGACAGGTAAAAGGCTAATTTTGGGGATATACAAAGATTTCTTGAAAATTGAGGGAAAGGCACGTAAAAATGATGCAAAAATGATGTAACAGTAGGCTTTAAATACAGGAAAATGTTCAGCTCCACACATAATGAGCAAAATACCGAGGAAAACTGCTCTGAAACAGTTTGAAAGATCCTCAAATTACCACATGTAAAATTACCGTATGTCCCAGCAGTGTCACTCCGAGGTATACATCCAAGAGAAATAAAAACATTTGTCCTGACAAAATCTTATGCATAAATGCTTGTACTCACATTATTCATAGTAGACAAATGGTGGAAACTCCTCAAATATCCACCAGTAGATGAATAGATAAACAAAATGTGGTATATCCATGCAGTAGAAATCTATTGGGCCATACGAAGAAATGACTTTCTGGTATATGCCATAATATGGGTGAGCCTTGCAAACAGAATGTGAAGCAAAAGAAATCCATTAGAAAAGGCCACATACTGTATAGTTTGCTTTATAGGAACTGTCCAAAATAGATGAATCTATATTTTTTATGTATGTGTGTGTGTTTTTTTTGTTTTGTTTTGTTTTGTTTTGTTACCAGGAATCAAACTCAGGACCTTGCACTTGCCAAAAAGGCACTTGTGCTGCTGAGCTATATCCCCGGCCAGATGAATCTATAGACAGAACCTAGATGAGTGCTTGCTTAGGGCTGGGAGTGGGTGTGGTGTCTAGGGGTTGCAACAGGGAGGAGTAAAAGATACAGTCCTGAGTTTTTAAAATCAGCTGTGGTGAGGGTCACAGGTATCTGTGAACATACTGAAATCCACTGAATTTATACTTCCAATGGGTGAATTGATCTAAATAAAGCAGTTTTTTTTTAAAAAAATCTATGTTAAAGTGCTATTTCTCACCTATCAGACTTGTAAATATTAGCAAGCAGCCAGGGAGGCTAAGGGGAGCCAGGAACTCTCCTCCCCTGTTAGGGAACCCAAATTGTATAGCAGTGAAGGAGGGAGATTTCACAACATCTATCAAAACTACTCATTTGTTCCCCTGGTGACCCAGTGATCTCACTTCTGCAAATCTCCCCAGGTAATTTAGCCTGGGGATACCTGCCCAACAATATGAAAATACATATACACAAGGTTATATATGAAAGCACTGTTCATAATTGTAGGATACTGGAAATGATCTAAGTGCCCACAAATAGAGGACTGGCGGGACAAACCATGGTACAATCACACGGTGCAGTACCAGTTGTCTTCAAAAGAATGAGGAAAAGGTCTATAAGATGATGTGGAGTGATTTCCAGGATATATTGTTCAGGGAAAAAAGGTAGAGTGCAAAAGAGCATTTACAGTCTGCTCTCTTTTTTATGAGCAAGTAGAAGAATTAAGCTATACATGTATGTACTTAGCTTAGCAAGAAGAAATAGGGAAGAAAGCCAGAAATGAAGGAGACCGTTATCTGCAAAAGGTTGGTGGGGGCCAAGTGGAAGGGTGTGTGTGGGGTGACACTTCTCCAAATATGTTTCTTTTATTTATTTTTGACTTTTACAATCATGTTAATGCTTCACATACTAAAAAGAATACACAAGAATGGGGAGCAAACCCCTAATAGACACAAATGAAGCAAAGTGTATTTGGAAGGAACAACACAAGGACACTGCTTAGGGAGGGGTGTGAGAAGGGGTCTATCTCATGTGATAGTCGTGGCACTGGGGATTGAACCGAGTGCTTTCACATGGGACTATATTGCCCCCCCTTTATTATTTTCTAATTTTGAGACAGGGTCTCACTAAGGCATTACATTGCCCGGACTAGACTCAAATTTTTGTGGTCCTTCTGCCTCAGCTTCTCAGAGTGCTGGGATTATAGGTGTGTGTTGCCACACCTGGCCCCACATGACTTTTGAATGCAGAGTTGTAACTACATATCTGCAGTCTAAAGAAAAAACTGTGTAAAGAAAAACAGAAATGTAGTTAGTAGATTTCCCTCTCATTGGTATGCATGCACAATTCAAAAACAACATTCTATGTTTCCTAGGATTGAGAAAATGAATACATATATTGATAAAAAATGAGAATTAGATGTCTTATTAGTGGAGAAGTAGGCTTTTCCCCTAAATACATGGAAGGAGAAGGCTAACATGTAATAGGATTGCAGTCAATATGGCTTAAATACATCTATAGTTATATTTTAAATTCTCTCTCTCTTTCTCCCTCTGTCCTCTATCCTCTCTCCATCTTTTGAAAAGACCTTGAAATTATGACACCACAATAGTCCTGATGCTGAGAGTCTAATGCCCAGATCATGGTTTCAAAATATCCTTCTCTTTGCAAGGTATGGTGGCACATGCCTGTAATCCCTGCACTTGGGAGGCTGAGGCAGGAGGACTACCACTAGTTCAAGACCAGGCTGGGATACATAGTGAGTTGAAGGCCAGCCCAAGCTACATAGAGTGACCTTATCTCAAAAAAACAAAAACAAATAAATAAAATAAAATAAAATTTCTTTCTCTTCTAAAAAGATCAAGAACTTGGAGACATGCCAGAATGGCTGATTCCAGAGAAGGTAAGGTACAAAATCAAGCCTCAAAAATCTTGTTCCAGAAAGACAGAATAAAGGACATGTCAGAAGGATAGAAGGAGAGGATTCTTAGTGTCCAACTGTGGGATGATTTGATTGTCAAAACGATGATAGCAACAGCATTGCAACCCACTGACTAATCTACAAGAATCCTCGAATTTATATTTATACAAATGAATGAATATACACATCGTTAAATGAGGAGAGGGGAGAATTGAACAAATGAATGTAGAATGAGGAAATTAGAAAAACGTTTGGCAAACATCACAGTAATAACTGATCCAAGCAATAATCTTCTATTAAGGCTAAAACTCGAAAGCGAACATTTGATGAAAATCAGACTACTTTTACTTAGTGTCAAAGTATCTCCCTGTAGATCCATATTAATCACAAAGACAGAAACAGCAGCTTCAGAATGGAAAGACCTGGCACACACCCCCTGAGCCAAGCAATCAAAGATAGCATCACTCAGAATGGCGCCAACCCAACATCATTTCCCTCTGACTCGATACACTGAGGAAGACACGACATCACTTCGGGGGTGTTTCTGCCCCAAATTCATCACCGAGATCTAATCACGAGGAAACATCAGACAAACCCAAATTGAGTAACCTTCTCCAAAATGGATGGTCTGTACCTTTCAAAAATGTCAAGGTTAAAGAAAGAAAAAGATAAAGAGTGAAGAATTGTTCTAGTTTAAAAGAAACTACAGAAATGTGACAAGGAAATGCAATATGTGTTTCTGGAGGAAAGCACATTATCGGAAGAATGGATATGATTGGAATGCAGATTGTGGATTAATGGGTGGTATTGCGTATGTGTTCAATTTCCTTATTTAGATAATTGTATGATGATTATATAAAACAATATCCTTGATCTTAGGAAATACACAGTGTCAGCCACTTATTCTTAAATGATTGTGACAAATTTTATATACATATATACTTATTAATGTGCACATACACACATACATGGCTTATATACACTTATATGGAGACAGAAAGAAAGGGAGGGGAAGAGAAGGAAGCAGAGGGGGTGGGAGGAAGGGGGCAAGGTGTGGATGATAAAGTAAATGGGGCAAAATGCAAAGGGCTGGGGCAGGTGGATGATGACTGCACTGGAGTTCCTATACTATACTTGCTGCTCTTCATAAGTTTGGAAATAGCAATAAAAAGCAAAGAAAGCAGTGCCCCCAGGTCTTTGAGAGCAGGACAGCTGTTGCTGTTTTGACATGCATGCAGGAACCCAGGGGCTACAAGAATACTCTGTGTCCCTTCATTTTCCAAAATGGACCAGGTTTCCCCATCACTTCTCTTGTTTGTGAAACCACTCCGCCTCACTCATCACTGAAATGGTGAGAGTATGATCTTAAGTCCCTTTTCTCGTCTCTTAGGCACAGTACCCTGACTCTCACCCACCTACCTGGCAAGCACAATGTCTTGAGTTTGATTCCTGGTACAAAACAAAACAAAACAACCCCTGACACTCACAAATTAAGAAAGGAGAGCTTCATATTGGCTTACGGTTTCAGAAGTTTCAGTCCACAGTGGGCAGGTTCAAATACAGAAATGGCGCGATGGGAGGGCCTGCTGTGGAGGAGAGTCACTCTCCAGGAAGCAGACAGCCACAGGAGGAGCTGGGGAGCAGAAACACCCTTCCAGGTTACGCCCCAGTGACCACCTCTTGGCCAGACCTCTGTCCCTAACAGCACAGAACTCCCTGCAGGAATCCCCAGATGAGTACAGTGTCCCCATGACCCAATCACCTTCCCGAAGCCCCGCCCCTGAGAGCATGAGGCTTTGGCGGGGTATTCTCCACCTAAACCATAACAATCCGTTTGAAAAAATCCTGTTCCCAGTTAATAGCATGTTTTTAGTAGCCCTGGATTTGTTTTTTTTTTTTTTTTTTTAATTATCCATTTAGATCTGCTATTTTTAGATACAATATGAGTGCAAGAAAGAAGTTGTGCTGTATCCTTGTGGGACTCCAGCTCATCCTTGCGGGCCTTTAGGGTGCAGAGGTGTCTTGGCCTCAGCCAGGCTGGGATGTGGACCATCCTGGCTCTGAATTGTGACACTGAGACAGGAAGACATTGGGCTTCTTTACTGAGTCCCTCTTGAGCTCTGATTCATTTCTTAGGGATGGCTTTGGAGTCTTCCTCCCCTGGGAGCCGGGAAGAAAACAGGTATCACCCCCTATCCTATCCTGTGACAGCTGAGATGAGGAGGAAGCTTAGATGGGCTGAAACCGCCCTGGAACGGGTCACTCTTGCTTATCAGGTGCTCTAGACCCTGGGGATGGGGACTCACAGCCTAGCCAAGGAGACCATGGCCTAAGGTCACCAGGGCAGAACTGGCAGCCTCTTTTCCCACACCATGGCATGAGCTCCACGCCATTGCTAACTGCAGAAAGGTGATGATTCTGGTTGATCCTCACAGCCACTCTGTATGGAGGTAAAATCATTCCCAAGTTACGATGGAAGGAAACCGAAGCTCAGGGAGGCTAGCTAACTAGCACCAGGTCCCATACCTACTGGCCGCAAAGACCTGGTTTCAAAGTTAACCCTCAGTAAAACCAGATCTATAGGGAGAATGAGACACGCTCAGACAAATGTCCGCTCTTTCAGAGGGCTGCAAAGTCCAAGTTTATCACTCAGGCAGCCAAACTTCTTCTACCCGATTCTACTTCTTGGCACAGGGGGATTCACAGCTGCAGTGGTTCCTTCCACCTGGAGCAGTCACAGTCCCAAGGGCACAAGCCTCTCTTCTTGGCTCCCTTCCCTTTCCTTCTGTAGGCCTGGATGCAACCCTAGTGGTGCCCACCGCTCTGGCATAGTCACACTGATATATCAGCGTCTGCTCCCTTTGGATTGGGGAATTCAGTCTGCTCTTTCTTCTCTTTGCTCCCTGGGTATTTTGTGCACCCTGACTGAGTCTTCTCCCCAGCTCCCAGTGCAGCAGGGCTCAGAATGGGAAAGTCATTGGTATCGGCAGGTGGATGAACTTCACCTGGGAGCTAGGAGGTGGGTTTTAGCATGGCTACGGGGGATGACACATTTTCCCTGAGAACTATGCCTCTATATATCTGTTACTGTAGTTAATTTCATCTGTTTTGCAGAAATATGTACTAAGGGTGGGTGACGGAGGCAGGCAGCTGGGGCTGCCTCCACTGTAACCATATGGTTTATTTACAACCAGGGCTCCGTGGTGTGGATAGCTCAAAGAGGATTAAATTATACTTTGTAGATTAAAGTCCTGAACACTATAAAACTCATAAGCCTTTGTATGCTAAGCAAGAACTTTGACTCCCATTGGGCTTTAAGCTGATATTTTGCACACACAGAAAGAGTGAAAACTTTTGATATTTAAGGATTTTCTTAAAAAGCTGGCAGAATATCAAGCTTGTTCCTCAGGCAGTCGACTGGTTAAGGGAGAAAAAGGAACTTCACAAACCCCTTTTAAAGGACCAGTGAGGTCTGCTTCATTCTCACTATAAACAAGGCCCCTCCATTGCCATTTACTGATCTTGAATTTGGGCAGGCAAATTCTTTAAAAGGAAACAGCTTCAAACTTATTAAAGCTACAGTTTATTTATTTGCTAGTCATCAAGGAATACCTCACGTAAGTCCATCCTAAGCCCGTGGCTACTCTAAATTTTCTTCAAGGGTTAGAAGCTGAGTCCTAAGAAAAAGCCTGATGTTGTCCTAGGCTTCCATACAACTGGGAGATGCTCCACAAGACTTTCCACAATGAATTTTTAATGGCCTCCTTAGCAAGGGACTTTCACCCTTGGGGTGCGTCATTGGCCCCTATCCCATCCCCCAGCCCCAGGCACCATCCTCTTCAGACCCTGAAAGAGTTCGTTCAATTTAGCCTTCTTATTGATCTTTAAAGTTTCGCTCTCAGCCACTTTCCACTTGAAGCTGTGTTTGATGTCTCCACGGGTGTTTCTACTGATGGGCTTCACCCAGAGAGCTTTGTCGTTGACTTTGAGAGTCTGGTGTTCAGAGGAGGGACTGATCTTCACAGGTGTTACTTTCTGCACACAGCAATTAGCCACACAAGACAAACTGACACAAGCAACACGCTCAGATGCTCTTTGCACTCGGCCCTTGGTGCTCACTTGGGAGGCCTTTATGGATCCCACTTGGGAGGCTTCTGTGGGACCCACATTCCAGTTAAAGAAGGAGAAATCCCCTTGTGGATGACCAGCCCTCACCAAGGAAGCCATGGTGGGAAGCATGGCTGGGACTCAGCAAATGTAGCCACTGGAGGTACAGGGGATTCTCGTTTGTTGGAGGCAATGTCAGTGTGTTTACATGGGAGATCAGACATCTTCTGGGGGCATTTCAGTGCACTGACTTGATGAGGAACCAATGACTTCATGAAAATACAGTGGGAGAGCAATGGCAGACAGAAACACCAAAACGACACCCGGCATTTGGAGGCAGATTTATTTAACATCAGACACGGGCACTGACTAGGAATCAATTATTTCTCAAAATGTCAAGCCCCAAAGGCTCAGAGAGGGAGGTTTTTATGGGGTCTGCAAGGGCCACTACAGAGGCAGAGTACTTGGCTCTCCTTGATTGGTTCTTATAATATGCATCATAGTCACCAGCTGTGTATCACAGTTACCAGCCATTTTTAAGCTACAGAAGCAACTGGAACTGCAACAGGAACTATCTGAAGTATACTGGCTGCGGGGAGAGGTGTCATTTTTTGTTACAGGAAAGATACTTGAAAAATAATCTATGGCAAGAGTAGAAGGCTGTGTTATCCTGTCTGGGGCCCACAGGATTTTCATGGTTTGGCTTTCTTTAGGGGAATGAATAAAAGGTCAAAGCACAACACATTCCTAGGACTAATTTTTCATACCTTTCTGCCCAGAGCTCCCCCAGGGAGCACATGTAGCTCCCCAGTTCCCCTACAGCTTTCTTTTGCTTCAGCAAAAGAACTGAAAATCTCCAGATCTGGAAAGGAGTCAGCATGAGGGCTCCCCCGTCACTGGGAGCAGCTCACTCATTTGGATCATCCCCTTCCCTTCCCTGGAGTGGCAGTGGAATCCTGACACCTTGTTGGGGCAGCTAACTGATCAGAGGACTTACTCCTGGCAAAGTGCGCAATAATGGTCATCAAACGGGATTTGTGAGATCCTGTACAGTGTGTAGTGCTTTCTCCTAGGAGGCATTATTAGCAGCACATTAATAAAGGCGATTGTGCTGTATCTTTTACCTACATGATCTCATCTAATTTTCACAGTCATTCCAAGAGATAAGGAGTTCAGATGTTATCAATCAGCTCTTGTACGCGAGGAAGCTCCGGTAGAGAGCTGGTTAATCTATTTTTCTTCCCTCTCTCCTTCCCTCTTCCTGCTCCTCTCCTCCCCCTTTTTTCCTCGCTCCCTCAACCCTCTCCTTTCTCCCTTTCCTTTCCTTTCTTTTCCTTTTCCTTTTCCTTTTCCTTTTCCTTTTCCTCTTCCTTCCTTCCTTCCTTCCTTCCTTCCTTCCTTCCTTCCTTCCTTCCTTCCTTCCCTCCCTCTTCCTATTTTACCCTGGTTTCTTTCTTATTCCCAGCCCTTCCCCTCCCTCCTGTCTCCTCTGCTCCTCACATTTCAGTGGATCCTAGAGAGCTCAGATCTGATACCCATGACTTCTGCCTTTCAGCTGGTTAGAAACCACATTGCTCTCCCCCTGAAACTCTGCTTTCTTTCAAGTGAGACAGTCTGAGGGTGATGCTGAGTCTCCATCAGCCTAGATTCCAATTATAATGGACCTATAGCGAGAAGCCCTGAAATCACATCTGATTTATTCAAACCCTTTCCTCTGATGATTACCTTTTCCATTCTGGACAAGAGTATCTGTTCTTTCTGGGTGAGGGAGCAGCCTGATTATAGCTTCATTAGAAAATGGTGCCGCTCCTTCTTGCAGTCTAATTGGGTGACAGGGTTTGGGACAGGGACATGTAAATCACTGACAGCGTGCATGGCCTTCTTTTTATCACAGTGAAATCCTCAGCTGTCAAAGGGAATGGATATGTGGAGTGGTTAATTTTATGTGTCATTAAAAAAATGATAATTGCGGTCATAAGTCTTCCCTGAATTCTTCCAAGAGGTGTATGTGGGGTTTCCAGGACTTTCCAATCTCTTGCTGATGCCCCACCCAACTTGGGGTGTGGCTTCCAAGGCAGCTGCTGTGGGTCCAGGTAGGAAGCCTCAACCAGGAAGCGCAGGTCTAGGTGGGGTTCCTTGAGCTTCCATGTGCTTCCGCTTCTATTGTCATTTCGCCCGCATCCTAGCTCATTAGTGGAACACGGTGGAGGGCTGGCCAGGTGGAGACCATGGCCAACAGCTGTTGTCCATGGTCTTGGTGGCCAGTGGTGCTGCCACTCAAGGAACACTGGCTGGTGTGCAGGTTTGGGAGTTTTTAAGCCAAGGAAAACCTCTTTGGAGGGAAATTTTTGCTTTTCCAGGGTGTGTGCTGGGTTCCCTGGAAAGCATGATACTGGCTTGCCAACCATGGACTCCTCAAGAGAGCACACAGCCCAGCCTATCAGGATCTAAACCTGTTGGCTGGTCCAACCAGTGACCTGAGAAATGGAGGTATCAGCCTCGGATGACCTTCCCTATGCAGGAAAGGGAAGTGACACTGGTGGCACGCAGCGTTAACTGTCCAGGAATCCATAAGGATGGCAAGTTAAGCAGTAATCACTAGGTAACCATCTCAGACAGATAGAAAGAGAGGGGAAAAAACCCAAGAGCAGCTATCTTTAAAGAGAACAAGCAGATCTGAGTAATCCAATTTAGGGGAGATAAGAGCCTGCTGCTAGTACTGTCCTTTAACTGGACAAACGCCTTCGTTCAAGTGTCAACCCCAATCCGGAAGAGGTCACCGCACTGGGCCTGCTGCCTAATATACTCCTGAATTGGCTGAGTGGCTTTCCGAACAAACACACTGGTCCAACAGAATTGATTTTCAACAGGCCGTATTGGTCCCTAACGTAATTATCTAGCAGTGAGTCAGTTCACGGCAGCCCTTGCATTTAAACACTGCTGGTCAGCCCGGGAGAGGGGACAGCCATGCTCAGGTGCCTTCTCCAAACACCACTTGGGAACCCTTTCCCTCCCCCAGCTACTCTTCTCCCTCTTCCCTAAATAATTTAGACAGCAATTGGGATTTCCATAGGTCTGTCCTCAGTGAGCATCGCCCTTCCCCTGTTTATGAGGCACTGCAGAGGCCCTGGTCTCTCGTGCCAATGAATAGCAAGTTGGGCTGTTTGATAGGTGAATTCAATTTACAATAAAGAATCAAATGAGATCCTTTTAAAATGCCCTGATGTTTAACCTCTTCCTTTCTCTGAAGGCTTCCTGGCAGCATATTCTAGTTACTTTGGTTGTCCAGCCAGCTAGGAACAGATCCATACAAATGACCTCCCAGCATAGTACATTTACCCGCAAGCTCGCACTGACTTCATTTGGCCCAGGTTCTAATTGGTCAAAGACAGCATAGCCTTTGACTTTCCAGCTGATAATTACAAAAATTTTTAAGACTCCATAGGGTCCCTAAAGTTGGGAGGCCTGTTTTAAGAATCAGATAACTTTTCTATGGTTGCCAGAAAATCCAAACAAAGTGCCTTCTCCCTAGGTGTAGGAAGGCTGGCAGGTCCAAAAGACTTTGCTTTCTATCATCACATCCTCATCCCTTGATGAAAAATCTACATATTTCTCCCAGCCTGAAGAATCTCTACACTGGTAATACCTTAGACTCATACTTTTAGTTCATGCCTCTAGCCCATGGGGAGCGCAGGAGTGGGGTCTAAATCCTCCTTGTGCTCCTAGAATCCCATGTATTGTGTTGTCTAAAGTATCACTCGGCAACTGTTTGTGGCATTGTATCAAAGTGCTTTGTCATGACAAAAGAACCACCAAGTGGCTCCATGAATGTGGACAATGGATTAAATTCTCTCTATCTGATTTCTTCAACCATAAGAGGGGGTGATACTACTACTTGCAGCACTTGATTGTTAGGAGAAACTGAGTTCATATTTGTCAAGCCTTTGGAATTGGGCTTGGCACACAGGGAAGCATCAAATAAGACCTGACCGGCCACTGACAGGTAGCCCAGGGGGCATCCAATAGAATCAGCCTGGCTGAATCTTTTCTTCATGAGGGACCTCTTCTGTGACATCCACAACGCACTAATCAATTGGAAGTGCTATTCAACCTGGCCTCCCTCAGTTGGCTTAGCATAGGGCTAGGAGCCAAACTGGTGTGTGTGTGTGTGTGTGTGTGTGTGCGCACACACACGCACGTGCCTGTTATGCTGTTTCCCCCCAAAGCCTCATGGCAGAGAGCTTCTGACGGATCATATAGGAGCAAGGCACAGAAGAGACATCCCTGCTGCCCCAACCTTGATCCATGGGGAATCCACATAGCTGTGGCAAGGAGACTGTGATGGTAGTGGTCCCCAGGGAAATGGGTCCTCTAAGTTCTCAAGAACTTTATTCATCTCAATCAACCTGCTGGCAGCTCTGCTTAGAACTGGTCTGCAGGAGATAAGAAAAATATTCTTACTTGCTCTCAACACTAGAAATCCACACTCCCCAGGGCTCATTTTACCAAAGGTGTTTTGGTTTTCACTGAGCTCCTCTGGCCAGAGGGGGAGCTGTGGAAACCAAAGCTAGGGAGACCCATATGTATCACTTTCTCCCTTGGGTTAAACCAGCATCAATTTGGTTCAAAGGGCCATGCTGGAATGAACTTGGACTGCATTCTTTTGCGGGGGAATCCAGGCTACATGTAAGTTGGACACATTTTTAGTTCATTTAATCTATTAGATAACACCATTGCCACTTCACCTGAGGAAACTGAGGCAAGGAAAGTCAAAGAGCTTGGCTGAGATCCTAAATTAGTGCTCTGAGCCAGCTTGTGGCTGCTCACTTGTCCTCCCCTGCTGCAGAGGGGAAAGTGGATGAAGATGCTACAGTTTACAAAATAACGTTAATGCTGTGAATGCAGAAAATGACAAAAGGAAAGGGGAGGGGAAAAATCAGATGAAAAAGAGGAAGAAAAGGGATTGGGGATAAAGGACAGGAGGAGACAGCAAAAAGAAATAGGTTATTAATGCTTAACATTATTATTTTTATTTATCAAATAAATAGTGTTCTCTATAATGACAGGTAACCTTTATGGAGCGCATAAAATATGTCAGGCATTGCATTGTATGAGGAGCTTTGCATTCAGTTATTTTATTTAATATTCATAATGAAACAGTCAGTTACTAAGATGAATCTCCTTCTTAGAGGAGGAAACTGAGGCTCAGAGAGGTTATAATTCAGACAGTACAGGGCCCAGATCTTACCAGAATAGGGCTTTGAGACTTAGCAAATAAAAATATAAGACACCCAGTCCAATATCAATTTCAATGCCGTCCCAACTCAGCTGAGATCTACTTTTCCTAAAACAACAAATAATTTAAGATATACTTATACTAAAAATTATTTGTTCCTCTGAAAGCCAAGCTGTATATTTCACCTGGCTACTCTAAATAGAGGCATTATTAGGTTGTCTCAAATCTTTATAGTTTTAAAATGGCATGAACTCTTCATTTAAGTTCCCAAGGGTATTCATCTGATCAGATTTTCAGGGCCTCTGTATAGATGCCAACAGGATTTCCAGTGCAAGTTTCAAGTGCCTGAGCAGACTCCTATGGGTATACAATGGTCAGCATGCCTACTCTGTCCTAGGGTTATGCCCCCTCAGTGGGACTGTCACTTCTTAGAGTGTCCCTCTCACACCCTGGTCATCGGCAGACTTCTACCCTGGCTTTTGGACCTCATGTATTCTGCCTCTGCTTCAGCATGGTGTCTGCTTGCGATTGAGCCTTTTCTGACCCAATCAGGATGCCACGACTTTCCCGTACTTCAAGGGCGCACAGCTGCCTCGTAGATAAAGATAGCATCCGAGTCCACCCTTCCTCCTGCTGTCCTTCCCCTAAAGTACTGCGGAATAGGGTCAGGTTCTGGCTGTATTTTTCAGTCTCTAATTAGCAGATTCCAATTCATCACCCTGAGTATCTCCTGGCATCAGCCCCGAGATTCCCTCCTCTCGCCTGGTGAATCGGTCTTCATTTAAAACCCTCTCTCTTAGCCCTAAATGGAAATCAATTCTGCAAGTTTAGCAAATAGTTAATTACTCCACAAAGAGGATTGATTGGCCTTTGATCACCAGAAAGCTCTGCAGTGCTATTAGTCTCTTTCATCTGTGATTAAACCACAGAGAGAAAGAAACAAAAACTAAATTAGGCTTCTCCTGTTATCCTACAAATATTTAATGACGGGCTAATCTCCTAGAGGTGTGTTTGGGGGATACTCACTCCATCAGGAGCCGGCTTCATTCAACCTTGAACCCAGATTCCATCTTTGTGGAGAATACGGCAAAGAACCTGACAGAGGAACAGAGCTGGGCTCAAAGAAATGCTTTGTAGGACACACTCTTGTCTGTCTTTTCTTCTCTCTTCTTCTTATGTATGTTTTAACGCAGATAGATTTCCCCAGTGGACTCCTGACATGAATAATAATAATAATAAAAGGAAACCTGGCTTAAAAAATTCCTTTTGGGTTTTTCTAAGTCTCTAGACCCCTGTCCCATTAATTTGCGAATACTGAAGAGTCCTTCTTGCAGGCGACAGATCTGTTAGCTGGGTGCAGAAAAGGACCATGTCACGGAGTAGTCTGGTGTTACCTTTGCCCAAACAAGGTGCCACACAGCAGGGCAGGAACTCAGGAGTTTGCGTCCTCCAATACCCTACATCGTTGTATGAAAAGTTGGACTTTATAAGGACTTTTCCTTACATCTGATGCAAGAGTCCTATAAAGTGTATAAAAAACTGAGGCCAGCAAGGAGGAAAGAAGAGGGAGCTTGCAGAAAGGCAGAACTGGGTTCAAATGCTTTCTCTGCTTGATAGCTGGGTGACTTGGGGTGAGTCATTTAAGGCCTCAGACTTGTAAAAAGGGGACAGTCACACCTGCTTTACAGTGCTGCAACGGATCACAAACATGAGGCCCACACACAGGAGGGCTATTTGTAATTGGGTCTGCCTCTCCCTTTCCCTTTTACTCAAGGTCATGGAGCTGAGCCTGTAGCCATCGCTCTTCCCAAGTCTGCTGTCTTCTCTGCCTTGACTTCCCCTGCCTCTCCAGAAGTCTTTCTTTCCTACAGTGGCCATTCTGCTAAGCATTTCTCCCCAAAACTCACAGTTCCAAAATAATATCAAGGCTCCAGAAGAAAAGGGGAGATCAAGACCAAGATAAATACAGCTGAGGCATCACCAGTTTCTAGTTAGTTGGGCACATTCTTTGTGTTGGACTTCCCTCACAATCAACTGGATGAGCTAGATTGGGCTCTAGAAAAAAGCACAGGATGGCACCTAACTGATCATTTTCCAGTCTCGTACTTTGGGTGTGATGAGAGAAGCCAAGATGCACTTTGTGTCACCCTCATCTGTTCTTCCTGTGGTCTTATGTACAGCACCATGGGTCATTCTGGGGATTCCCACTTCATAGTTTTATCAGACAAATGCTGCTAATTGGACTGACCCCAAGTGAGATGGCAATGTCACAGTTAGTCCTCTGTGCCCCAGGGCTAACTCTCTCCTCATCTGTCTCTGAAGCCTATGCAGAACCCCTCCTTGTGGTGACACTTTCCTTGTTCTACAGGCTAAGGACCAGTGGACCTAACACTGGATGACCTGGTGGGGACATTTACAAGCTCAGTGACCTTAGATAATATGACAGTATTACTAACACATTTAATTAACACTTGTTGAGCACCTTCATGTGTCAAGAACTGAGCTAGCATTTCTGTAAGCATTAAATAGGCTCATTATATGGAAGTATTTTTAGCTACGATTATTATTGTCATTAGGTTTCATTAGGTCCCATTCTTGTCCTCTCAAAATTCACCCTACCTTTGATGGCTGCTGACTGCAAACACCATGATTCCCAACCACGGACATTTTGTCTGGCTCCAGGAGTCTACCAGGCCTGTGCTAGGGAACGTGAACAAGAGGTAAGAGGGCAGAAAGAAGCCAGCAGGCAGTGGTGGCCTGTGATCACCACGTCCCTTAGGTCACATGACTCTGAGGGTGTGTTCCTCATTGTCACTGGAGCTGCTCAGCAAGACTAAGCTCCAGTTGTCCACTGTGAAGATGTTCTTGTAACACACACACACACACACACACACACACACACATACACACACACACACACACACACACACACACACACACACACTTTATGGATCTATTTCACTTCTCTTTTTCCCTTACCTACTGCCTGTTATGGTTTAGATCTAAAATATCCCTCAGTCTCATGTGTTCAGCGGTGGGGGTTTTGGAAGGTAACTAGATCATTGGGGAGGTACTGTACTCATCAGTGGATTAATATATTTGTGAGTTCCTAGCTGAATGTACTGAAAGGAGACAGGGTCCAGTTGGAGGAGATGGGTAACTGGGAGTATGCCTTTGGAGGATGTCTATCTCTGGCTTTTCTTTCTCTCTCTCATTCCTGGTGCCATGAGTTGAGGTGCTTTGTTCCAGCAGGCTTTTCTGCCATATTTCTGCCTTGGAGCTAGCTATCCATGAACTGAACCCTCTAAAACTGTGAGCCATAATAAACATTCTCTCCTTTCAGTTGTGTATTTCAAGTATTTTGTTCCAGGGATGAAAACTCTGACTAAGTCACTCTCTCAATAATGCTTCCTGCAATCACTTTCCAAATAGATGATTCCTTAAATTTTGTCCCTAGCTTTATTCTTAGGAAAATCTAAATGAATATATAAGTAGGCCATAATAACTATAATAATAGTGATAGCAATGGGGTTGAGGAGAGAGAACCAGGCAGGTACATGGAGGATACACATGGCTCAATCACAGATGAGGCAACTGAATGCTAGGGGGACTTTCCCAGAAAACTAGCAGGTTGACCCTATAAGGTCCTCTTTCCTCTATATTCTCAAAGGAGCTGAAAATTATAGATCTTCCAGGCCAACAGACAGAAGTGAGGAAGGAATCAGGTCCCACATAGCAGAAACGTTTTAGTTCTTTAAGATTTGAACCATGGTCTGCATTGTGTGATGGATTGCTTGAGATGATTGTTCATCCAAATTACATTTCTTTCAAATTCATCACTCTCCTCTCCAGCTGTAAGAACCTCCAGTCCACCACCTACTTCCATTATGGTCTTTTCTGACAAATTTTCCATGCTGACAGCTTTCTTCCTAAAATTCTTCAAGGACTTTTTACTGCTCTCAAAGGGATGAAAATGTTGGCTTCACCTTGGGTCATTTTCCTCATTCTCAAACTTACTCATAGGGAGCATCTTGCTGCCCCTTGGATTGAGCTCCTCCCTTGGCCTTCCCTCCATCTTTCCCCTCTGGCTGGTTTATTTGCTCTAGGCACACATTTTTGCCAACTCTCATTTTCCCATCAGGTATCTGCTCACCAGCTCCAGGTCCAAAGCCTCTAAGACTGCTCTGAACAGATCTGTGGCAGCAGCTTCTGATGGCTCACAATGCTTTTCACTCTTTTATTGTCACCTTCTCCTGAAGCTACCCCTCCCTGATGACACACTTAGAATGAATAGAATTGGCACAAGTGATGGTGTCACTTCCAGGATCGGGACACAGAGGACTGTGACCCCTCCCCTCTTCCGTGCCATGCCTGATACAGCAAACTGCACTATTGGGAGTGGGGCTGTGGAGAGGCTACATGGCAAGGAGCTAAAAGCAGCCTCCAGCTGGAAGCCCACAGGAACTGAAGTTTGCTGACAACCCGGGGAGGCTGTTGGGAGAATAGAAGCCATCCTTCTCCAAGCCAGGCTTAGAGGACTGCAGCCTTGACTGATGCTCAGAATGTAGCCTTGCAAGGGACCCAGAGTCAGGGTGTCCAGCTCAGCTACACATACAAGTATAGACTCTGTAGAAGCAAAAAGAGTAAACAGTATTCTGTGCCATCAGGTTTTGCAGTGATTTGTTACGCAGCAGTACACAACACATACACACACACACACACACGTACACAGGTCATCTCTCATCATTACAGGTGAACACTCCATAGTCAGAGACCATGTACCCTATAGCAGGGGACAATTGTGCAACAGGCATGGAATGTAAAACAACTCTGTTTAGCTATGGGAGTCCTGACAGTATAGTGGCTAAGATCCTGGGCTCTGCAGTGGGTTACTAGGATCTGAATTCTGGTTTCATTCCTTGCCAAGTGGATGACTTTGTGCCTATTATATGACCTCTGGCCTTTAGTTTTTCACATGCAAAATGGAGGTAATAATAGAAGTCATAAAGTGGCTATAAGGGTAAAATGAGATGACACTTATAAATTGCTTAAAATATTATCTGGTACCTAGTAAGCAATTAATAGATGCTACCTAGTATTATTCTTAAGAGGAAAAGAGAAAGTATAATTTTTGAAAATTGAGGATCTTGCTTTCTGTCTAGGATTCTGCTCTCTGACACAGCTCAGGAAAGAAGCTAGCACAAGGTGAGAGACAACTAGGTGCTAAATCGTGCTCTTTAGACTCAAAACATTGAAGAAGTTTAGAGGAGATAAGCAAAAAAATAAGTTAGACTCCCCTGGAGTAGTTCATGGTAAAATTGTTACCAGACATGAAACAAGGGTGCATAAAGGGAAGTAGGGTTCCCTGGCACTAGCAGGAAAACAGAGGTGGGAGCAAAGTGGTGCAGAGTAGGGCAAGGGGTGAGCGGGAGTGTAGGGTGAGTTCTGGGGGGAGATGGTGTGCACTAGGGCTGAGACTTGTACACCAAGGACCAAAGCCTCAAACTTAATCTTGTAAGATGGAGGACACTGTAGTTAGCTCAATATTGATCAAAGGAGCTGAGAAGGGGAAGGGTTAGGGCAGGAGAATGTGCAGGCTGGAAGACCTTGTCTACCTGCCACATGTGCAGGGACACTGGGAAGGGAAGGCCCAAGCTGGGGACAGAGGGGCCACCACTGCTGGACCTGTTGTGGCACAGCCTGTGCAGACTTGTGTCCTTTCTGGGTGAGAGTAGACACATCTGCTAGTGGCTCCCTTCACCTGCAAGCCCCAGAAGCCCCGAGGCATGAGCCTTTGCAAGTTGGTGCGTGTTTAAGGTCAAGGGAACATTGATTTCCATCCTGAGTTGTGGTGGAAGTTGCTAATTTGATAAGACAGAGCATTAAAGATTCAGTGTGTATGGATATTGATCACGGAGTAGGTCTTGTTAGATATTTTTTTTTTTAAATGATCAAACAACTATTGGTAGGAAACTAAATAAGAGTTACCCACCTGAATCTACCTTGTTTGAGGTGCTATAAACCTGAGTAAGATTAAAGGTAATGATTAAATATACAGCTTGGAAGGCAGAGAGATGTCTGGTTGACTCCCGGGTTGATCACTTACTCAGGGCCGCAGGATTCAGCCTCTGTGTGCCTCAGGTTTCTTGACTGGTGCAATGAGACAGTTTATGTCTATGACAGGAGCTGGTTGTGAGAATTAAATCAGATACCCCTGGTAATAATAATAATTCTCAAGCCCAGCAGAGAATCTCACTTCAGTTTGTTCTATGTGTCAAATATATTCTTGCTTTATATGTTTGGGTTAAATTAATCATCACGAATTCTCATAACCACCTAACGAGGAAACTAAGGCACAGAAGCTTGTCGAAAGTTATACGGTATGGAGCCAGCATTTGAAGCTGGGTAGTTTGTGTTCAGAGATGGCTCCAGTAATCCCAGAAGTTACAGGGTCTGGAATACGGCGCTAACTAAATGCTGAGTAACTGATCGTGATCTATATTGATGGGGAACTTAGAAGCTCTTGCTCTTTCTGTTCAATCTTTGCAAACTGCTGGAATCACAGAGGCGACTTCCTGACAGGATGAGGCAGGCAGCAATGTGAAAGAAAGTAATGGACCCAGGAGCCATCCCAACCACCACGTCCTCCTCCAGAAATGACTGAATGAAGGTGGGAAGAAATAAGATGGAAAGTAATGAAAAAGCTAGAACACAAGTACACTGACTGTCTGAAAGCAAATCGACTTGCTTGTGACCTTGTTTCCCCTCTTTCTGCCTCCGTGTTTGTGAGCATCCTAAACCAATGTGTGGATGCTTTTCCTTTTCCTTTGCTCAGTATCCAACTTCCTTTTTTCACATCCTCATGGAGAGGGAGAACCCCTCTGAACATATATTTCCAACATGATTTGGGAGAATTACAGCAGCCAGTAATGGTTTGGCTCTCCACTCCTGGCCACACCTTTTTGCCTTTCTTTACCTCTGCATAATTTTTGTCCTCCTATCCTCCTCACTCCCTGCCTCAGAAAGATTACATCCAAAGAGAGAAATTAGAAGAGCCTCAGGTTTCTGAGAGCTGCTGTGCTTTGTCAGGGTTTGCAGAGGTGACTCAGAGTTGCACCGTTTCCTGCAGTTGCCTCCTTCAGCATCTCCCTATCTTGGGTCACTGAAGTCAGGCTGACTGCCTAGAGGCTTGGCTGACCATGGGATGGCCCAGGAACAGAGTCAGGAGGAACCGTCGAGAGCCTCTCAATCTAATTCACACTTTGGCACCAGCTCACGAGGGCTGGCACATCCAATTTACAGCAGGAGTGTCTAATGGGTGTGAGGCCTCACCAGACCCACGCAGCACACTTCACAGAGTGTTCAGAAGGACTGGGATCGCTGACCGTCCTGCAAATGAGTCACAAGGAAACTTCCAGAACCACTGATGAATTCGTCTAATATTTCAGTATGTGATGCAAGGCCAAGCAGGGCAGATAGGGCACCTGACCACCAGCTGGAACGACTGCTGTGTTTACAGGCAGGAAGCCTTCCTTACTTCCTGGAGGTGAAAATGAACAATAGCATCACTCTAATGTAGAATTAGGGGGAGGACAGATGGGCTGTCTGGATTAAGGAAACTAAAATAGCTACAGAGTTGCCAAATAAAAATCATGGTAGCTCTCCATCTAATCAGGTTTCATTTATTAATCAAAACTATTAAAGAAAGATTAAAGATATAAAATAGTTTTTGGTGAATACTTGTGATAAAAGAAAGAGATCGCAATACTCATAACTCATTTCATCAAGAACTGAAGTCTATTTCTCTACTAGTAGGATCCAGGTTGGCCTTGTACCTTTCTTTAACAATACAGTGTACTGAAAGTAACATTGTGGGAGTTCTAGTGTTCTTCTAAAGTCTTAGGGGGCATTGCAGCTCCTATTCTCAGTCCTAAAACTCCAAGATCTGTCTGAGAATAAATCTGAGCTACCTATGGGAGGATAAGGCCACACAGACTAGAACTCAGGCACCCAAATGACTGTCCACCACCTCCCAGCCAAACTAGCTACACACAAATGGATCTGATGAGCCAGATCCACATCAGCAGGACTGCCTAGACGAAGCAGGTCAAATTGTTGAACCACAGAACCACAAATTAAATAAATAATTGTCGTTTTAATATAATGAAGTGTCAGGGTAGTTTGTTATGCAGCAGAAGCTAACTGTTACATGTTTTAAACACAGCTTCAGATTCTATTGACTTTTTTTTGCCACAATGTTTTCAGTACTGTAAGATCAGCACACTGTATTTCTTTTTACATTATCTTTATCAGTTAAACCCTGTGCACAGCACAGTATAGGCACTCAATACAGATTTACTGAGTAAAAGAATGGTATGGAACAAGCCAGGGATGGTTGTCCATACCTATAATCCCAGCACTCTGGGAGGCTAAGGCGGGAGAATCACCAGTTCAAGCCCAGATTGGGCAATGTAATGAGACTGTGTCTCTGACTAAAAAAGGCTGGAGATGAAGTTTTCTGTGAAAGCCCTGGGTTCAATCCCCAGTACCACCACCACCACCACCACCACCAACAAC
This sequence comes from Chinchilla lanigera, assembly GCF_000276665.1. NCBI lineage: Eukaryota > Metazoa > Chordata > Mammalia > Rodentia > Chinchillidae > Chinchilla > Chinchilla lanigera. The sequence continues at coordinate 5,991,365 of NW_004955484.1, forward strand.
AACAACAACAACAGCAACAATAAAATGTGGACCAGACTTACTTTGCTGGAACCTGAATTTTTTTTCTAAGTGAGGCAGGAAATAATGATAAATATGAAGAAAGAAATAAAATATAGAGGAATAGACTCAATTAGACCACATATTAATTACTCAATATTCTTAATTAATGAGGCATACATTGATGAATTTTAAAGTCCCTGCATACTCCTCCTACATTCCCTTTAACAGATAATTGTTTAGTACATAATTTGCACTATGCACCATGCTCACCCCCAGGATACAGAGGATAAACAAGACGGATAGCATCCTGGCCATCATGGAGCTGTAGAAATTTACACCATTAATTCTCTACAACCCAGAATTAATTTAATTTTGAAACTGTAGGTAGAAATTACAAGCAAAGCTATGGGCAGGCATATTCAAGACAAATACCATCTTATGCTGGAACAAGATATTTCCTTTTTAGTAATTTGATTTTCATTGGTGTCTTCATATTTTCCTATTCATTTAGGTATTCAATAACTATTTTTTGAGTGTTCTGCACCTGGTAGTAGGTATATAGAAGATGAACTAGACAAAAGCACTCCTTGACCTCATAGAGCTTTCAGTCTGGTGAGGGAGAGAGAGATGTATGTATTTACACTGTTATAAATGAATCATGACAAATGACGGATAGGTCACAAAGGGAAGGCTCAGGGTGCTATCTCAGGGGAGCATGGCCTGCGATAGTTAAGAGGTGAGCAAAGAACTCTGGGGGAAATCAAGCAGCTTGGGACAAGGTGAGTTTAAAAATATTATTGTCCATCTTTTCTTATGTGTGGGTGCTGTAGATAAGTCTAGGTGTTGGGACAAAAGTTCCTGAATTTGTTCCCTAACTGGAGGTCAGCCATGGTCAGGTCCCTCTGTTATCTTTCCATCTGCTGAATAAAGCTGTGCCCTCCCCCCTCCTCCTTTCTCATCCCCACCCTCTTTCCCACATGCCCACGAGGCATCTGGGTTGCTTTGTGGCACATAGCCGACTTCACAGGCTTGAGAGGAAGATGGCTGAGACAGTCTGTGAAGTGCCACATGCTTCAAGAAGGGAGACACTCTCCAGAAGGGACATGAAGGATCGGAATTATCATGGCACCTCTGCAGAGAGGCCACGGGTACTTGGCATGGTGCCACCCCTCATCCTGAGACAGCTGCTGCCTGGCGACGTGTATGAATGCCCCCACAGGCTTCCCTGATTCCCACGCTGCCTGCTCCTCTGTCCTGGCTGGCAGAAGTGAGGATGCAGATTCGGGCTCACGCCCACACCTCAGAGCTGTCTATCAATGTTTATTCATTCAATAAATATTTATTGAGTGTCCTCCATGAGCCAGACATGCGTCTGGATGCTGCCTGGGTGCAAAACTCAGGATGGAGGAGAGACACCATTATACAACACTACCTATGAGGGGCAGGGCCACCCAAGTAATGCCCCATCAATCCCTTCACAGATGAAGCTGCTGCTATTCAGTGACTAGATAGAGGGTCAGGAAGTCAGCAAATGGCAGGACTGAGATTTGGTTCACTGTCAGCCCGGTTCTAAACACTGTGCCTATCTTAGGATGGTGTTGTGCTTCAGGAACTTACAAAGGTGCCTAAGCTCTTCACATCTACAGAGACTGAATTGCTAAACATGGATACAGAGCCACATCAGCTCTGTGGCCTCTAGTGCACCATGACAGTCTTTGTAACAAGTCACTTACTTCTCTTCCAACTTTGGAGTCAGTTTCTTAAGTCTTTTCTCAGTCTAGCCCTTGATGGAGTTCCCAGGGGCAGGTGTAAAGAAAGATTATTCCAGACAGAGGAACCTGCTCAGACACATTCACAGAGGTGACAGAACTTCAGATGGGGAGGTCCTGGGCATGCTCTGTGAAAGGAAAGGAATCCAAAGAAGGAAAAAGCAAAAGGCACAAGAGTAAAAAAAGGAATAACTGATGATGGAAAGCTCGGGTTGGATCAAGCTTCCATTTGAGGAAATAAAGAAGAAAAACACTGCTTTCTTGGCAGGCAAGAAGGTGAGATGCAAGTCCATTTAAATCAAGTACTGAAAATGATGACCACTAATATATTTCAAAAGTATAGAAAAAGGATTGGCAGTTCCAATGGGACATGGAAAATGCTGTTAGCAAATTGTTTTCTGGAATGTTATTTAAAATAGGAAAAAAAACCGGAAACAACTTTAAGTGCCCAGCAATAGGGGAATGCTTAAGAAATTTCTGAGATAACTACTGGGTAGGATGTTATGTAGCCATTAATAACAATCATCATGGAGATTTGTAGCAAAATGGAAAAAGATTCATGATATGGTACAGTGTGTGTGTGTGTGTGTCAGGGGAAAAGACTAGAGATAAATGTAAACTTTGGCTCTGTTTTGACTCCTAAGTGGAAAGAATGATAGACAGAGAAAAATGGAAGGAGAAAGACATTGGTCTTGAAAACTGGAGAAAGGAAAGAAAGTCTATGGAGCAATGATTCTAAAGCACAAACCACAAATCCCAGTAGTTACTTGACACTGCTGGCGTGTGTGTGTGTGTGTGTGTGTGTGTGCGCGTGTGTGCATGCTGCATCTGTACATTTTTTCCTGGGAGGAGATGAAGGCTCCAACATTTCATTATTTCCCAAGAAGATCTGGGGTCATGTGAAGACTCCAGAGGAGAGCTCAAATAGTTGAGTCACAAAATATCTTTTGACGTGGTTGGGATCCTATAATTTCTTGAAATAAATGAAAAGTATTCTTGAGTCTCCTATCCATTTCCCAACATTCCAAGAACCCAGTTTGGGAACCCATGTGATGAATGATTTACACACAAGGTCTTTGTTTTCTCTCCACTGGATTCAACACTGAATATGACCCCCCGTTTGTCTCTCCCGCCCTCCTTCCCCTTTCTGTCTTTCATGCAGTGAGTAATACTCATGGAGCTCCCCAGGTCCAAAGGAGCTCACTAGGGAACTCTTCAGTGGCAGCAGAGGACCTTTTACTAAAATCACTTCAGTGACCTGCAAAAATATTAACTTCCTTCCCAATAAATGATCACCAGGAGGCTCCAGCTCCGTGGCTTTGGAGCCAAGTCTGAGATACACAAGACAGAAAGATCCCAAGAGACTGCCGAACCAAGATGGCTAACTGCCCAGAAGACCACATGCCCTTAAATCAAGCTGGCACGTTTCACAGCATGGAGCGGGAAGAACAGTGTGCAATAAAGGCAAGAAAAATCGCCACTTAGAAAAACAAATGTTTCACAGCTTTTGAATAATTTAAAACAATGGTACATTTGACTGGGTCATGTGCTCAAGCCAGTTCATTTGGACCTGAAACCATTCTGGGGCTACTGTGATCCATCTTAGCGTCCTTCTGTCAGCCGGGGTTACTGAGCACCTCTCCACGCCTGGCCTGTTTCTGCCCACCAGAGACTACGAAAATCATGTGCTCAGGGGAGGAAAATAGTGAAAGGGAAATAAAGAGTTCAGGCTCTGGCCAGCCTGGCCTGGGTCCAAAGACCCCTCCCACCCAGCACCTTAACTGTATCCACTGAGCCTCACTTCTCTCACCTGTGAAATGGGTAGGGTTACTTATCATGCATTTTGTTTGAGAACTCTGGGAGCAAATGTGTGCATAGAGTCCCAAACACATCATACATGCACATAGTAGGCGCACTGTGGTGGTCATACACAGAGGAGGTGATAATTAAAGAAGGTCTTAACACCACGTCCTCATCCCACAACCTTGGTTGCTGAGAGGGGTGAATGAGCTAGTGGAGAATGGAAGAATTGCTCCCCAAACCCTTGTAAAATGTTATAGAAATATCTTCACCATGAACAAACTCCTAGCCCAGGCCTTTCCTCATGTAGGTGTGAAGATTCCCATTTCCCAAAGACTCCATTTTCGTATGGCTTTTTTCTTGGCTCCAAAGAGCATGTGAGCATTTTTCCAGGCTGTGGCCGAGCCTTACTGTGCTAAAGGGTCAATGTGTCCCTAGACAGAATAGTATTTTAATTCAACAGCATTCAGTAGTTATTAAACTATGATAAATGCTAAAGTGGGAAAGATTACACTTAGACATAAGAAGTGTCACTTGAATCACTTAAAAATATTATAATGTATGGCTAATTGCACCTTGACTATATTATCCAGCACTGTGAAAACACTTCAGATCCTTAAGTAAGGTACCACTTAAATACCTATTTCAGTGTGTAATGGGTAATATTCTTGAGTGCAAAGGTTGTTAAAGACCTAATGTTCGTTGAGTATCTATTATGTGCTAGGCACCTTGTCCATATTAATTCGTTTAATCCTGGAAACAATTCTATGAGGCAACTATCATTATCCCTATTTTATTGATAAAGAAATCAAACTCAGAGATGTTGAGTAACTTGCCTAAAATAACACAGCTGATAAATGGCAGAATTGAGATTCAAACCCAGGAAAACTATCTCCAGAATTTGCTATCACAGATGTATAATATGACCTCTGTGTTTTCAGACTTCTTGCCTATAAAGTGGTGACAGTAATTACACTGGGTGGTGGTGAGGATTGAGATGATTCATGAAGAGCTCATAGTACTGTACTTAAATAAATGGAAGTATTATTATATAATGTAACTGTTTTCTTCTAGGTTGTCATTTCATAAAACTGAAGGTGGGATTCATTTTGGAGAGACATACACTCAAATTCCCAGCGTGGATTTAATACAGTTGAGGCAACACGCTGCATAAATCCAGAAGGAGGAGCGGCTACATAAGTGACATGGCGCAATGCAGAATAAAAACGGGGTGCCATTGTTAAAAAAGTCTTAAATATTCCAAGGTGGCGACAGCCAGGCATTAAACCACACACAGAGCTTTTAAGAAGAATCAGCTCAAGTGCACAAGTTGCTACCCATGAAGCTGGCACTGGGGGTGAGAGGGGAGGCTGCCTGAGCTGCTGACAGAATCTGGCTTTGGGCAAAGTGGTGGAACTTTTGAATCTCTCTCTGGTTTCTCATCAATAAATGGAGACTATTTCTGCTTCATAATTGTAGGGAGAACCAATTGAGCTCATGGATAAGAAACCTGGATTTCTACAAAACAGTGCATGGTGTTTCCGCGCCCTCACCATGCAGCATAGCCACTTGTGAGCCTGCAAAAACTGCAGACACTCACTGCTCTTGCCTCTGAAGATTCAGATCTGGGAGGGCAGGTCTGAGCATCTGTTTAAGTTCAAGGCCATTCTGAGGCACAGTAAGGCTCAAGAATCTACGAAGCCAAAGATAGTATTTAGTAAAAGAACATTCTGCTTAATTGCTCAGAATTAGGAAGCTCCTGTCTTTGTTTTGAGATTACAGTCAAGGTACTTGAAACTCACCCTAGGAAATTGTTTCATTGTACCACTTAGTTTATCAGCCGTATGACTCTGGGATGCACAAAAGATTCCTTTATACCACTCGGCAAGGAATTGTTCCTCACTTGAAACTATAACTTCAAGGCCAAAATTTTCACACTGGCCTCCCCACCTCCCACATGCACCCCTCTGACTTTCGGTTGCCATGTAACCAGAAAAGACCAGCACCAGTGAGAAGGGATATACAACGACAGACTTCCTTTGGAAATACTTCAAATCCAGGCAGAAAACAGACTGTATGATGATGACTTTCAGGCCACCTAGCATGTGTCGTTGTAGCTCAGCGGTGCTCTCACCTGGGTGTCTGTTTCAGAGGACGACAGAACGGCTACATTTGACAAGTCACACGCAGCATCCTCTCCTCAAAGCTGTTTGATTTTTTTGAAAAACCAGATTATGCTCTGGCTGAACAGGAGTATTAATTAAGACTGTGGTTTGGAGCTACAGGGTGGTGGTGCTACAGCAAAGCTCGTGCGCGTGTGCAGCCATTCACGTATTAATTGGGTGGCCACAAATATAAATAGGGTGCTCAGAGAAGCCTGGCATGGTCAGCCGAGGTACAGTAAAGCCCATAGGCCAACCTCATATACTAAGGCTCAGCTCAAAGTCCCTGACTGTAATTTCCCCCTGTGTACGTCTACTGGGGCTTTGGCTGTGATTACTGTTACCGTGGTCAACCAGAACAGACTTCTACCCTGGTGAAGCCATGCGTTATGTACTACACACACGCAAGCAAGGTAGGTTTGGACTGTAACAGGGACTACTGGCTCCTTTCTCCAGCCCCAGGGAGGTTTGTCACTTTCTTTCTCCATCTTAGTCCTCAGATTTGGTGGGTCTTTCCTTATTTTCTGGACTGTCTGTGGTAGAAGCTTGGACAGCAGATCACCCAGAGTTGCAAGAGGCCTGGGAATGAAGAGGAACAAAGCTCTTCCAGATAATAATGCTCTACCTATTGGCATCCTACTGGGAAGCTAAGCTCTTTCCTCTTGGCACATCAGTGAGGAATTATAGGATGTTATGGCATTAAGGCCAGCCTTTCCTGTGCCCGGCTTTATAGGTGATGAAACCAAGACCCAGAGAAATTAAATGGGCTGCCCAAGGTCACATGGTAACAAGTGCCACGGGCAGGACGGGACGCTCCTTCTGCCAACCACAGCCATGCTCTTCTGCAGTATCCTCATTGGCCATCTTGGTGTGCTATAGCAACCACAAATGAGGCTCACAGAGGCAACTTCTCTGGAGCAGTAGTTACCTTTGATAGTGTTTCCTTTAAATATGGCTTCTTCATCCTCATGCAGAGCCAATTCTCCATACATTGCTCCAGTGCCTGGATTATTGCTGCCTGGTTTGGGGCTCTGAAGTCAATGTCGCCAGCAAATAGTTCAAAGTCTCTCTAACTGATCGCGATGCCCTTTCCCTCCCATTCAAGGTCTCAGCCCAGCCCCTCTGGGCGAGCAGTTAAGATTGTCAGTGGCTCTGAGCCCCTTTCCGGCACCTCTCCGCTCTTTTTCAAGCCTAAACATCAGTGCCGCGTTCACATGCACATGTCACACGAATTTTTCTACTCTTTCCACTTCCAACATAGCTTCTATTTCCAAGAAGTCAAAGGGCTTTTCAGAGTCCATAAAAGTCTATGTACACAATGGCATTTTTCACTCAGCAGTCTTCCCTGGGACTTTTTCATTACCTGCAGGTGATCCCGAGTTGAGAAACGACTTCTAAATCCTGCCTACTCTTGTGGCTGATTAAAGTCCAGGAGTCCCTGTAGTCTACCTACCAGTACTTTTGTGAAGATTTTGCATAACTACTGAAAACAGTTTAAAAGATCATGTCTGTGATCTATTAAACAAGATTCATTTTCAAAGGCTGATAAAGGGCTTGAAAAGAACACATGAAACAGAAACGGCTGGGTTCTGCTTATTATATGTCAGAAGCGATAAGAATAACACGTTTACTAGTCATTACACAAGTCGTTTGTCAGGAAGCACTTGCCAGTGAACATATTTGAATTTGCCCAAATTCAAATAAAGAATGAATGAGTAAATAATTTATTCTTAGGTAATTATTTGCAAAACTCAATTTAACCTGGAATTTAGCAAAAAGGAACTCAAAGGTTTTATTCCTTGTATCATGTTATAAAAGGGTTGTTTAATTAGAAAGACAATTTGCTTCCCCAGGTGAAAGGAAAGGGAAACATACAAATTTGGCCACAGTTCTCTTTGGCTGCAAAGACTCATTATGGCCAAAATTGTGTCGAGGAACCACAGTCCTGTATTTCAGACGATTCAGTGACATAGGAGAGGAAATTTCCAGATAAGACAAACTCATGCGCTTAGGGGCATTTCTTCAGCAGAAACAATGCGAAACAAAAACAGTAACGAAACCTGAAAAAACCTCACACTCAGCCATAACACACACAAGCCCAGTGACACCTGCATCTGAAACATACACTCTTGCATGCAGACCCCTTCACCCACACCTCTTCCCGGCCCAAACAAATAACGGCGCCAATCCCACCCCTAATGACAAAACACGTCCCAGACGCTGTCAAATCGCTTTCACAGAGTTTGAGGAGTTGAGCATCCAGAGACAGACTCTTAGTTGCCCCTGGTTCCTGAGGCTTCTAACTTCTCCAGTGTGAAGAATTAGAGACACCTAGGCCTGGGGACTTAAATTTGAGAGGCTGGGAGGTTTCTAAAATCTCCAGATCCCTTTCCTCTAATTTAAGAGAACAATTGTCAGACTGCTCCTCAGATTCTACTCCTGACCAGTTGAGTTGCTATCTGTTCCATGGGCCCTGGGCTTAGCTACATTGTCTTTTATGAAGCGTAGTTCTTGGATCAGGGGTTGTTGCTGAGATGGATCAGACAAACAGAGACCAGCTACATTCTACCTCCACTGAGCTAGGAGCCAAGAACACAGAGAAAGGAATGACCCTAGGAAGGGTAGCGCAAGTGGGCAGTATTCAATAGCCCCTTAGTACTGTCCTATCCAAGAGAGATTCCTTTGTCTTAGGGGAACAGGATGTGGAAATGACGCGGGGCCCCAGTAAGTGCCTGCTAGCCAGGAAACTAAGCCACTGCCAATTCAGCTGGACAGCTGATGGCAAACAAAAGCAAAAAGGACAGGTTGTACGAAGGAGGGGGACCCAGATGATCCATGTTCAAAGAACACAATGGAGCAGCACAAGATAAAATTCTCCTTCTGTGCCTCAGGCCATGCCTCTGAATACTTCTTTGGTTCAGAAATTTACAAAGAGAGCTTCACAAACTCTTTTCTCTGTCATTACTACAATATACGATTTCCCTATACAATATGATAGGAAACATTTTGAGTGTAGTGTAGTTGAACATTTTGAGTTAACCCTTCAGACTAGCTATGGTTTTGTAAACTTTGGACTCAAAAGCCTTACAAGAGCTATTGAGTGATTTGTTTTGGGCTGGGAAAACAAACTCTAGCATGGCACAGGAGATTGATAGGATCTGGCAAAGCAAAGCTACACATTGCACATGCTCTCAGGACAGAGTATGGCCAGCGCAGGGTACACTGAGATACAGCAGATGGGCCAGGTCCTCTAGCACAAGGTGAGGCTGGTCCATCAGAAACACCTCTGGCAGAGAAAACAAGAGCAGGAAAGCAGTTAGGGGAGGGGGCAGGTAGCTAATGGGGCAAAATATGAAGCATGAGAGGGTGACCAGGTTATTTCTTGAAGAATGGCATGTTTGGAATTTTTAGTGCAGTCATCCTTTGGCATCTGCAAAGGAATGGCTTCAGGACTTGCTGAGGAGACCAAAATCCATGGATGTTAATTCCTTATATAAAACAGCATAGTATTTGCCTGTCTCCCTCTGTACAGTGGTATCTTGATTCATGAACTTAATTTGTTTTATAATTTGGGGGACGATGGCCGCAGCTGTGTTTATCACCTGATATGGAGTTTGTGAACAGAAGGGAATTTTGTCCAATACTTTTGTTTGAGACTCAAATTATTTGCAAACAGAGGCATTTGGGAATGGAGGTATTGCTGTAATCTAAATCATTTCTAGCTTACTTAACACAATGCAAATGCTATAAAATAGTTGCCTTAGTATATTGTTTAGGAGATAGCAACAAAGAAAACTGTACATGTTCAGTATGACGAAATCTTTTTTCTTCTAAATATTTTTGATCTGTAGTTGATTGAATCTAAGACTGCAGAACCCATGAATATAGTCCATGCATATGGGAGACCAACATATGCGTGCATACATATACATATATAATCATACAATGCATAAAATTATATCTTGAAAATTTTTGTGGAAAATAGCAATTCTCCATGTAGCCAACTCTTAGCTTCAGCAATGATCAGTTAAGGGTCAGTCACAGTTCACCTGTTCCTTCTCTCCTACCTTATCATTTTGAAGCAAATCTCAGATATATCACTTTATCTGTAACTATATCTGCATGCATCTCAGGAAGATGACACAGTGCAAAAATATAACCAGAATAATTGTCACATCTGAAAACGTTTCCTTGACATCATTACGTATATAGTCAGCGTTCTCATTTCCCCAGTGTTCCTATAACTTTGACTTTTAAAAAGTTTGAATTGGGATCCTGTAAGGCCCAGACACTGCAAGTGGTTGATAGGTCTTTTAAGTCTTAAATCATTTAGTTTCCCTTTGAATTTCTTTTTTGACTTTGGAGGTTTTTTACTCTGGTTAAAGAAATTGGGTCACAAGTGCTTCAGGATTTCACACAATCTGGATTTTGCTGACTGTATTCTCATGATGCTGTTCACACGTTCATTTGTCCCCTCTGTGTGGTAAACTGGTGATAGGATCCAGAGGCCGATCACTTCTACTGCTTCAGTGAGACTGTGCCTGGTGCTGTATCTTTTTCAGGACCTTAATGCCTGGTTGGATCTTCTACTTGAGCAGTCATTGGTGGTCACAGCTTAGCTCCATCCATTCTTTAAGCTTTCTAAGTTGGGCATCTTTTAATTCTGTCACTGTACTTCTCTTCTGCATACCTTCCTCTCTCCCTTTCTCCTAAATTAATATTTTTATTTGGTTACCCTGAGGGTTTGTTTTTTCCTTGTTTTGAATCATTACAAACTCACAGATTTAACCATATTTGATTTGCTGTGTTTCAACCCATTGAAATGTATGGCGGTTTTTGTTATTTTTGGTAACCATACTGTGTCGTCTTGACCAGTGGGCATTTCTTCAAGTTGGGTCATGAGTCTTTGCTTTCTGGCGTGACAAAATGTTCCAGGCTCATCTTCTGTATTTCCTTCTGAAGATCTGAAATTGTCCATTCTCCAAGAAGCCCTGGGTTCTTTGGTGGAAAGCAGAATTTAGAGAACACAGTTCAGGTTGATCATTGCTCAAGGCTCATGTTTGCAGGCCTGTCAGTGAACACAGCAAGGAATACTCTCATATTCTCTCTGTCTCTCCCATAGATATTTACATAAAATATACAGACACATATTTAAGGTAAAATATATTATAATTATATTATCTTATAATTTTTATTCAATTTCATTGATTTTTCCGTTTATCTCATTTTTCCAATGCTGAAAAACTCAATTCTTGGTGATCATAATCAAATATTTACTTGAATTATCCTATGCGAGATTTTCAATACTCCCAGGACAATAGAAAATATAATATTTGTGATAACATTAATAAAATCAGCTTGCTATTTTTATAGTTCCTTTTGTTTTTAATGATGTACATGAATTACTGTGTTTCAGAATAATCACAATGAGTCATTCTCTGAAGTTAAATCATCTATTGGACACTGAATTAGGCTTATATATTTGATTTTGATTTTAAGAATGGCTCTTAGAATTTAATTAAGGATGGCTCTTTTGTCTTTTATAAATATTTAAATATTTCTAACCTCAAATGCACAAAACAAAGCTCATTCAAAGAAGTCTACTAACAATTATCATTGTCCTCCTCATCACAGGTAATTTATGAAAGTTCCAGTTTATTCTTCATTTGGTTTCTTTTAAAAATATACAATCAGCTGCCTTTTTATTTTATTTTTTACATAATTTGGGAGGTATAGAACCAACAAATTAAAGACGTTATTGATGAATATGATTACTGAAGCTATAGTTTTAAATCCCAAAAGAGTTCAGATTTAAGAAGGTCAGTACTAATTGACTGTAATTCTTTAACATTTTAGAAAACTCTTGAAAAATTATTTTGAGTCTTGGACCATTTTCTCCCTCTGACCTTCAGTCAGCCCTTCCTTAGAAGTTTCCAGCCATGTCAGCCAGATTTTCACCACCTACTTGTTAAACTGTAGTTCATTTCATTTCCATGAAAGGAAGGAACCCTCTGGAATCATTAATTCTTCTTTAAAAAAAAAAAAGCACAACCACTTGGGACTCCTTAATGGTTGTTGTGTGAACTTTCATAGTTAGCTAGAGTCAATGCAGAAGTCTTAATTCATGGTGTCATAGTGGCAGCAGTTGGGTGAGGTGATACACACTGAAGGAAACGCTGTGCCTGGTGGTTGGGATGACGAGGGGTGTGTTAGTTGGAAAACGTGCCTCTCCTGTGTCTGCCTGCGGCAATGGAAAGCTTGGTAGATGGTCCAGAGAATATAGACCCTAGCTACTCAGTGACTGGTTTCTCTTCCTTGATAATTATGAAACTGGTCTGAGGGGAGTTGATTCATGGTCTAAGATATTTTATTAAGCTGCCAGTATATGGGGTATGAGGTTTTTATTACTGCCCTTTGATGCCTGAGCTTTGTAGAACACACTTTGTAGAATACCCATGATTTTGTAAAGGAACATTTCCATTTCACCTCTACTTCTGATGACTGCAACAATGTTGTAAATTATCTCTCTGTTTTAACTTTTTCCTATATTAAATCTGTCTGTCATATAGTGAACAGAGCAGAGAAATTGGACTTACCAGATATTGAGACTTACTGTAAAGTTATCATGATTAAGACAGTATGATATCCACACCAAGACAGACAACTAGGCCAGTGGAACAGACCCGAGAAGCCAATAACAGACCTTTGCACACTTAGATGCTCACTTATGACAGGTAAAACTAGAGACAAAATGAAAAGATGAACACACTCACTATCTCCTGAGCATTTTTCCATTTCAGCTGTGATCCATAGACATCGTTTTATTTTATTTTAAAGAGCATAGTAAAAAAAAAGAACAATACAAACAAAACAAAGCAAGAACATTAAAAATGATGTGGGGTTTCAAACCAAATAATACGAATTAACAGTGGTTGTTATATTATATATTGTTATCTTCAACAAAGTGGCTCAGATTACCAGATGTGAGAATGGAAGATTGATCAAACCAATAAAAAGAATAAGAAAATGAAAATTTAAAAAATCATTGGAGACAATACAGAGTTTCACTAGAGAAGATGGTAGGAATTCACCAGTGCTTTTTTTTT